>NC_090646.1:670416221-670771221 GCF_040937935.1 Hyperolius riggenbachi
CCCCCCTGGTGGTGCCTATACCTAAGACTCCCCTGATGGTGCCTATACCTAAGACCCCCCTGATGGTGCCTATACCTAAGACTCCCCTGATGGTGCCTAAACCTAAGACCCCCCTGGTGGTGCCTAAACCTAAGACCCCCCTGGTGGTGCCTAACCCTAAGACCCTCCTTAGTGATCACTGTATTGTGTGTAGAATAATGTTTTAGAAACAGTAAGGGATAAAATATATTACAATTTACGTTACGTACTGATCGCTTTATTTTGTGAATAATAATGTTTTACAAACAGTAAGGGATAACATTTAAAATAATGTTTTATTGAAATAGGAAACGTAAATTATCACAAGCAGTTATAAAACATTAAAAATCTTCGGGCGCCGTTGGAAACCGTTATTATTCTCGGGCGCCCTTTTTCCCGTTCGGCGCCCATTAAACGATATTTATTATGGGAGTGAATGGCGGCGCCCGATTTGTCCACTAGCCTCCTGCGCCCTTTTTTACTGTTTCCCCACCGCACTCTACTCATGGACATTATGATGAACCATGTAGTATGGATACAGAGGCACCAGAAAGATAAAAAGATCTAAAACGTTTAAAAGTGAGGAGGTAGTGGTAGACTTACCTCCTCCGGGCAGACACAAGAAAATGCAGATCAAATTTCAGCAAAACAATTTATTGAAACTAAAATACAATGCGTTTTGCGATTGCAACCTACTTCCTCAGGCAATAAGATGGAGCATATACAAAAACAGGTCTGGTACTATGCCATGCGCCTCTGAGTACCAGACCTGTTTTTGTATATGCTACATCTTATTGCCTGAGGAAGCGGGTCACTCCCACGAAATGCATTGTATTTTACTGGATTGTGTAAATACATTGTTTTGCTGAAAATGGATCGGTATATTCTTGTGTCTGCCCAGGGGAGGTAAGTCCACCACTACCTCCTCACTTTTAAACGTTTTAGATCTTTTTATCCTTCTGGGGCCTCTGTATCCATACTACGTTATACATATCCAGCCTTGGTGGAGGGGTGTTACCCCTTTTTTCCTTGATCTACAGAGAGGGACTTCTTAATCCTGAGTGGGGACAGGTCTAATCTCCCCACTGGCCTTTACAGTGGTTGCCTGCTGGTGACCCTGGTTTGTGAGTATATTGCACATACTCTTTCCACACCCCTGCATTTACCAGTGCATACTACACTATACTGGGCTCTCGGTGTCCCTCTTTTTGGTTATGATCTACCAGACAGATTGAAGCAGTCATTTCTGCAAAAGGATTCCCGACCAAGTATTGAGTGCATAACTGAACATAATTATTTGAAGGTTGACCTTTTTTGTTTTAAAAACACTTTTCTTTTATTGGTCGGGTGAAATATGCTAATTTTTTGAGATAGGAAATTTGGGTTTTCATGAGCTGTATGCCAAAATCATCAATATTAAAACAATAAAAGGCTTGAACTACTTCAGTTGTGTGTAATGAATCTAAAATATATGAAAGTCTAATGTTTATCAGTACATTACAGAAAAAAATGAACTTTATCACAATATGCTAATTTTTTTGTGAAGGACCTGTATAGATCAACATTAGAAAAGTAGTCAGTGAATATATATATATATTATATAAGTCAGGTGTTATATAATTTGACCATAATACTACTACTAGAAGTTTACTGCTCAAATGGAGCTGATCTTCCTGGGTAACGGGGGATTAAAACCACCTTACTAAGTTCCCAGAGGTCGCATCCATCTCTCAGGGCATATGTACCTATACCTGGCTACCTACCTATACTGAGGGTGAAAATTTTCAAGGGCTGTGCGATCATTCCAAATCGGGGGTGGGGGTGGGCGTGTGCATCCTCACAAGTTTGCCTCAGGCAGCATAAGGTCTAGAACCATCCCTGATCAGCAGGTGCAGGGAAAGATCAGGCATTATTACCAGGAATGCCTGGAGACTCAGGACAATCAGTGCAAAGATGTGGCACTGCTTAGTTCTTTCAGAACTCTGTTAGCAGTTGCAATAGAGTTATATCGTTTGAGATAAGTGCATTGCTTTTGACCTCAGTCGGCAGAACTCATTGTGCTGTAAATTCTTGGAATGCTTTGATGTCTCTCTCTACTAGCAGAAAATATAGAAACGGAAAGCAGAAGTCCTCTGTTACTGTCTCACACTGCCCCCTAGTGACAAGTGGCCATAATTACACATTACAGCAGTACTAATTAGCAGCAGGGAGATGTAACAAATATGAAATAGAAAAATGTATTAAAATAAATTGGCCCGGAGCACTTGCAAGCCTCTAAATAAATTGACTGCTAAAGGGTTAAATAGAAAGGCCACACCCTCTGCATGATGAGACCAGAAAGCCAGTACAGTACACCATCTGCAGACAGGCTAGGGAAACACAAGGACTGCTCCAGAGAGGATAGAGCCACCTGCTGGTAGACAGCGGAAGTTAAGGACAGCTACACTCAATACTGCCACCAGCAGGCAGAAAGTGGCAGGACATGGTTCCTCACACAGTGAACATCAAGGAGGCTATGGAGTGAGAAGGTTGGGGCACGAGGAAAGAGAGGGACCCCAAAGACAACAATAAGCAGAAGGAGAGTTAGACGTACATGTTGTTGCACCCCCATTATAATAATTATAAAATTTCACCACAGTTCAGGTGTGCTTTACCCAAGACAAACCATACTAGTCAGTGAATCTGTCACACGAGGATGCAGAGGTATCAGAGCTGGTAATGTATTCACTGTATATACAATATAGACAGGAACAGGAAGTGCAGCACAGAGCAATGATCTGACCTGATCTACGAGTCATGTGGGTAAAGCTGTCACACAGGGATGCAGAGATATCAGAGCTGGTGTAATGTTTTCAATGTATATACAGTACCGAGAGGGGCAGGAAGGACATCACGGAGTAATGATCTGACCTGACCTACGAGTCATGTGAGTAAATCTGTCATACAGGGATGCAGAGATATCATAGCAAGTGCAATGTAATGGTCCATACTCACGGGCTTCTTTTGTCCCTCGTCGCTAGCACACGGGAGCGTGTGCGCGACACATCGGCGACACTTCTTCGCCGGGTCCCTCCGCATACACACGGCGGAAGAGGGATTACTGACGCGACGGAAGCTGTCGCCGACATTCCTCCCCCCCGCCGGAAGCTGTGTGCATTCCCTATTGGTTGCTGTCGCTAGTCCGCATACACACGCGGACTAGCGACAGTTGCGGCGAAGTTGACCGCACCAATCGCCCGGCGACAGCTTCGAGTAGCGACATTTCGGGGCGCGCGCGCCATACTCATGGGCGACCTGTCGCCGCAACACGCGCGTGCCACGTGGTTGCGGCGACAATTGTAGCCCGTGAGTATGGGCCATAAGGCATATGGAGTATAGACAGAAGCAGGAAAGTATGCACAGAGCAATGATCTGACCTGACCTATGAGAGCAAACCAGCGACACAGGGATACAGATTATATCAGAGCTGGTGTTCACAGTATATACAGTATAGACAGGGACCGGAAAGTACGCATAAAGCAATGATCTGACCTGGCCTACAAGTCATGAGAGTAAAGCTGTCACACAGGGATGCAGAGATATCAGAGCTGGTGTGTGTAATGCATATGCAGTAAAGACAGTGGCAGAAAAGCTGTCACACAGGGATGCAGATACTTTAGAGCTGGTGTTCACTGTATATACAGTATAGAGAGGGGCAGGTAAGTAAGCATAAAGCAATAATCTGACCTGACCTATAGGTCATGTGAGTAGATGCAGAGAATCAGAACTAGTGTTGATTGTAATAATTTTGGTATCATTAATTTTTGTGTAATTTTCGACATTACGAATCTGACCTTAATACTGATTTTGTTGGCCATCTTGATTTTGCATAATTTCACATAATTTTGCGTATGTTTTTGATAAAATTAAGCGACATTGAGAAATTATGGATCATAACTACAATTTACCTGCAAAAGGAATTTTTCAATAGTCTGAAATTTTGCATTACGATTTTGCATAGTGATTCCATTTTTTTTAATTACTACAATACAAAATTTTAACCCCGGGGATTTTATTGGCATAAATTAACAACAGCCTGTAAGTTTACAGATGGCGGCGACCCGGTGGCGTAGCGTAGCGGCTGTCTTGGAGGAGGGTACCTGTTTCTAAGCGATAGGCAGATACATGTCTCTCCTCCAGGCAGTAAAACGAGTAACGTATTTACCTGCATAGAGCGCTCTGGGGCTTATTCAGCACATCTATGTCACAAATGTACCTTAGCCTTAATGATCAGACTACCGATCGTCATTATTGCGCTCTTTTCTTTTCTCCATATGGTGTTTTGAAGTCAACCTCGTTACTTCCTTCTCTCAAGAAAATTTTATGCCATAAAAGTAAAAATCGTGTTTTTTGCGAGTGACATAGGAGCCCATGCAGAGAGTCATTACTGCACAACCCCGGCATGTCCTCACATCGCCTCGTCTCCCCCATTAAAACAACACAGACCGCGGCGTCCGCGGCCCACGTCGATAGGAAATAACCGGGGCACCGTAGGACACCCAGAAGTGCTATTATCTAAAGGCCACCGCGAGGCATTCTGATGAGGCGGCACTTACAAGAAAGCTAATTACACTTAGCACTGAAGGGCGGGATATTTATAGGCTTAATGCAGATGCACGGCCATGAAAAATCGCAAAGCATTTCCTTTGTTTATCGCGGCGAAGCAATAAATAACCAAGGCGTGAGCGAAGGCGATTAACCCCTCCCGTGCCGTGGCGGACTCCTGACGGACGAGAAAGACGAGGAAGGACAGGTCCATTCTCCTGCAAGACGTCAAAGATGAAATTCCATCTTTAGTTTTCGAAACATTATTATTATTATTATTATTGATTTATAAAGCGCCAACATATTCCGTGGCGCTGTACAAAGTAAGAAACAAACATGGGGAACAAAATGATACAGACAATTGTTTACATCAGTGTACAAAATACAGAAATGGTACAAAGTACAAAGTTTATTAGCGGAAAACATATTGAACGAGTGTAGAATGTACAGTACAACCACATTTTTTAACATTATTATTAAAGAAGCCCTATAGTGACATATAGTGGAATGCAATAAAGAGGTCCTGTAGTGACATATAGCAGAATGCAGTAAAGAGGCCCTGTAGTGACATATAGCAGAATGCAGTAAAGAGGCCCTGTAGTGACATATAGCAGAATGCAGTACAGAGGCCCTGTAGTGACATAGAGTAGAATGCAGTAAAGAGGCCCTGTAGTGACATATAGCAGAATGCAGTAAAGAGGTCCTGTGGTGACATATAGCAGAATGCAGTAAAGAGGTCCTGTAGTGACATATAGCAGAATGCAGTAAAGAGGCCCTGTAGTGACACATAGCAGACTGCAGTAAAGAGGTCCTGTAGTGACGTATAGTAGAATGCAGTAAAGAGGCCCTGTAGTGACATATAGCAGAATGCAGTAAAGAGGCCCTGTAGTGACATATAGCAGAATGTAGTAAAGAGGCCCTGTAGTGACCTATAGCAGAATGCAGTAAAGAGGCCCTGTAGTGACATAGAGCAGAATGCAGTAAAGAGGCCCTGTAGTGACCTATAGCAGAATGCAGTAATGAGGCCCTGTAGTGACCTATAGCAGAATGCAGTAAAGAGGCCCTGTAGTGACACATAGCAGACTGCAGTAAAGAGGTCCTGTAGTGACATATAGTAGAATGCAGTAAAGAGGCCCTGTAGTGACATATAGCAGAATGCAGTAAAGAAGCCCTGTAGTGACATATAGCAGAATGTAGTAAAGAGGCCCTGTAGTGACCTATAGCAGAATGCAGTAAAGAGGCCCTGCAGTGACATAGAGCAGAATGCAGTAAAGAGGCCCTGTAGTGACCTATAGCAGAATGCAGTAAAGAGGTCCTGTAGTGACATATAGCAGAATGCAGTAAAGAGGCCCTGTAGTGACCTATAGGAGAATGCAGTAAAGAGGCCCTGTAGTGACATATAGCAGACTGCAGTAAAGAGGCCCTGTAGTGACATATGCAGAATGCAGTAAAGAGGCCCTGTAGTGACATATAGCAGAATGCAGTAAAGAGGCCCTGTAGTGACATATAGCAGAATGCAGTAAAGAGGCCCTGTAGTGACATAGTAGAATGCAGTGAAGAGGCCCTGTAGTGACATATAGCAGACTGCAGTAAAGAGGCCCTGTAGTGGCATAGTAGAATGCAGTGAAGAGGCCCTGTAGTGACATATAGTAGAATGCAGTAAAGAGGCCCTGTAGGGACATATAGCAGAATGAAGTAAATAGGCCCTGTAGTGACATATAGTAGAGTGCAGTAAAGAGGCCCTGTAGTGACATGTAGTAGAATGCAGTAAAGAGGCCCTGTAGTGACATATAGTAGAGTGCAGTAAAGAGGCTCTGTAGTGACATAAAGCAGAATTCAGTAAAGAAGCCCTTTAGTGACATATAGTAGAGTGCAGTAAAGAGGACCTGTAGTGACATATAGCAGAATGCAGTAAAGAGGCCCTGTAGTGACATATAGCAGAATGCAGTAAAGAGGCCCTGTAGTGACATATAGTAGAATGCAGTAAGGAGGCCCTGTAGTGACATATAGTAGAATGCAGTATAGAGGCCCTGTAGTGACATATAGTAGAATGCAGTAAAGAGGCCCTGTAGTGACATATAGTAGAGTGCAGTAAAGAGGCCCTGTAGTGGCATATAGTAAAGTGCAGTAAAGAGGCCCTGTAGTGACATATAGCAGAATGCAGTAAAGAGGCCCTGTAGTGACATATAGCAGAATTCAGTAAAGAGGCCCTGTAGTGACATATAGTAGAGTGCAGTAAAGAGGCCCTGTAGTGACATATAGTAGAATGTAGTAAAGAGGCCCTGTAGTGACATATAGTGGAATGCACCTGAAACATTCCGCAGAGCTGCACCTGACAGGACTAAAGATGTCGCCACCTGAAATTTTACAATGGGCAAACACTGACTAAATTATTTATAAATGAGTATTAATTAAAAAAAATGGGGCAATTTTTTTTCTCTTGCTCCCTTGCTGTCCTGGATCCTGCGCTGGACGGCCCGGAAAGGGCTTACGACGGCGTAGCTAGTCGGTATGAGCAACGCTACTCCTGATCACCAATCTAGCGCTGGGACCCTCTAGAAATTCGAGAAAAACGAGCGTGCATGCACTGCGCAGGCACAGGAAAAAGCAGAGCCCGATTGGCTCCGTGCTACTGAGCAGACACGGGGCATCCTGCGCCTGCACAGCGCGGCTGCGATCATTCAAGGACTGAAGCACGGCTGGGAACATTCTTTGCTGAAGAGGTTTGTGGACTCAGATCGATGGGGCTGAGATAATCCAGAGGCATCAATGCTGTACAGATGCCTCTGGATTATGGAGAGACTTCACTCTCCTGTTTGGGGCACCTTTTTTACTTTCAGGTGCTCTTCAAGATATGGCATGGAGGCACCATCAGGGGATCCTGTGTATGAAGCTTCTCAACTGATTATATGCAAAGTAGTTATGATATATATATATATATATATATATATATATATATATATATATATATATATATATATATATATATATATATATATATATAATAGACTAAGTGCCTCAACCTTCAAACAAGAAGAAGAAGTACTTTGCATGGGAAAATGTATGCGTGCTCAAACACCAAGTTTAAGGCCTCTTTTCCACGGACTGTTGAACTGTGTGCTCAGCAAGCAGTTACCAGGCAGCAGCGAGCAGTTACCAGGCAGCAACAAGCAGTTACCAGGCAGCAGCAAGCAGTTATCAGGCAGCAGTGAGCAGATACCAGGCAGCAACAAGCAGTTACCAGGCAGCAGCAAGCAGTTACCAGGCAGCAGCAAGCAGTTACCAGGCAGCAGTGAGCAGATACCAGGCAGCAACAAGCAGTTACCAGGCAGCAGCAAGCAGTTACCAGGCAGCAGTGAGCAGATACCAGGCAGCAACAAGCAGTTACCAGGCAGCAACAAGCAGTTACCAGGCAGCAGTGAGCAGATACCAGGCAGCAGCAAGCAGTTACCAGGCAGCAGCAAGCAGTTACCAGGCAGCAGCAAGCAGTTACCAGGCAGCAGCGAGCAGTTACCAGGCAGCAGTGAGCAGTTACCAGGCAGCAGTGAGCAGTTGTGAGAGTTTGAGAGCCATTTCACTGCCTATTCACAGTCCATGGAAAAGAGGCCTTACCCTAGCAAGTCTGACATTGCAAATCTGGCCTAATTGGCTATTCATGAGGCAATGCTCATGCAAATGCATGCACAAACCAATACCACAAAGCAGTCACCCTGCTACATGCTACATTAGCACTATCCGGCTTAGTGCACACCAGAGCGGTTCGGCAGCGTTTTGCGATCCACTTGCGGCTGCGGATACGCTTGGGTAATGTATTTCAATGGGCTGGTGCACACCAGAGCGGGAGGCGTTTTGCTGAAACGCATACTCCCGAGGTGAGGCATTTTTTGGATTGCGGAGGCGTTTCTGCCTCCAATGTAAAGTATAGGAAAAACGCAAACCGCTCTGAAAAACGGCAGTTCAGAGCGGTTTTGCAGGCGTTTTTGTTACAGAAGCTGTTCAGTAACAGCTTTACTGTAACAATATATGAAATCTACTACACCAAAAACGCTTTACAAAACCGCAAAATGCTAGGTGAAATGCTACAGAAAAATAAGAAAAAGCGTTTCAAAATCTGCTAGCATTTTGCGGATCTGCTAGCAGTTTTTGGTGTGCTCCAGGCCTCCAGGAGCTCCACGGGGAGGATTCCCAATGCCCCCTTTTTATACAACTGGGGGGACCGCAGGGTCCCAGGCTCTCTCACTGCCTGGAAACCACAGCGGCACCCCGGAGGGGGAGGCTGGGTGGCGTGGACGACCCCCCCCCCAAGTGTGGCCAGCGCCGGGGAGAGCCGTCTGCACCCACCTCCCAATATTAAAAACAGGCACTTACCTTAACTTCCATTGCGTTCTGCTACATGCGCATTAATTTGGGGGCACCACATGAGAAAGGAGAGAAGCATGGGTCACCCCGAGCTTTGGAGCTCAGGGCTGGCTCACATACAGCACTCCAGAGGGGGGGGGGGGGGGAGGACAGGCGCACTCACTCCAGGGTTCACACCACCGGAGCAAGCCATCCACCACCTGCCTCCAAAGGATACAAACTGCACAAAATGCTTTCCATGAGAAAATTAATGCGCATGTAGCAGAACCCAATGGACGTTAAGGTAAGTGACTGTTTTTAATATTAGGAGGTGGGTGCGGACGGCTCTCCCCAGCGCTGGCCACGCTTGGGGGGGGGGTGCAGCTGTGCCACCCAGCCTCCCACTCCGGGGTGCCGCTGTGGTTCCCAGGCAGCGAGAGAGCACTTTGCAGTATTGGTTTTTTGACCCTGCATAGTTTGGCATGCGAAAGCAAATGCATATTTGCATGAGCATTGCCTCATGAATAGCCAATTAGGCCAGAATTGGAAAGCCAGACTTGCTAGGGTTAAACTTGGTGTTTGAGCATGCAAAATTTTTCTCATGGAAAGCATTTTTTGCAGTTGTATCCTTTGGAGGCAGGTGGTGGATGGCTTGCTCTGGTGGTGTGAGCCCTGGAGTGAGTTGTCTGCGCCTGTCCTCCCCCCACCCCGGAGTGTTGTATGTGAGCCAGCCCTGAGCTCTAAAGCTCGGGGTGACCCATGCTTCACCCCTTTCTCATGTGGTGCCCCCAAGTTAATGTGCATGTTGCAGAACGCAATGGACGTTAAGGTAAGTGCCTGTTTTTAATATTGGGAGGTGGGTGCGGATGGCTCTCCCCGGCGCTGACCACACTTGGGGGGGGGGGGGTGCAGCTGTGCCACCCAGCCTCCCCCTCCGGGGTGCCGCTGTGGTTCCCAGGCAGTAAGAGAGCCTGGGACCCCGCAGTCCCCCGGTTGTATGGGGGCATTCGGAATCCTCCCCGTGGCGCTCCTGGATAGTGCTAAATGCTAATGTAGCATGAACTAATACCCGCAGGACGATCGCTTTGCGGTATTGGTTTTTGGACCCTGCATTATAGTTTGGCATGCGAAAGCAAATGCATATTTGCATGAGCATTGCCTCATGAATAGCCAATTAGGCCGGATTTGCAAAGCCAGACTTGCTAGGGTTAAACTTGGTGTTTGAGCACGCATACATTTTCTCATGGAAAGCCTACTTCTTCTTGCTTCAAGGTTGAGGCACGTACTCTATTAGATAGATAGATGCGGCGTATGCTACGACGCGGGTTGGCTAGTATATATATATATATATATATATATATATATATATATACACACACACACATACACAGTAGCAAATCGCCTTGCAGTGCTGAACTTTCTCCGTTTATGGACAATTTGTCTTACCATGGACTGATGAACAGCTAGGCTTTTGCAGCTACTTTTATAACCTATTCCAGCGTTATGCAAGTCAACAATTCTTAATCGTAGAGTGTTTTTGTGTGAGGCATCATTCACATCAGGCAATGCTTCTTGGGAAAAGCTAACCCAAAACTGGTGTGTGTTTTTTATAGGGCAGAGAAGCTGTGGCCAACACCTCCAATCTCATCTCATTGATTGGACTCCAGCTGGCTGACACCTCGCTCCAATTAGCTGTTGGAGATGTCATTAGTCTAGGGGTTTACATAATTTTTCCACCTACACTATGAATATTTACATGGGCTATCATTCATAAAAGTGTGTGCAGTAAAAAAAATCTGTGCGGGAAAATACTGCATTCTGTATTTTAGATGCGTACGAGAGAGAACGGCGCCGGAGACTTGGGCGCAGGACACAGCCTGTATATGGCTGATCCTGCTGCCACACAAGTCCCGGCCGTGTTAATTACTATTTCCCCTCCAGGCCGCCATGGATAGTGGGGGAATGAAATAATTCGAATTATTGTTTTAAAAGCAACTTCAGCTCCATCTTCTGACGGCGCTGAAGTTACTCCCTGTGCCTGCGATAGCCGTAATTCCTATTATGGCCTATGGTGGCGCCGGCTGCGCCCAAATCTCCCTACGCTGCTGCGCCCAAGTCTCCAGCGCTGGATTTAGAGTGTTCATTTTAGACTTCTGTGTGCTCATTCATAAAAATGTTTACAGTTGCGATAGCAGTGCGGTGATTTCCCGAACTAGGCTGGCGGTAACATGAGAAGCTGCCTGAGTTGATACATTTCTCCTGCAGAGACAGCGTTATAGTAAAAGAGACAGCCCCAGCTTCCCTTTAGATGTGCATTTTTTTTTTTTAATAGCCTCTGTTTGCCCTGAATCTGCAATGAATCTGTCTATTAGCCTTTCTAAACAATCTATTTAATTGCCACAGCTTAGAAGAACGTCAAGAAATGTTACACATGCAGGCTTTCTGATGTGAAATATATCTGAAAACAGGTACCCAAGAGGTTAAAAAACACAGCCTGGGGTATTCTGGAAATCCTTTTTTGTTCTCCTCTCACTGCTGCTGCCTGAGAGGTCTGTCTCCATTAACTTTGCTGTTATCCGCATGCTTATCGCCTCTTCCAAGAGAGCGGTATTCTCCGTCCTCATACCGCCTGCTCTAATCTTTATGAAATGACATTTAGTGACATGTGTTTAGATAATCACTGCACAAGGCGGTAATTTATCGCTCTGCTTGGGAATGTCAGCTTTTCATGCGGTAACAGCTTTTATGAATGGACATTTTGCTAAGTTGTCAGTAAAGTCAGCTGTTTTCAGCATTACCGCATGCGGGAATGCTTTATGAATAATAACCATGGTGTGTTCAATAAAAACATGGAAACATTTAATTATTTGTGTGGTATTAGTTTAAGCAGACTGAGTGTCTATTGTTGTGACTTAGATGAAGATCAGATCACATTTTATGACCAATTTGTGCAGAAATCCATCTAATTCCAAAGGGTTCACATACTTTTTATTGCTATATATACAGTGGGATGCGAAAATTAGGGCAACCTTGTTAATCGTCATGATTTTCCTGTATAAATCGTTGGTTGTTACGATAATAAATGTCAGTTAAATATATCGCATAGGAGACACACACAGTGATATTTGAGAAGTGAAATTAAGTTTATTGGATTTACAGAAAGTGTACAATAATTGTTTAACAGCTGAACTCTGGTCCCCTACCTTTAGTGTCCTTACCTCTCCCTCTAGATTGTAAGCCTTTGGGCAGGGTCCTCCTCCTTTTGTGTCCTACCTGATCATGCACCTCCATTACTGTGTGAACCCATGCTATGCATCTGAGTGAACCTAACTTGCCTAATCTCCATGCTCCCCTCCAGTGACTGACTAAGCATTACCTTGTACTCATACTGTGCTGCCTGATCTGGTCTTTCTTGTATTCCTGTATTGTCATATTACTGTATGTCACCCTAAATATTGTCTGTAACCTAAACTAATGTCCAGCGCTGCGTAATATGTTGGCACTTTATAAATACAATAAATAAATAATAATAAACAAAATTAGGCAGGTGCATAAATTTGGGCACCACAAAAAGAAATGAAATCAATATTTAGTAGATCCTCCTTTTGCAGAAATTACAGCCTCTTAACGCTTCCTATAGGTTCCAATGAGAGTCTGGATTCTGGGTGAAGGTATTTTGGACCATTCCTCTTTACAAAACATCTCTAGTTCATTCAGGTTTGATGGCTTCCAAGCATGGACAGCTCTCTAACTCACACCAAAGATTTTCAATTATATTCAGGTCTGGGGACTGAGGTGGCCATTCCAGAACATTGTACTTGTTCCTCTGCATGAACGCCTTAGTGGATTTTGAGCAGTGTTTAGGGTCGTTGTCTTGTTGAAAGATCCAGCCCTGGCGCAGCTTCAGCTTTGTCACTGATTCCTGGACATTGGTCTCCAGAATCTGCTGATACTGAGTGGAATCCATGCGTCCCTCAACTTTGACAAGATTCCCAGTCCCTGCACTGGCCACACAGCCCCACAGAATGATGGAACCACGACCATATTTCACTGTAGGTAGCAGGTGTTTTTCTTGGAATGCTGTGCTGTTTTTCCTCCATGCATAACGCCCCTTGTTTTGTCCAAATAACTCAATTTTAGTTTCATCAGTCCACAGCACCTTAATCCAAAATGAAGCTAGCTTGTCCAAATGTGCTTTAGCATACCTCAAGCGGCTCTGTTTGTGCTGTGGGCGGAGAAAAGGCTTCCTCTGCATAACTCTCGCATACAGCATGTCCTTGTGTAAAGTGCTCCAAATGGTTGAACGATGCAAATTGACTCCATCTGCAGAAAGATGATGTTGTAGGTCTTTGGTGCCGGTCTGTGGGTTGAGTCTGACTGTTCTTACCATTCGTCGCTTCTGTTTATCTGAGTTTTTCTTGGTGTGCCACTGCGAGCCTTAACTTGAACTTAGCCTGTGGTCTTCCATTTCCTCAATATGTTCCTAACTGTGGAAACAGACAGCTGAAATCTCTGAGACAGCTTTCTGTATCCTTCCCCTAAACCATGATGGTGAACAACCTTTGCCTTCGGGTCATTTGAGAGTTGTTTTGAGACCCCCGTGTTGCTACTCTTCAGAGAAAATTAAACGAGGAGGGAAACTTACAATTTACCGCCTTATATACTCTTTCTCATAATTGGATTCACCTGTGTATGTAGGTCAGGGGTCACTGAGCTTACCAAGCCAATTTGAGTTCCAATAATTAGTTCTAAAGGTTTTGGAATCAATAAAATGATAACAATGCCCAAATGTATGCACCTGCCTAATCTTATTTAAACAATTATAGTACACTTTCTGTAAATCCAATAAACTTCATTTCACTTCTCAAATATCACTGTGTGTGTCTCCTATTTGATATATTTAACTGACATATTTTATCGTAACAACCAACAATTTATACAGGAAAACCATGGTGATTAACAAGGTTGCCCAAACTTTCGCATCCCACTGTGTATATATATTTATACATATATACACACACACACACACTCACACACGTCCACATATTGAACAATGCTGCCTTTCAGCGGATTGCCGTGAGAGTCTATCCGGCGTGATTTATGACGGGCTCTGATGCCGGAGAGAGTCGGTAAATTTATGCTTCAGCAGCCATAAGTATTTTGCTGGCGTTTCACCAGCAAGGCGATCACAATACATTTATTTAATTCATCTTATCCAGCACGACATTGTGAGGGTTATATAACCTTGGAGAGGTCGCCCAGACTCACTCAGGTGAATTATTAATATTCAGGATTTATGGCGGTTCAGATTAACCCACCAGGCGGAGCGCGGAACAGCCTTCCGTCTAACCGCGGATTACCCAGAAGGGGAGCGCTGACCCCCTTACTGAACCGCCCCACAGCCTAAAAACCGAATAAATATCCGGCGTAGAAGGCGAAAAAGACTAGGCGTGGCTTGGGGAAGCTCCGGATAAGTGAAACTTTTTTATGTACCAGGGTTAAGGTTCACTTAACCACTTGAGGACCACGGTCTTAAACCCCCCTAGTGATCAGACCATTTTTTACAATTTAGTCCACTGCACCTTTAAGGGCTCACTGCACACAAGTGACCCCCTTTCTGCCCACCAACAGAGCTTTCTATTGGTGGGCTATGATCGCTCCCAGGATGGTTATTTCTTTTTTTGTTGTTGTTTTTTTGTTAATTTATTTCTTTTTTTTTTTCTTTATTATTTTTTTTCCAGTCCCTCCCTCCTTCCCCCCCAATCAGCCAATCAGCGCGATCAGCTGTTATAGGCTTCCGCCTGTGACAGCGGATCGCTCCCATAACGCATGGCTGTCCCCAGTACATCGCTGCCGTAGATCGCAAAGCTCCACGGAGTAAATAAATGGCGTTTTTTCCGTCTCCTAGCGGCAATCGCCTCCGTCATTCAAGCGGGGATGCACGTGCATCGACGCGCGCAATCCCCTGCAATCTCTGCTCCTAGCACTTCACGCCAATTGCCGTGGAGTGGTCCTGGGGCTGCCGCCGCGTTTTCGCCAATTAGCATGGAGTGGTCGGCAAGCAGGTAAAGCTGCATATTCAACGGCCCCCAGCCATGGACACCGGCTCGGGGACAACTGTAAGCAGCTAAACCAACAAACGGTCCTCACGAAGTTCGATTTCAACCAGAGGAAAACGCACCGAGGCGTATCCTCACCACACTGAACTGACCATTAGGGGAAATGCGAGGACCCTCCCCCCGCCAAGCCGCAATGACAGAAAAACATCCACCCGACAGAGAAGAAAAGGACAAACATGCAAACCAAAATGTGACGTTAAAGGGTTGGGCGAGTGGGTAATGGACATTTTTCCCTGGGAATGGTAAGGACCTCCCCTTCCTTTTCCTTACATCTCCCTATCCTGATCCTTAAACTCCTCTCCTACCCTGCTCATATTATTAACCCCTTACAGACTATACAGCACTAACTCTCTGTGTTCGGCCCTTCTGAAACCCCTTGGGTTCCTTCAGGCCTATTTCTGGCTCAGAACCGGAAACTACCTCGGTAACAGAAAGCCTCTGGATGGTCTGGTCTTGTGTTGGGACCCTCTGAACAAACCCAACAAGAGCTTGTGGAATATGTTCTCCTGGCCACACTTCTCTCCTCTCACAGACCCGTGGAAGAACGCTCTCTCACAGACCCGCAGCAGGACGCTCTCTTGCAGATCCGCGGCAGGATGCTCTCTTGCAGATCCGCGGCAGGACGCTCTCTTGCAGATCCGCGGCAGGATGCTCTCTTGCAGACTCGCAGCTGAACTTTCTCTCGCAGACCCCCGACAGAACGCTCTCTCACACACCCGCGGCAAGACGCGCTCTCGCAGACGCAGACCCGCGGCAGAAAGTTCTCTCGCAGACCTGTGGCAGGATGCCTTGCTGAATGTTCTCTAGCAGATCTGCGGCAGGATGCTCTGCTGAACGTTCTCTCGCAGACCCGCAACAGAATGCTCGCTCGCAGACCCACGACAAAACAATCTCTCACCGACTTGTGGCTGAACGTTCTCTCGCAGACATGCGGCAGAACGCTCTCTTGCAGACCCCCGACATACCACTCTCACAGACCCACGACAGAACGCTCTCTCGCAGACCCGCAGCAAAACGTTCTCTAGCAGACCCCCTAACAGACCGCACTCTCGCAGACCCTCGGCAGAACGCTCTCTCGCAGACCCCCGAAAGACCACTCTCTCACAGACCCTCGGCAGAACGCTCTCTCGCAGACCCTCGGCAGTACACTCTCTCACAGACCCTCGGCAGAAAGCTCTCTCACAGACCCGCGGCAGAACACTCTCTCAGCGACCCGCGGCAGGACGCTCTCTCACAGTCACGTGGCAGAATGCTCTCTCACAGACCCACCGCAGAACCCTCTCTCGCAAACCCGCAGCAGTACACTCTCTTGCAGACACGCGGCTGAAGTTCTCTCGTAGACCCACGGAAGAATGTTCTCTCACAGAGTCGTGGCTAAATGTTCTCTCACAGACTCGCGGCAGAATATTCTCTCACAGACCCCCGGCAGGATGTTCTCTTGCAGATCCGTAGCAGGATGCTCTCTCTTAGACCCGTGGCAGGATGCTCTCTCTTAGACCAGTGGCAGGATGCTCCCTCTTAGACTTGTGGCAGGATGCTCTCTCTTAGACCCGTGGCAGGATGCTCTCTCTTAGACTTGTGGCAGGATGCTCTCTCTTAGACCCGTGGCAGGATGCTCTCTCTTAGACCCGTGGCAGGATGCTCTCTCTTAGACCCGTGGCAGGATGCTCTCTCTTAGACTTGTGGCAGGATGCTCTCTCTTAGACTTGTGGCAGGATGCTCTCTCTTAGACCCGTGGCAGGATGCTCTCTCTTAGACTTGTGGCAGGATGCTCTCTCTTAGACCCGTGGCAGGATGCTCTCTCTTAGACCCGTGGCAGGATGCTCTCTCTTAGACCCGTAGCAGGATGCTCTCTCTTAGACCTGTGGCAGGATGTTCTCTCCCAGACCCATGGCAGGATGCTCTCTCTTAGACCCGTAGCAGGATGCTCTCTCTTAGACCTGTGGCAGAAAGCTTTCTCTTAGACCCGTGGCAGGATGCTCTCTCACAGACCCGTGGCAGGATGTTCTCTCCTAGACCCGTGGCAGGATGCTTTCTCTTAGACCCGTGGCAGGATGTTCTCTCACAGACCCGTGGCAGGATGTTCTCTCCTAGACCCGTGGCAGGATGTTCTCTCCTAGACCCGTGGCAGGATGTTCTCTCACAGACCCGTAGCAGGATGTTCTCTCTTAGACCTGTGGCAGGAAGCTCTCTCTTAGACCCGTGGCAGGATGCTCTCTCTTAGACCCGTAGCAGGATGCTCTCTCTTAGACCTGTGGCAGGATGCTCTCTCTTAGACCCGTAGCAGGATGCTCTCTCTTAGACCTGTGGCAGGATGTTCTCTCTTAGACCTGTGGCAGGAAGCTCTCTCTTAGACCCGTGGCAGGATGCTCTCTCTTAGACCCGTGGCAGGATGCTCTCTCTTAGACCCGTGGCAGGATGCTCTCTCTTAGACCCGTAGCAGGATGCTCTCTCTTAGACCTGTGGCAGGATGTTCTCTCCCAGACCCATGGCAGGATGCTCTCTCTTAGACCCGTAGCAGGATGCTCTCTCTTAGACCTGTGGCAGGAAGCTTTCTCTTAGACCCGTGGCAGGATGCTCTCTCACAGACCCGTGGCAGGATGTTCTCTCCTAGACCCGTGGCAGGATGCTTTCTCCCAGTCCCATGGCAGGATGCTCTCGCTCAGACCCGTGGCAGGATGCTCTCTCTTAGACCCGTGGCAGGATGCTCTCTCACAGACCCGTAGCAGGATGTTCTCTCTTAGACCTGTGGCAGGAAGCTCTCTCTTAGACCCGTAGCAGGATGCTCTCTCCTAGACCCGTGGCAGGATGCTCTCTCTTAGACCTGTGGCAGGATGCTCTCTCCTAGACCCGTGGCAGGATGCTCTCTCCTAGACCTGTGGCAGGATGCTCTCTCTTAGACCTGTGGCAGGATGCTCTCTCCTAGACCCGTGGCAGGATGCTCTCTCTTAGACCTGTGGCAGGATGCTCTCTCTTAGACTTGTGGCAGGATGCTCTCTCACAGACCCATGGCAGGATGTTCTCTCCTAGACCCGTGGCAGGATGCTCTCTCTTAGACCCGTGGCAGGATGCTCTCTCTTAGACCTGTGGCAGGATGCTCTCTCTTAGACCCGTGGCAGGATGCTCTCGCTTAGACCTGTGGCAGGATGCTCTCTCTTAGACCTGTGGCAGGATGTTCTCTCCCAGACCCATGGCAGGATGCTCTCTCTTAGACCCGTAGCAGGATGCTCTCTCTTAGACCTGTGGCAGGAAGCTTTCTCTTAGACCCGTGGCAGGATGCTCTCTCACAGACCCGTGGCAGGATGTTCTCTCCTAGACCCGTGGCAGGATGCTTTCTCTTAGACCCGTGGCAGGATGTTCTCTCACAGACCCGTGGCAGGATGTTCTCTCACAGACCCGTGGCAGGATGCTCTCTCTTAGACCCGTGGCAGGATGCTCTCTCTTAGACCTGTGGCAGGATGCTCTCTCTTAGACCTGTGGCAGGATGCTCTCTCTTAGACCCGTGGCAGGATGTTCTCTCACAGACCCGTAGCAGGATGTTCTCTCTTAGACCTGTGGCAGGAAGCTCTCTCTTAGACCCGTGGCAGGATGCTCTCTCTTAGACCCGTAGCAGGATGCTCTCTCCTAGACCCGTGGCAGGATGCTCTCTATTAGACCTGTGGCAGGATGCTCTCTCACAGACCCGTGGCAGGATGCTCTCTCACAGACCCGTGGCAGGATGCTCTCTCCTAGACCCGTGGCAGGATGCTTTCTCTTAGACCCGTGGCAGGATGCTCTCTCTTAGACCTGTGGCAGGAAGCTCTCTCTTAGACCTGTGGCAGGATGCTCTCTCACAGACCCCCGGCAGGATGCTCTCTCTTAGACCCGTGGCAGGATGCTCTCTCTTAGACCCGTAGCAGGATGCTCTCTCATAGACTCGCCGCAGAACAGTCTTGTGCAGTCCCGTGGCAGAACGCTCTCGCACACACCAGCGGCAGGATGCTCATTCACATACCCACGGCAGAATGCTCAGATGTGATTGACGGGTCGGTTCCACACCAGCGCCACACGATCCCTCACTCTGCGGGGACAATCCCGCTCTGCTTCTGGGGATTACGGGATAAACACAGCAGATGGTGTTTACAGAGAGAGCAGAGAGAAGCCAGAGGCCGGACACAGCGAGAACAAGCACTTGCCGATACTCAGAGAGGTGCGGAGCCCTGGAGATAATTGGACACGGTACATCGATTCCTAACATGTTACGTACCAGAGTACACATGTAGCCGTACCATCTCTCCAGTAATCTCCGGACATTGTGCTGTGATTGGCAAGTGTCAGATAACCATCACTGATAGCAGATTGTAGACTGTACACACGTATGTCCTGAGCCCTGCAAATAGCTTCCATCATCCTGCACAAAACTTCCAGCCATATGAAACTGCTTCTGGAACCTCAGGGTACTGGTGATTTTTGGTGCACCCAATGGGCTGTGCGAGGGATTTTAATCACTGCTGATCTTATTTAAAGAGAAACCGTAACCAAGAATTGAACTTCATCCCAATCAGTAGCTGATATCCCCTTTCCCACAGGAAATCTTTTCCTTTTCACAAATGGATCATTAGGGGGGTCTGTATGGTTAATACAGTGGTAAAACCCCTCCCACAGTGTGATGTCAGGACCATGGTTGCATTGTGGGAAATAACAGCTGTTTCCAACTGCCAAAAAAGCAAGCAGCATTTCCTTCCACTGACATCACCTGCCAGCAGTAAAAATGTCACCATGTGATAAACGTCAGAATGTAAATCAGGGAGAGGAAAGATTTTACAATGGGCAAACACTAACTAATCATTTATACATCATTATTGTAAAAATCAAGCACTTTTTATTACATTATTTTCACTGGAGTTCCTCTTTAACTCCTTATTAACAAATGTCTCATTTAAAATCAAGGTTTTGAAAAGAAAAACTCTATCAGTAGTTAAAGGACAACTGAAGTGAGAGGTATACGGAGGCTGCCATATTTATTTCCTTTTAAGCAATACCAGTTGCCTGGAAGCCCTGTTGATCATCTGCCTCTAATACTATTAACCATAGCCCCTGAGCAAGCATGCAGCAGAGTAGGTGTTTCTGACATTATTGTCAGATCTGACAAAAGTAGCTGCAAGTTTGTTTCTGGTGTGATTCAGACACTACTGCAGCCAAATAGATCAGCAGGACTGCCAGGCAACTGGTATTGTTAAACAATTAATATGCAGCCTCCATATCCCTCTCACTTCAGTTGTCCTTTAGAGAGGCCCTGTAGTGACATATAGTAGTAGAATGCAGTAAGTTGTTCAGGATACCCACCTAATATTCCTAACTTCAGAATCAGTAACACTTCCTATTTCTATATATGGCTATATAATGGTATGTAGATCCGCCCTCCCAGTGATGCTTAGCCTAGGCTGTTTAGCTATGTGGAATTCTCCTCCCAAAGCATTCTGGGAGACCAGGCATTATTTTCATTGGCTTCAGAACTCTCAGTAAACCAACATTCCTCAGAGCTGCACCTGGCAGGACTAAAGATGTCCCCACCTGTAAATGAGGGTGAGGAAAGATTTTACAATGGACTAACACTGACTAAATCATTTCTAAATTAATGATGTATAAAATAAGCAATTTTATTTATTACTTTATCTCACCACAGTTCGTATGAAAGCAAACAAGTGAGTAAATAATAAGGTTAAATGTATGGCTTAGTGAGACTTTGTAATTTGTTCTAAATAATGATTTGAGAATAATGCTATTGGATGCAGTCATATACCTCGTTTTTGGTTTGCTGAATAGGTTTAAAGAACGCAGGAGGTGAAAATAAACGAATGAAATAAACATTTGTATCTATCCTCCTTCTCCTACAAATGACAAGATATTTTATATTTAAATCTACTTTTTAAGTTTTTAATGTTTTTGCTCAATGACACATTCATTGAAGTATGCTAGATCTAAAAGCTATGAACTATTGACCCTTTTTATCTCTTTCCTGCTCTCAAGAACCATTTTCTGCTAGGTATGTAAGTATGTAACTGTCACTTGCATACCTGATGTTTAACTCTTTCAGGCAGAGAAAGAAAAAAGGGAACACAGCCTAGTTATTTGTGTGCTAGGCACTGTACATACCCATGTCTATCTCATCATGTCACATGTCACCTCGGGTATGCTTTAATTTTTGTATACCCTAATTTTGTACTAAGAACCATGTGCAATGTATTGATTTTGACAGTTGGTTTATTTTCTGTCCAATGATCTACCTGCTCCCTATTTGACTGTAATGTCTCTCACATTTTTCATTGATAAATATGTGCAGTTTTGTTTCTGTTTTGTGATAAATAAGGCGCAAAAGTGAAAAAAAGGTTAAACTTTAGGTACTTACCTAAGTAGTGGAGATGCTCTCGAATGGATCACAGGCTTCCCAGATCCTCCTGGAGCACCCCACTGCTCGCTGGGACCCTCTCCTCTGTGTACGAGCACATCCATACCGCACATGTGCAAACATGGTCCACGCCAGGGGTGTAGCAATAGGGGGTGCAGAGGTTGCAACCGCATCGGGGCCCTCCCTCAGCTACAGTATTAGCTCTCTATTGGTCCTGTGCTCATAGTAATCACTTCTATAAATACTTTTGTGGTAATCATTAACAAGCTGTTCCCCATCCCCTTCTTGTACCTCTGACACTGTAGTTACCATTGCCAGGTTTTGATGAGCCATATCAATTGTTATGTATAGAGTGCTTAGGTGGCCTCAATGTAAAACTTGCATCGGTGCCCACAGCTCCTTAGCTATGCCACTGGTCCACGCATGACCAGTAGAATGCAGTGCTTTTGCTTGGAGGAACCTTACTCACAAATAAGGCTCCTCCGGGGAGGTGGATGCGTCAGATTCCCCTGCGTCCGCAGCGTGGAGCTCTCAGCAGATCCCCTCCAGGGAGGTGGATGCATCAGATTCCCCTGCGGCTGCAGTGTGAAGCTCTCACCAGGTCCCCTCCAGAGAGATGGATGCGTCAGATTCCCCCGCTTCCACAGCGTGGAGCTCTCAGCAGGTCTCCTCCAGGGAGGTGGATGCGTCAGATTCCCCCGTGGCCGCAGCGTGGAGCTCTCAGTAGGTCTCCTCCGGGGAGATGGATGCGTCAGATTCCCCCGTGGCCGCAGCGTGGAGCTCTCAGCAGGTCTCCTCCAGGGAGGTGGATGTGTCAGATTCCCCCGCGGCTGCAGCGTGGAGCTCTCAGCAGATCCCCTCCAGGGAGGTGGATGCGTCAGATTCCCTCGCGGCTGCAGCGTGGAGCTCTCAGCAGGTCTCCTCCAGGGAGGTGGATGCGTCAGATTCCCCTGCGGCCGCAGCGTGGAGCTCTCAGCAGGTCCCCTCCACGGAGGTGGATGCATCAGATTCCCACGGGGGCCGCATCGTGGAGCTCTCAGCAGGTCCCCTCCAGGGAGATGGATGCGTCAGATTTCCCCGCAACCGCAGCATGGAGCTCTCAGTAGGTCTCCTCCAGGGAGATGGTTGCGTCAGATTCCCCTGCGGCCGCAGCGTAGAGCTCTCAGCAGGTCTCCTCCGGGGAGATGGATGCATCAGATTCCCCTGCGGCCACAGTGTGGAGCTCTCAGCAGGTCTCCTCCGGGGAGATGAATGCGTCAGATTCCACCGCGGCTGCAGCATGGAGCTCTCAGCAGGTCTCCTCCAGGGAGGTGGATGTGTCAGATTCCCCCGCGTCCGCAGTGTGGAGCTCTCAGCAGGTCTCCTTCAGGAAGGTGGATGTGTCAGATTCCCCCACGGCCGCAGCGTGGAGCTCTCAGCAGGTCTCCTCCGGGGACATGGATGCGTCAGATTCCCCCGCGGCTGCAGCATGGAGCTCTCAGCAGGTCTCCTCCAGGGAGGTGGATGCGTCGGATTCCCCCGCGGCCACAGTGTGGAGCTCTCGGCAGGTCACCTCCGGGGAGATGGATGCGTCAGATTCCCCCACAGCTGCAGCGTGGAGCTCTCAGCAGGTCTCCTCCAGGGAGATGGATGCGTCAGATTCCCCTGCGGCCACAGTGTGGAGCTATCAGCAGGTCTCCTCCAGGGAGGTGGATGCGTCAGATTCCCCCGCGTCCAGAGCGTTGAGCTCTCAGCAGGTCTCCTCCGGGAAGATGGATGCGTCAGTTTCCCCCGCAGCCGCAGCGTTGAGTTCTCAGCAGGTCTCCTCCGGGGAGGTGGATGCGTCAGTTTCCACCACAGCCGCAGCGTTGAGCTCTCAGCAGGTCTCCTCTGGGGAGATGGATGCGTCAGTTTCCCCCGCAGCTGCAGCATAGAGCTCTCAGCAGGTCTCCTCCAGGGAGGTGGATGCATCAGATTCCCCCACGGCCGCAGCGTTGAGCTCTCAGCAGGTCTCCTCCAGGGAGGTGGATGCGTCAGATTCCCCCGCGGCTGCAGCAAGGAGCTCTCAGCAGGTCCCCTCCAGGGAGGTGGATGCGTCAGATTCCCCCACGGCTGCAGCATTGAGCTCTCAGCAGATCTCCTCCGGGGAGATGAATGCGTCAGTTTCCCCCGCTGCTGCAGCATGGAGCTCTCAGCAGGTCTCCTCCGGGGAGATGGATGCGTCAGATTCCCCCACGGCTGCAGCATGGAGCTCTCAGCAGGTCTCATCCAGGGAAGTGGATGCGTCAGATTCCCTCGGGGCCACAGCGCTGAGCTCTCAGTAGGTCTCCTCCGGGGAGATGGATGCGTCAGATTCCCCCGTGGCCGCAGCATGGGGCTCTCAGTAGGTCTCCTCTGGGGGAGGTGGATGCATCAGATTCCCCTGCGGCCGCAGCATCTGGCTCTCAGCAGGTCTCCTCTGGGGGAGGTGGATGCGTCAGATTCCCCCGCGGCCGCAGCGTGGAGCTCGCAGCAGGTCCCCTCCAAGGAGGTGGATGTGTCAGATTCTCCCGCGGCCGCAGTGTGAAGCTCTAAGCAGGTCTCCTCCAGGGAGGTGGATGCATCAGGTTCCCACGTGGACGCAGCGTGGAGCTCTCAGCAGATCTCCTCTAGGGAGGTGGATGCGTCAGATTCCCCCGGGGCCGCAGCGTGGAGCTCTCAGCAGGTCTTCCCCAGGGAGGTGGATGTGTCAGATTCCCCCGCGGCCACAGCGTGGAACTCTCAGCAGGTCCCCTCCAGGGAGGTGGATGCGTCAGATTCCCCCGCGGCCGAAGCGTGGAGCTCACAGCAGGTCTCCTCTGGGGAGGTGGATGCGTCACATTCCCCCGTGGCCGCAGCGTGGAGCTCGCAGCAGGTCCCCTCCGGGGAGGTGGATGCATCAGATTGCCCCGTGGCAGCAGTGTGGAGCTCTCAGCAGGTCTCCTCTGGGGAGGCGGATGCGTCAGATTACCCCGTGTCCGCAGCGTGGAGCTCTCAGCAGGTTTCCTCCAGGGAGGTGGATGCGTCAGATTCCCCCGCTTCCGCAGCATGGAGCTCTTAGCAGGTCTCCTCCAGGGAGGCGGATGCGTCAGATTCCCCCGCGTCCACAGCGTGGAGCTCTCAGCAGGTCTCCTCCTGGGAGGTGGATGCGTCAGATTACCCCGCGTCCGCAGCGTGGAGCTCTCAGCAGGTCTCCTCCAGGGAGGTGGATGCGTCAGATTCCCACGCGGCCGCAGCGTGGAGCTCTCAGCAGGTCTCCTCCAGGGAGGTGGATGCGTCAGATTCCCCCTTGGCCGCAGCATGGAGCTCTCAGCAGATCCCCTCCAGGGACGTGGATGTGTCAGATTCCACAGCGGCGGTAGCGTGGAGCTCTCAGCAGGTCTACTCCGGGGAGGTGGATGCATCACAAACCCTGTGGCCGCAGCGTGGAGCTCTCAGCAGGTCTCCTCCGGGGAGGTAGATGCATCGGTTTGCCCCGCGGCAGCAGTGTGGAGCTCTCCGCAGGTCTCCTCTGGGGAGGCGGATGCGTCACATTCCCCCGCGGCTGCAGCATGGAGCTCTCAGAAGGTTTCCTCCAGGGAGGTGGATGCGTCAGATTCCCCCGCGTCTGCAGCGTGGAGCTCTCAGCAGGTCTCCGAGGAGGAGGTGGATGCGTCAGATTACCCCGCGTCCGCAGCGTGGAGCTCTCAGCAGGTTTCCTCCAGGGAGGTGAATGCGTCAGATTCCCCGCGTCCACAGCGTGGAGCTCTCAGCAGGTCTCCTTTGGGGAGGGGGATGCATCACAAACCCCTGCGGCCGCAGCGTGGAGCTCTCAGCAGGTCTCCTCCGGGGAGGTAGATGCATCGGATTCCCCCGCGGCCGCAGCGTGAAGCTCTCAGCAGGTCTTCCCCAGGGAGGTGGATGTGTCAGATGCCCCCACAACCGCAGCGTGGAACTCTCAGCAGGTCCCCTCCAGGGAGGTGGATGCGTCAGATTCCCCCGCGTCTGCAGCGTGGAGCTCTCAGCAGGTCTCCTCCGGGGAGGTGGATGCGTCAGATTACCCCGCGTCCGCAGCGTGGAGCTCTCAGCAGGTTTCCTCCAGGGAGGTGGATGCATCAGATTACCCCGCGTCCGCAGCGTGGAGCTCTCAGCAGGTTTCCTCCAGGGAGGTGGATGCATCAGATTCCCCCGCGTCCGCAGCATGGAGCTTTCAGCAGGTCTCCTCCAGGGAGGTGGATGCGTCAGATTCCCACGCGGCCGCAGCGTGGAGCTCTCAGCAGGTCTCCTCCAGGGAGGTGGATGCGTCAGATTCCCCCTTGGCCGCAGCATGGAGCTCTCAGCAGATCCCCTCCAGGGACGTGGATGTGTCAGATTCCACAGCGGCGGTAGCGTGGAGCTCTCAGCAGGTCTTCTCCGGTGGGAGGTGGATGCATCACAAACCCCTGCGGCCGCAGCGTGGAGCTCTCAGCAGGTCTCCTCCGGGGAGGTAGATGCATCGGATTCCCCCGCGGCCGCAGCGTGAAGCTCTCAGCAGGTCTTCCCCAGGAAGGTGGATGTGTCACATTTCCCCGTGGCCGCAGCGTGGAACTCTCAGCAGGTTTCCTCCAGGGAGGTGGATGCATCAGATTCCCCCGCGACCGCAGCGTGGAGCTCGCAGCAGGTCTCCTCTGGGGAGGTGGATGCGTCACATTCCCCTGTGGCCGCAGCATGGAGCTCGCATCAGGTCCCCTCCGGGGAGGCGGATGCGTCAGATTCCCCCGCGGCCGCAGCATGGAGCTCTCAGCAGGTCTCCTCTGGAGAGGTGGATGCGTCAGATTCCCCTGCTTCCGCAGCATGGAGCTCTCAGCAGGTCTCCTCCAGGGAGGTGGATGCGTCAGATTCCCCCGCGTCTGCAGCGTGGAGCTCTCAGCAGGTCTCCTCCGAGGAGGTGGATGCGTCAGATTACCCCGCGTCCGCAGCGTGGAGCTCTCAGCAGGTTTCCTCCAGGGAGGTGGATGCGTCAGATTCCCCCGCGTCCACAGCGTGGAGCTCTCAGCAGGTCTCCTTTGGGGAGGGGGATGCATCACAAACCCCTGCGGCCGCAGCGTGGAGCTCTCAGCAGGTCTCCTCCGGGGAGGTAGATGCATCGGATTCCCCCGCGGCCGCAGCGTGAAGCTCTCAGCAGGTCTTCCCCAGGGAGGTGGATGTGTCAGATGCCCCCGCAACCGCAGCGTGGAACTCTCAGCAGGTCTCCTCCAGGGAGGTGGATGCGTCAGATTCCCCCGCGTCCGCAGCGTGGAGCTCTCAGCAGGTCTCCTCCGGGGAGGTGGATGCGTCAGATTACCCCGCGTCCGCAGCGTGGAGCTCTCAGCAGGTTTCCTCCAGGGAGGTGGATGCATCAGATTCCCCCGCGTCCGCAGCATGGAGCTCTCAGCAGGTCTCCTCCAGGGAGGTGGATGCGTCAGATTCCCACGCGGCCGCAGCGTGGAGCTCTCAGCAGGTCTCCTCCGGGGAGGTGGATGCATCAGATTACCCCGCGTCCGCAGCGTGGAGCTCTCAGCAGGTTTCCTCCAGGGAGGTGGATGCATCAGATTCCCCCGCGTCCGCAGCATGGAGCTCTCAGCAGGTCTCCTCCAGGGAGGTGGATGCGTCAGATTTCCCCGTGGCCGCAGCATGGAGCTCTCAGCAGATTCCCTCCAGGGACGTGGATGTGTCAGATTCCACAGCGGCGGTAGCGTGGAGCTCTCAGCAGGCCTTCTTCGGGAGGTGGATGCATCACAAACCTATACGGCCACAGCGTGGAGCTCTCAGCAGGTCTCCTCCAGGGAGGTGGATGCATCACAAACCTATGCGGCCGCAGCGTGGAGCACTCAGCAGGTCTTCTCCCAGGGAGGTGGATGTGTCAGATTCCCCCGCAGCCGCAGCGTGGAACTCTCAGCAAGTCCCCTCCAGGGAGGTGGATGCGTCAGATTCCCCCGCGTCCGCAGCGTGGAGCTCTCAGCAGGTCTCCTCCGGGGATGTGGATGCGTCAGATTACCCCGCGTCCGCAGCATGGAGCTATCAGCAGGTTTCCTCCAGGGAGGTGGATGCGTCAGATTCCCCCGCGTCCGCAGCGTGGAGCTCTCAGCAGGTCTCCTCCAGGGAGGTGGATGCGTCAGATTTCCCCGTGGCCGCAGCATGGAGTTCTCAGCAGATTCCCTCTAGGGACATGGTTGTGTCAAATTCCACAGCGGCGGTAGCGTGGAGCTCTCAGCAGGTCTTCTCCGGGGAGGTGGATGCATCACAAACCTATACGGCCGCAGCGTGGAGCTCTCAGCAGGTCTCCTCCAGGGAGGTGGATGCATCACAAACCTATACGGCCGCAGCGTGGAGCTCTCAGCAGGTCTCCTACGGGGAGGTGGATGCGTCAGATTCCCCCGCGGCCGCAGCGTGGAGCTCTCAGCATGCGTCAGATTCCCCCACGGCCACAGCGTAGAGCTCTCACCAGGTCTCCTCCGGGGAGGTGGATGCATCAGATTCCCTCGCACCCTGAGGTCTTCTGATTGCCCCGTGACTGCGTCCTTACCTTCCTCTCTCCAGCATGAGGCTCTCCAGCTCGGCGTGATTTAATAGCGAGCCGCAGAAGCCACGCTGGGGTATTCCGCAGCAGATCTGAAGACAGAAGACTGAAATAACCGCGCACGTCTCACGGAACAAAGAGGGCGCGCAGGAGATAGAAAGCGATAATGTTGCATTTGATCTTGAAAGCGGCGAGGACGATGAATCTAATCAGCTTGACTTTGATTAGGCCGGGCGCCAGCACACTTGTTAGGGCTGCAAAATGCCGTTTGGGGAGGAGGGAAAATTCAGCATGGAAATGTTTAACACATACGGGGCCTGATGGAGTCATCCGGCATACCTGGCCCAGGCTGATTGTCATTGCTATTAATGGCATATTCCCCCCATAAATATCCCAGGGCTCCCTAATTATGTGCTCCATCTTTCCATTGCCTTTCCATATTGTGTTTAGGGATGGCCCTGTCTAGGAGAACTCATGGAGAAGAATGTGATCAGTTTGATCAGCTGATAGATTTGTAAGGTCCTGATTTGCTGGTCCTGATCATGTGCTAAACCAGGAAGTCATCACAGCAAATCAGAGTCTTACAAATCTATCAGCTGACCAAACTGATCACATGCTTCTCCATGAGTTCTCATAGGCAGGGCCATCCCTAATTGTGTTCCCTCCATAGCCTGGGAGTTATCTGGTGCCCTCATAGCGTGTTTCTGTGTTCCAGAGACCCCTAAGTTGTATCCATGCTTCCCAATAGCTAATTCTATCTCAGTATTCCGCCTCTGCCCATAGATTGTCCAAACCTTGCCCTGTGAAGTGTGTGCCCAGCATGAAAGGGAATGCTGACCACTGACCTAAACTTTAACTGGATTATGACCACTGACAGATACTGGGGCTGCCTTTAGACCAATAACAAGGCCTGCATTAAAAGAGATTGTAGAAAATGAACAGAGGCACCAAAAGGATAAAAAAGTGCTAAAATCCTTAAAAATGTTTGGGAGGCAGTGGTGGACTTACCATCCCCAAAACAGACACAAGGCTGTTGATTATTGGCAAGAAAAATGTATTCACATACTCCAAGTTAAACAGGCAACGCGTTTCGCAGGTATATTCTTGCTTCCTCAGGCAATACAAGAGAAGGAGTATCACATAGCATAAAGTCTAGTACACACCTAGCACCTCTGTCCTGAGAGCCCACCAGCTGTATCTGTGCACTGAACTCTTGTGGACAGGGCTGGGAGCCCTCCGGCTGTATCTGTGCGCCGATCTCTTGGGGACAGTCCTGAGAGCCCTCCGGCTGTATCTGTGTGCCAATCTCTTGGGGACAGTCCTGAGAGCCCTCCGGCTGTATCTGTGCGCCGATCTCTTGGGGACAGTCCTGAGAGCCCTCCGGCTGTATCTGTGGGCCGATCTCTTGGGGACAGTCCTGGGAGCCCTCCAGCTGTATCTGTGCGCCGATCTCTTGGGGACAGTCCTGGGAGCCCTCCGGCTGTATCTGTTCGCCGATCTGTTGGGGACAGTCCTGAGAGCCCTCCAGCTGTATCTGTGCGCCGATCTCTTGGGAACAGTGCTGAGAGCCCTCCAGCTGTATCTGTGCACCGATCTCTTGGGAACAATCCTGAGAGCCCTCCGGCTGTATCTGTGCGCCGATCTCTTGGGGAAAGTCCTGAGAGCCCTCCGGCTGTATCTGTGCGCCGATCTCTTGGGGACAGTCCTGGGAGCCCTCCAGCTGTATCTGTGCGCCGATCTCTTGGGGACAGTCCTGGGAGCCCTCCAGCTGTATCTGTGCGCCGATCTCTTGGGGACAGTCCTGGGAGCCCTCCAGCTGTATCTGTGCGCCAATCTCTTGGGGACAGTCCTGAGAGCCCTCCGGCTATATCTGTGCACCGATCTCTTGGGGACAGTCCTGGGAGCCCTCCGGCTGTATCTGTGCGCCAATCTCTTGGGGACAGTCCTGAGAGCCCTCCAGCTGTATCTGTGCGCCGGTCTCTTGGGGACAGTCCTGGGAGCCCTCCAGCTGTATCTGTGGCCGATCTCTTGGGGACAGTCCTGGGAGCCCTCCAGCTGTATCTGTGCGCCGATCTCTTGGGGACAGTCCTGGGAGCCCTCCAGCTGTATCTGTGCGCCAATCTCTTGGGGACAGTCCTGGGAGCCCTCCAGCTGTATCTGTGCGCCAATCTCTTGGGGACAGTGCTGAGAGCCCTCTGGCTGTATCTGTGCGCCAATCTCTTGGAGACAGTCCTGGGAACCCTCCGGCTGTATCTGTGCGCCAATCTCTTGGGGACAGTCCTGGGAGCCCTCCGGCTGTATCTGTGCGCCAATCTCTTGGGGACAGTCCTGGGAGCCCTCCAGCTGTATCTGTGCGCCAATCTCTTGGGGACAGTCCTGGGAGCCCTCCAGCTGTATCTGTGCGCCAATCTCTTGGGGACAGTCCTGGGAGCCCTCCAGCTGTATCTGTGCGCCGATCTCTTGGGGACAGTCCTGAGAGCCCTCCGGCTGTATCTGTGCACTGATCTCTTGGGGACAGTGCTGAGAGTTCTCCGGCTGTATCTGTGCGCCGATCTCTTGGGGAAAGTCCTGAGAGCCCTCCGGCTGTATCTGTGCGCCGATCTCTTGGGGACAGTCCTGAGAGCCCTCCGGCTGTATCTGTTCGCCGATCTCTTGGGGACAGTCCTGAGAGCCCTCCGGCTGTATCTGATTGCCGATCTCTTGGGGACAGTCCTGGGAGCCCTCTGGCTGTATCTGTGCGCCAATCTCTTGGGGACAGTCCTGGGAGCCCTCCGGCTGTATCTGTGCGCCGATCTCTTGGGGACAGTCCTGGGAACCCTCCGGCTGTATCTGTGCGCCAATCTCTTGGGGACAGTCCTGGGAGCCCTCCGGCTGTATCTGTGCGCCAATCTCTTGGGGACAGTCCAGGGAGCCCTCCAGCTGTATCTGTGCGCCAATCTCTTGGGGACAGTCCTGGGAGCCCTCCAGCTGTATCTGTGCGCCAATCTCTTGGGGACAGTCCTGGGAGCCCTCCAGCTGTATCTGTGCGCCGATCTCTTGGGGACAGTCCTGAGAGCCCTCAGTCTGTATCTGTGCACTGATCTCTTGGGGACAGTGCTGAGAGTTCTCCGGCTGTATCTGTGCGCCGATCTCTTGGGGACAGTCCTGAGAGCCCTCCGGCTGTATCTGTGCGCCGATCTCTTGGGGACAGTCCTGGGAGCCCTCCGGCTGTATCTGTGCGCCGACCTCTTGGGGACAGTCCTGAGAGCCCTCCGGCTGTATCTGTGCGCCGATCTCTTGGGGACAGTCCTGGGAGCCATCCAGCTGTATCTGTGTGCCGATCTCTTGGGGACAGTCCTGGGAACCCTCCGGCAGTATCTGTGCGCCGATCTCTTGGGGACAGTCTTGGGAGCCCTCCGACTGTATCTGTTCGCAGATCTCTTGGGGACAGTCCTGAGAGCCCTCCGGCTGTATCTGTGCGCCGATCTCTTGTGGACAGTCCTGGGAGCCCTCCGGCTGTATCTGTGCACTGATCTCTTGGGGACAGTCCTGGGAGCCCTCCAGCTGTATCTGTGCGCCAATCTCTTGGGGACAGTCCTGGGAGCCCTCCAGCTGTATCTGTGCGCCAATCTCTTGGGGACAGTCCTGGGAGCCCTCCAGCTGTATCTGTGCGCCAATCTCTTGGGGACAGTGCTGAGAGCCCTCTGGCTGTATCTGTGTGCCAATCTCTTGGGGACAGTCCTGGGAACCCTCCGGCTGTATCTGTGCGCCAATCTCTTGGGGACAGTCCTGGGAGCCCTCCGGCTGTATCTGTGCGCCAATCTCTTGGGGACAGTCCTGAGAGCCCTCCAGCTGTATCTGTGCGCCGATCTCTTGGGGACAGTCCTGAGAGCCCTCCAGCTGTATCTGTGCGCCGATCTCTTGGGGACAGGCCTGAGAGCCCTCCGGCTGTATCTGTTCGCCGATCTCTCTGGGACAGTACTGAGAGCCCTCCAGCTGTATCTGTGCGCCGATCTCTTGGGGACAGTCCTGGGAGCCCTCCAGCTGTATCTGTGCGCCAATCTCTTGGGGACAGTCCTGGGAGCCCGTCCGGCTGTATCTGTGCGCCAATCTCTTGGGGACAGTCCTGGGAGCCCTCCAGCTGTATCTGTGCGCCAATCTCTTGGGGACAGTCCTGGGAGCCCTCCAGCTGTATCTGTGCGTCAATCTCTTGGGGACAGTCCTGGGAGCCCTCAGGCTGTATCTGTGCACTGATCTCTTGGGGACAGTGCTGAGAGTTCTCCGGCTGTATCTGTGCGCCGATCTCTTGGGGACAGTCCTGAGAGCCCTCCGGCTGTATCTGTGCGCCGATCTCTTGGGGACAGTCCTGAGAGCCCTCCGGCTGTATCTGTGCGCCGATCTCTTGGGGACAGTCCTGAGAGCCCTCCGGCTGTATCTGTTCGCCGATCTCTTGGGGACAGTCCTGAGAGCCCTCCGGCTGTATCTGATTGCCGATCTCTTGGGGACAGTCCTGGGAGCCCTCTGGCTGTATCTGTGCGCCAATCTCTTGGGGACAGTCCTGGGAGCCCTCCGGCTGTATCTGTGCGCCGATCTCTTGGGGACAGTCCTGGGAACCCTCCGGCTGTATCTGTGCGCCAATCTCTTGGGGACAGTCCTGGGAGCCCTCTGGCTGTATCTGTGCGCCAATCTCTTGGGGACAGTCCTGGGAGCCCTCCAGCTGTATCTGTGCGCCAATCTCTTGGGGACAGTCCTGGGAGCCCTCCAGCTGTATCTGTGCGCCAATCTCTTGGGGACAGTCCTTGGAACCCTCCAGCTGTATCTGTGCGCCAATCTCTTGGGGACACTCCTGAGAGCGCTCCAGCTGTATCTGTGCGCCGATCTCTTGGGGACAGTCCTGGGAGCCCTCAGGCTGTATCTGTGCACTGATCTCTTGGGGACAGTGCTGAGAGTTCTCCGGCTGTATCTGTGCGCCGATCTCTTGGGGACAGTCCTGAGAGCCCTCCGGCTGTATCTGTGCGCCGATCTCTTGGGGACAGTCCTGAGAGCCCTCCGGCTGTATCTGTTCGCCGATCTCTTGGGGACAGTCCTGAGAGCCCTCCGGCTGTATCTGATTGCCGATCTCTTGGGGACAGTCCTGGGAGCCCTCTGGCTGTATCTGTGCGCCAATCTCTTGGGGACAGTCCTGGGAGCCCTCCGGCTGTATCTGTGCGCCGATCTCTTGGGGACAGTCCTGAGAGCCCTCCGGCTGTATCTGTGCGCCGATCTCTTGGGGACAGTCCTGGGAGCCCTCCAGCTGTATCTGTGCGCCGATCTCTTGGGGACAGTCCTGGGAGCCCTCCGGCTGTATCTGTGCGCCGATCTCTTGGGGACAGTCCTGGGAACCCTCCGGCAGTATCTGTGCGCCGATCTCTTGGGGACAGTCCTGGGAGCCCTCCGACTGTATCTGTTCGCAGATCTCTTGGGGACAGTCCTGAGAGCCCTCCGGCTGTATCTGTGCGCCGATCTCTTGTGGACAGTCCTGGGAGCCCTCCAGCTGTATCTGTGCGCCAATCTCTTGGGGACAGTCCTGGGAGCCCTCCAGCTGTATCTGTGCGCCAATCTCTTGGGGACAGTCCTGGGAGCCCTCCAGCTGTATCTGTGCGCCAATCTCTTGGGGACAGTGCTGAGAGCCCTCCGGCTGTATCTGTGCGCCAATCTCTTGGGGACAGTCCTGGGAACCCTCCGGCTGTATCTGTGCGCCAATCTCTTGGGGACAGTCCTGGGAGCCCTCCGGCTGTATCTGTGCGCCAATCTCTTGGGGACACTCCTGAGAGCGCTCCAGCTGTATCTGTGCGCCGATCTCTTGGGGACAGTCCTGAGAGCCCTCCAGCTGTATCTGTGCGCCGATCTCTTGGGGACAGGCCTGGGAGACCTCCGGCTGTATCTGTTCGCCGATCTCTCGGGGACAGTACTGAGAGCCCTCCAGCTGTATCTGTGCGTCGATCTCTCGGGGACAGTCCTGGGAGCCCTCCAGCTGTATCTGTGCGCCAATCTCTTGGGGACAGTCCTGGGAGCCCTCAGGCTGTATCTGTGCACTGATCTCTTGGGGACAGTGCTGAGAGTTCTCCGGCTGTATCTGTGCGCCGATCTTTTGGGGACAGTCCTGAGAGCCCTCCGGCTGTATCTGTGCGCCGATCTCTTGGGGACAGTCCTGAGAGCCCTCTGGCTGTATCTGTGCGCCGATCTCTTGGGGACAGTCCTGAGAGCCCTCCGGCTGTATCTGTTCGCCGATCTCTTGGGGACAGTCCTGAGAGCCCTCCGGCTGTATCTGATTGCCGATCTCTTGGGGACACTCCTGGGAGCCCTCTGGCTGTATCTATGCGCCAATCTCTTGGGGACAGTCCTGGGAGCCCTCCGGCTGTATCTGTGCGCCGATCTCTTGGGGACAGTCCTGGGAACCCTCCGGCTGTATCTGTGCGCCAATCTCTTGGGGACAGTCCTGGGAGCCCTCCGGCTGTATCTGTGCGCCAATCTCTTGGGGACAGTCCTGGGAGCCCTCCGGCTGTATCTGTGCGCCAATCTCTTGGGGACAGTCCTGGGAGCCCTCCAGCTGTATCTGTGCGCCAATCTCTTGGGGACAGTCCTGGGAGCCCTCCAGCTGTATCTGTGCGCCGATCTCTTGGGGACAGTCCTGAGAGCCCTCCGGCTGTATCTGTGCGCCGATCTCTTGGGGACAGTCCTGAGAGCCCTCCGGCTGTATCTGTTCGCCGATCTCTTGGGGACAGTCCTGAGAGCCCTCCGGCTGTATCTGTTCGCCGATCTCTTGGGGACAGTCCTGGGAGCCCTCTGGCTGTATCTGTGCGCCAATCTCTTGGGGACAGTCCTGAGAGCCCTCCAGCTGTATCTGTGCGCCAATCTCTTGGGGACAGTCCTGGGAGCCCTCCAGCTGTATCTGTGCGCCAATCTCTTGGGGACAGTGCTGAGAGCCCTCCGGCTGTATCTGTGCGCCAATCTCTTGGGGACAGTCCTGGGAACCCTCCGGCTGTATCTGTGCGCCAATCTCTTGGGGACAGTCCTGGGAGCCCTCCGGCTGTATCTGTGCGCCAATCTCTTGGGGACACTCCTGGGAGCCCTCCAGCTGTATCTGTGCGCCGATCTCTTGGGGACAGTCCTGAGAGCCCTCCAGCTGTATCTGTGCGCCGATCTCTTGGGGACAGGCCTGGGAGACCTCCGGCTGTATCTGTTCGCCGATCTCTCGGGGACAGTACTGAGAGCCCTCCAGCTGTATCTGTGCGTCGATCTCTCGGGGACAGTCCTGGGAGCCCTCCAGCTGTATCTGTGCGCCAATCTCTTGGGGACAGTCCTGGGAGCCCTCAGGCTGTATCTGTGCACTGATCTCTTGGGGACAGTGCTGAGAGTTCTCCGGCTGTATCTGTGCGCCGATCTCTTGGGGACAGTCCTGAGAGCCCTCCGGCTGTATCTGTGCGCCGATCTCTTGGGGACAGTCCTGAGAGCCCTCTGGCTGTATCTGTGCGACGATCTCTTGGGGACAGTCCTGAGAGCCCTCCGGCTGTATCTGTTCGCCGATCTCTTGGGGACAGTCCTGAGAGCCCTCCGGCTGTATCTGATTGCCGATCTCTTGGGGACAGTCCTGGGAGCCCTCTGGCTGTATCTATGCGCCAATCTCTTGGGGACAGTCCTGGGAGCCCTCCGGCTGTATCTGTGCGCCGATCTCTTGGGGACAGTCCTGGGAACCCTCCGGCTGTATCTGTGCGCCAATCTCTTGGGGACAGTCCTGGGAGACCTCCGGCTGTATCTGTGCGCCAATCTCTTGGGGACAGTCCTGGGAGCCCTCCAGCTGTATCTGTGCGCCAATCTCTTGGGGACAGTCCTGGGAGCCCTCCAGCTGTATCTGTGCGCCAATCTCTTGGGGACAGTCCTGGGAGCCCTCCAGCTGTATCTGTGCGCCGATCTCTTGGGGACAGTCCTGAGAGCCCTCCGGCTGTATCTGTGCGCCGATCTCTTGGGGACAGTCCTGAGAGCCCTCCGGCTGTATCTGTTCGCCGATCTCTTGGGGACAGTCCTGAGAGCCCTCCGGCTGTATCTGTTCGCCGATCTCTTGGGGACAGTCCTGGGAGCCCTCTGGCTGTATCTGTGCGCCAATCTCTTGGGGACAGTCCTGGGAGCCCTCCGGCTGTATCTGTACGCCGATCTCTTGGGGACAGTCCTGGGAACCCTCCGGCTGTATCTGTGCGCCAATCTCTTGGGGACAGTCCTGGGAGCCCTCTGGCTGTATCTGTGCGCCAATCTCTTGGGGACAGTCCTGGGAGCCCTCTGGCTGTATCTGTGCGCCAATCTCTTGGGGACAGTCCTGGGAGCCCTCCGGCTGTATCTGTGCGCCGATCTCTTGGGGACAGTCCTGAGAGCCCTCCAGCTGTATCTGTGCGCCGATCTCTTGGGGACAGTCCTGAGAGCCCTCCGGCTGTATCTGTGCGCCGATCTCTTGGGGACAGTCCTGAGAGCCCTCCGGCTGTATCTGTTCGCCGATCTCTTGGGGACAGTCCTGAGAGCCCTCCGGCTGTATCTGATTGCCGATCTCTTGGGGACAGTCCTGGGAGCCCTCTGGCTGTATCTGTGCGCCAATCTCTTGGGGACAGTCCTGGGAGCCCTCCGGCTGTATCTGCGCGCCGATCTCTTGGGGACAGTCCTGAGAGCCCTCCGGCTGTATCTGTGTGCCGATCTCTTGGGGACAGTCCTGGGAGCCCTCCAGCTGTATCTGTGCGCCGATCTCTTGGGGACAGTCCTGGGAGCCCTCCGGCTGTATCTGTGCGCCGATCTCTTGGGGACAGTCCTGGGAACCCTCCGGCAGTATCTGTGCGCCGATCTCTTGGGGACAGTCCTGGGAGCCCTCCGACTGTATCTGTTCGCAGATCTCTTGGGGACAGTCCTGAGAGCCCTCCGGCTGTATCTGTGCGCCGATCTCTTGTGGACAGTCCTGGGAGCCCTCCGGCTGTATCTGTGCACTGATCTCTTGGGGACAGTCCTGGGAGCCCTCCAGCTGTATCTGTGCGCCAATCTCTTGGGGACAGTCCTGGGAGCCCTCCAGCTGTATCTGTGCACCAATCTCTTGGGGACAGTCCTGTGAGCCCTCCAGCTGTATCTGTGCGCCAATCTCTTGGGGACAGTGCTGAGAGCCCTCCGGCTGTATCTGTGCGCCAATCTCTTGGGGACAGTCCTGGGAACCCTCCGGCTGTATCTGTGCGCCAATCTCTTGGGGACAGTCCTGGGAGCCCTCCAGGTGTATCTGTGCGCCAATCTCTTGGGGACAGTCCTGAGAGCCCTCCAGCTGTATCTGTGCGCCGATCTCTTGGGGACAGTCCTGGGAGCCCTCCGGCTGTATCTGTGCGCCGATCTCTTGGGGACAGTCCTGGGAACCCTCCGGCAGTATCTGTGCGCCGATCTCTTGGGGACAGTCCTGGGAACCCTCCGGCAGTATCTGTGCGCCGATCTCTTGGGGACAGTCCTGGGAGCCCTCCGACTGTATCTGTTCGCAGATCTCTTGGGGACAGTCCTGAGAGCCCTCCGGCTGTATCTGTGCGCCAATCTCTTGGGGACAGTCCTGGGAGCCCTCCAGGTGTATCTGTGCGCCAATCTCTTGGGGACAGTCCTGAGAGCCCTCCAGCTGTATCTGTGCGCCGATCTCTTGGGGACAGTCCTGGGAGCCCTCCGGCTGTATCTGTGCGCCGATCTCTTGGGGACAGTCCTGGGAACCCTCCGGCAGTATCTGTGCGCCGATCTCTTGGGGACAGTCCTGGGAACCCTCCGGCAGTATCTGTGCGCCGATCTCTTGGGGACAGTCCTGGGAGCCCTCCGACTGTATCTGTTCGCAGATCTCTTGGAGACAGTCCTGAGAGCCCTCCGGCTGTATCTGTGCGCCGATCTCTTGTGGACAGTCCTGGGAGCCCTCCGGCTGTATCTGTGCACTGATCTCTTGGGGACAGTCCTGGGAGCCCTCCAGCTGTATCTGTGCGCCAATCTCTTGGGGACAGTCCTGGGAGCCCTCCAGCTGTATCTGTGCGCCAATCTCTTGGGGACAGTCCTGGGAGCCCTCCAGCTGTATCTGTGCGCCAATCTCTTGGGGACAGTGCTGAGAGCCCTCTGGCTGTATCTGTGTGCCAATCTCTTGGGGACAGTCCTGGGAACCCTCCGGCTGTATCTGTGCGCCAATCTCTTGGGGACAGTCCTGGGAGCCCTCCGGCTGTATCTGTGCGCCAATCTCTTGGGGACAGTCCTGAGAGCCCTCCAGCTGTATCTGTGCGCCGATCTCTTGGGGACAGTCCTGAGAGCCCTCCAGCTGTATCTGTGCGCCGATCTCTTGGGGACAGGCCTGAGAGCCCTCCGGCTGTATCTGTTCGCCGATCTCTCTGGGACAGTACTGAGAGCCCTCCAGCTGTATCTGTGCGCCGATCTCTTGGGGACAGTCCTGGGAGCCCTCCAGCTGTATCTGTGCGCCAATCTCTTGGGGACAGTCCTGGGAGCCCGTCCGGCTGTATCTGTGCGCCAATCTCTTGGGGACAGTCCTGGGAGCCCTCCAGCTGTATCTGTGCGCCAATCTCTTGGGGACAGTCCTGGGAGCCCTCCAGCTGTATCTGTGCGTCAATCTCTTGGGGACAGTCCTGGGAGCCCTCAGGCTGTATCTGTGCACTGATCTCTTGGGGACAGTACTGAGAGTTCTCCGGCTGTATCTGTGCGCCGATCTCTTGGGGACAGTCCTGAGAGCCCTCCGGCTGTATCTGTGCGCCGATCTCTTGGGGACAGTCCTGAGAGCCCTCCGGCTGTATCTGTGCGCCGATCTCTTGGGGACAGTCCTGAGAGCCCTCCGGCTGTATCTGTTCGCCGATCTCTTGGGGACAGTCCTGAGAGCCCTCCGGCTGTATCTGATTGCCGATCTCTTGGGGACAGTCCTGGGAGCCCTCCGGCTGTATCTGTGCGCCAATCTCTTGGGGACAGTCCTGGGAGCCCTCCGGCTGTATCTGTGCGCCGATCTCTTGGGGACAGTCCTGGGAACCCTCCGGCTGTATCTGTGCGCCAATCTCTTGGGGACAGTCCTGGGAGCCCTCTGGCTGTATCTGTGCGCCAATCTCTTGGGGACAGTCCTGGGAGCCCTCCAGCTGTATCTGTGCGCCAATCTCTTGGGGACAGTCCTGGGAGCCCTCCAGCTGTATCTGTGCGCCAATCTCTTGGGGACAGTCCTTGGAACCCTCCAGCTGTATCTGTGCGCCAATCTCTTGGGGACACTCCTGAGAGCGCTCCAGCTGTATCTGTGCGCCGATCTCTTGGGGACAGTCCTGGGAGCCCTCAGGCTGTATCTGTGCACTGATCTCTTGGGGACAGTGCTGAGAGTTCTCCGGCTGTATCTGTGCGCCGATCTCTTGGGGACAGTCCTGAGAGCCCTCCGGCTGTATCTGTGCGCCGATCTCTTGGGGACAGTCCTGAGAGCCCTCCGGCTGTATCTGTGCGCCGATCTCTTGGGGACAGTCCTGAGAGCCCTCCGGCTGTATCTGTGCGCCGATCTCTTGGGGACAGTCCTGAGAGCCCTCCGGCTGTATCTGTTCGCCGATCTCTTGGGGACAGTCCTGGGAGCCCTCTGGCTGTATCTGTGCGCCAATCTCTTGGGGACAGTCCTGGGAGCCCTCCGGCTGTATCTGTGCGCCGATCTCTTGGGGACAGTCCTGAGAGCCCTCCGGCTGTATCTGTGCGCCGATCTCTTGGGGACAGTCCTGGGAGCCCTCCAGCTGTATCTGTGCGCCGATCTCTTGGGGACAGTCCTGGGAGCCCTCCGGCTGTATCTGTGCGCCGATCTCTTGGGGACAGTCCTGGGAACCCTCCGGCAGTATCTGTGCGCCGATCTCTTGGGGACAGTCCTGGGAGCCCTCCGACTGTATCTGTTCGCAGATCTCTTGGGGACAGTCCTGAGAGCCCTCCGGCTGTATCTGTGCGCCGATCTCTTGTGGACAGTCCTGGGAGCCCTCCAGCTGTATCTGTGCGCCAATCTCTTGGGGACAGTCCTGGGAGCCCTCCAGCTGTATCTGTGCGCCAATCTCTTGGGGACAGTCCTGGGAGCCCTCCAGCTGTATCTGTGCGCCAATCTCTTGGGGACAGTGCTGAGAGCCCTCCGGCTGTATCTGTGCGCCAATCTCTTGGGGACAGTCCTGGGAACCCTCCGGCTGTATCTGTGCGCCAATCTCTTGGGGACAGTCCTGGGAGCCCTCCGGCTGTATCTGTGCGCCAATCTCTTGGGGACACTCCTGAGAGCGCTCCAGCTGTATCTGTGCGCCGATCTCTTGGGGACAGTCCTGAGAGCCCTCCAGCTGTATCTGTGCGCCGATCTCTTGGGGACAGGCCTGGGAGACCTCCGGCTGTATCTGTTCGCCGATCTCTCGGGGACAGTACTGAGAGCCCTCCAGCTGTATCTGTGCGTCGATCTCTCGGGGACAGTCCTGGGAGCCCTCCAGCTGTATCTGTGCGCCAATCTCTTGGGGACAGTCCTGGGAGCCCTCAGGCTGTATCTGTGCACTGATCTCTTGGGGACAGTGCTGAGAGTTCTCCGGCTGTATCTGTGCGCCGATCTTTTGGGGACAGTCCTGAGAGCCCTCCGGCTGTATCTGTGCGCCGATCTCTTGGGGACAGTCCTGAGAGCCCTCTGGCTGTATCTGTGCGCCGATCTCTTGGGGACAGTCCTGAGAGCCCTCCGGCTGTATCTGTTCGCCGATCTCTTGGGGACAGTCCTGAGAGCCCTCCGGCTGTATCTGATTGCCGATCTCTTGGGGACAGTCCTGGGAGCCCTCTGGCTGTATCTATGCGCCAATCTCTTGGGGACAGTCCTGGGAGCCCTCCGGCTGTATCTGTGCGCCGATCTCTTGGGGACAGTCCTGGGAACCCTCCGGCTGTATCTGTGCGCCAATCTCTTGGGGACAGTCCTGGGAGCCCTCCGGCTGTATCTGTGCGCCAATCTCTTGGGGACAGTCCTGGGAGCCCTCCAGCTGTATCTGTGCGCCAATCTCTTGGGGACAGTCCTGGGAGCCCTCCAGCTGTATCTGTGCGCCAATCTCTTGGGGACAGTCCTGGGAGCCCTCCAGCTGTATCTGTGCGCCGATCTCTTGGGGACAGTCCTGAGAGCCCTCCGGCTGTATCTGTGCGCCGATCTCTTGGGGACAGTCCTGAGAGCCCTCCGGCTGTATCTGTTCGCCGATCTCTTGGGGACAGTCCTGAGAGCCCTCCGGCTGTATCTGTTCGCCGATCTCTTGGGGACAGTCCTGGGAGCCCTCTGGCTGTATCTGTGCGCCAATCTCTTGGGGACAGTCCTGAGAGCCCTCCAGCTGTATCTGTGCGCCAATCTCTTGGGGACAGTCCTGGGAGCCCTCCAGCTGTATCTGTGCGCCAATCTCTTGGGGACAGTGCTGAGAGCCCTCCGGCTGTATCTGTGCGCCAATCTCTTGGGGACAGTCCTGGGAACCCTCCGGCTGTATCTGTGCGCCAATCTCTTGGGGACAGTCCTGGGAGCCCTCCGGCTGTATCTGTGCGCCAATCTCTTGGGGACACTCCTGAGAGCCCTCCAGCTGTATCTGTGCGCCGATCTCTTGGGGACAGTCCTGAGAGCCCTCCAGCTGTATCTGTGCGCCGATCTCTTGGGGACAGGCCTGGGAGACCTCCGGCTGTATCTGTTCGCCGATCTCTCGGGGACAGTACTGAGAGCCCTCCAGCTGTATCTGTGCGTCGATCTCTCGGGGACAGTCCTGGGAGCCCTCCAGCTGTATCTGTGCGCCAATCTCTTGGGGACAGTCCTGGGAGCCCTCAGGCTGTATCTGTGCACTGATCTCTTGGGGACAGTGCTGAGAGTTCTCCGGCTGTATCTGTGCGCCGATCTCTTGGGGACAGTCCTGAGAGCCCTCCGGCTGTATCTGTGCGCCGATCTCTTGGGGACAGTCCTGAGAGCCCTCTGGCTGTATCTGTGCGACGATCTCTTGGGGACAGTCCTGAGAGCCCTCCGGCTGTATCTGTTCGCCGATCTCTTGGGGACAGTCCTGAGAGCCCTCCGGCTGTATCTGATTGCCGATCTCTTGGGGACAGTCCTGGGAGCCCTCTGGCTGTATCTATGCGCCAATCTCTTGGGGACAGTCCTGGGAGCCCTCCGGCTGTATCTGTGCGCCGATCTCTTGGGGACAGTCCTGGGAACCCTCCGGCTGTATCTGTGCGCCAATCTCTTGGGGACAGTCCTGGGAGCCCTCCGGCTGTATCTGTGCGCCAATCTCTTGGGGACAGTCCTGGGAGCCCTCCAGCTGTATCTGTGCGCCAATCTCTTGGGGACAGTCCTGGGAGCCCTCCAGCTGTATCTGTGCGCCAATCTCTTGGGGACAGTCCTGGGAGCCCTCCAGCTGTATCTGTGCGCCGATCTCTTGGGGACAGTCCTGAGAGCCCTCCGGCTGTATCTGTGCGCCGATCTCTTGGGGACAGTCCTGAGAGCCCTCCGGCTGTATCTGTTCGCCGATCTCTTGGGGACAGTCCTGAGAGCCCTCCGGCTGTATCTGTTCGCCGATCTCTTGGGGACAGTCCTGGGAGCCCTCTGTCTGTATCTGTGCGCCAATCTCTTGGGGACAGTCCTGGGAGCCCTCCGGCTGTATCTGTACGCCGATCTCTTGGGGACAGTCCTGGGAACCCTCCGGCTGTATCTGTGCGCCAATCTCTTGGGGACAGTCCTGGGAGCCCTCTGGCTGTATCTGTGCGCCAATCTCTTGGGGACAGTCCTGGGAGCCCTCTGGCTGTATCTGTGCGCCAATCTCTTGGGGACAGTCCTGGGAGCCCTCCGGCTGTATCTGTGCGCCGATCTCTTGGGGACAGTCCTGAGAGCCCTCCAGCTGTATCTGTGCGCCGATCTCTTGGGGACAGTCCTGAGAGCCCTCCGGCTGTATCTGTGCGCCGATCTCTTGGGGACAGTCCTGAGAGCCCTCCGGCTGTATCTGTTCGCCGATCTCTTGGGGACAGTCCTGAGAGCCCTCCGGCTGTATCTGATTGCCGATCTCTTGGGGACAGTCCTGGGAGCCCTCTGGCTGTATCTGTGCGCCAATCTCTTGGGGACAGTCCTGGGAGCCCTCCGGCTGTATCTGCGCGCCGATCTCTTGGGGACAGTCCTGAGAGCCCTCCGGCTGTATCTGTGTGCCGATCTCTTGGGGACAGTCCTGGGAGCCCTCCAGCTGTATCTGTGCGCCGATCTCTTGGGGACAGTCCTGGGAGCCCTCCGGCTGTATCTGTGCGCCGATCTCTTGGGGACAGTCCTGGGAACCCTCCGGCAGTATCTGTGCGCCGATCTCTTGGGGACAGTCCTGGGAGCCCTCCGACTGTATCTGTTCGCAGATCTCTTGGGGACAGTCCTGAGAGCCCTCCGGCTGTATCTGTGCGCCGATCTCTTGTGGACAGTCCTGGGAGCCCTCCGGCTGTATCTGTGCACTGATCTCTTGGGGACAGTCCTGGGAGCCCTCCAGCTGTATCTGTGCGCCAATCTCTTGGGGACAGTCCTGGGAGCCCTCCAGCTGTATCTGTGCACCAATCTCTTGGGGACAGTCCTGGGAGCCCTCCAGCTGTATCTGTGCGCCAATCTCTTGGGGACAGTGCTGAGAGCCCTCCGGCTGTATCTGTGCGCCAATCTCTTGGGGACAGTCCTGGGAACCCTCCGGCTGTATCTGTGCGCCAATCTCTTGGGGACAGTCCTGGGAGCCCTCCACGTGTATCTGTGCGCCAATCTCTTGGGGACAGTTCTGAGAGCCCTCCAGCTGTATCTGTGCGCCGATCTCTTGGGGACAGTCCTGAGAGCCCTCCGGCTGTATCTGTGCACCGATCTCTTGGGGACAGTCCTGAGAGCCCTCCGGCTGTATCTGTGCGCCGATCTCTTGGGGACAGTCCTGGGAGCCCTCCAGCTGTATCTGTGCGCCGATCTCTTGGGGACAGTCCTGAGAGCCCTCCGGCTCTATCTGTTCGCCGATCTCTTGGGGACAGTGCTGAGAGCCCTCCGGCTGTATCTGTGCACCGATCTCTTGGGGACAGTCCTGAGAGCCGTCCGGCTGTATCTGTGCGCCGATCTCTTGGGGACAGTCCTGAGAGCCCTCCGGCTGTATCTGTGCGCCGATCTCTTGGGGACAGTCCTGAGAGCCCTCCAGCTGTATCTGTGCACCGATCTCTTGGGGACAGTACTGGGAGCCCTCCAGCTGTATCTGTGCACTGATCTCTTGGGGACAGTTTTGAGAGCCCTCCGGCTGTATCTGTGCGCCAATCTCTTGGGGACAGTCCTAGGAGCCCTCCGGCTGTATCTGTGCGCCGATCTCTTGGGGACAGTGCTGGGAGCCCTCGCTGTATCTGTGCGCCAATCTCTTGGGGACAGTCCTGGGAGCCCTCCGGCTGTATCTGTGCGCCGATCTCTTGGGGACAGTCCTGAGAGCCATCCGGCTGTATCTGTGCGCCGATCTCTTGGGGACAGTGCTGGGAGCCCTCCGGCTGTATCTGTTCGCCGATCTCTTGGGGACAGTCCTGAGAGCCCTCTGGCTGTATCTGTGCGCTAATCTCTTGGGGACAGTCCTGGGAGCCCTCTGGTTGTATCTGTGCGCCAATCTCTTGGGGACAGTCCTGAGAGCCCTCCGGTTGTATCTGTGCGCCGATCTCTTGGGGACAGTCCTGAGAGCCCTCTGGCTGTATCTGTGCGCCAATCTCTTGGGGACAGTCCTGGGAGCCCTCCGGCTGTAGCTGTGCGCCGATCTCTTGGGGACAGTGCTGGGAGCCCTCCGGCTGTATCTGTTCGCCGATCTCTTGGGGACAGTGCTGAGAGCCCTCCGGCTGTATCTGTGCGCCGATCTCTTGGGGACAGTCCTGGGAGCCCTCCGGCTGTATCTGTGCACCGATCTCTTGGGGACAGTCCTGAGAGCCTGCCAGCTGTATCTGGGCGCCGATCTCTTGGGGACAGTCCTGAGAGCCCTCCGGCTGTATCTGTGTGCCGATCTCTTGGGGACAGTCCTGGGAGCCCTCCGGCTGTATCTGTGCGCCGATCTCTTGGGGACAGTCCTGGGAGCCCTTCGGCTGTATCTGTGCGCCGATCTCTTGGGGACAGTCCTGAGAGCCCTGGCTGTATCTGTTCGCCGATCTCTTGGGGACAGTCCTGGGAGCCCTCCGGCTGTATCTGTGCACTGATCTCTTGTGGACAGTCCTGAGAGCCCTCCGACTGTATCTGTGCACCGATCTCTTGGGGACAGTGCTGAGAGCCCTCTGGCTGTATCTGTTCGCCGATCTCTTGGGGACAGTCCTGAGAGCCCTCCGGCTGTATCTGTGCGCCGATCTCTTGGGGACAGTCCTGAGAGCCCTCCGGCTGTATCTGATTGCCGATCTCTTGGGAACAGTCCTGAGAGCCCTCCGGCTGTATCTGTGCACCGATCTCTTGGGGACAGTCCTGAGAGCCCTCCGGCTGTATCTGTGCGCCGATCTCTTGGGGACAGTGCTGAGAGCGCTCTGGCTGTATCTGTGCGCCAATCTCTTGGGGACAGTCCTGGGAGCCCTCCGGCTGTATCTGTGCGCCAATCTCTTGGGGACAGTCCTGAGAGCCCACCGGCTGTATCTGTGCACCGATCTCTTGGGGACAGTCTTGAGAGCCCTCCGGCTGTATCTGTGCGCTGATCTCTTGGGGACAGTCCTGAGAGCCCTCTGGCTGTATCTGTGCGCCAATCTCTTGGGGACAGTCCTGAGAGCCCTCCGGCTGTATCTGTGCGCCGATCTCTTGGGGACAGTCCTGAGAGCCCTCCGGCTGTATCTGTGCGCCGATCTCTTGGGGACAGTCCTGAGAGCCCTCCGGCTGTATCTGTGCGCCGATCTCTTGGGGACAGTCCTGGGAGCCCTCCAGCTGTATCTGTGCGCCGATCTCTTGGGGACAGTCCTGAGAGCCCTCCGGCTCTATCTGTTCGCCGATCTCTTGGGGACAGTGCTGAGAGCCCTCCGGCTGTATCTGTGCACCGATCTCTTGGGGACAGTTCTGAGAGCCCTCCGGCTGTATCTGTGTGCCGATCTCTTGGGGACAGTCCTGAGAGCCCTCCGGCTGTATCTGTGCGCCGATCTCTTGGGGACAGTCCTGAGAGCCCTCCAGCTGTATCTGTGCACCGATCTCTTGGGGACAGTACTGGGAGCCCTCCAGCTGTATCTGTGCACTGATCTCTTGGGGACAGTCTTGAGAGCCCTCCGGCTGTATCTGTGCGACAATCTCTTGGGGACAGTCCTAGGAGCCCTCCGGCTGTATCTGTGCGCCGATCTCTTGGGGACAGTGCTGGGAGCCCTGGCTGTATCTGTGCGCCAATCTCTTGGGGACAGTCCTGGGAGCCCTCCGGCTGTATCTGTGCGCCGATCTCTTGGGGACAGTCCTGAGAGCCCTCCGGCTGTATCTGTGCGCCGATCTCTTGGGGACAGTGCTGGGAGCCCTCCGGCTGTATCTGTTCGCCGATCTCTTGGGGACAGTCCTGAGAGCCCTCTGGCTGTATCTGTGCGCTAATCTCTTGGGGACAGTCCTGGGAGCCCTCTGGTTGTATCTGTGCGCCAATCTCTTGGGGACAGTCCTGAGAGCCCTCCGGCTGTATCTGTTCGCCGATCTCTTGGGGACAGTCCTGAGAGCCCTCTGGCTGTATCTGTGCGCCGATCTCTTGGGGACAGTCCTGAGAGCCCTCTGGCTGTATCTGTGCGCCAATCTCTTGGGGACAGTCCTGGGAGCCCTCCGGCTGTATCTGTGCGCCGATCTCTTGGGGACAGTCCTGAGAGCCCTCCAGCTGTATCTGTGCGCCGATCTCTTGGGGACAGTCCTGAGAGCCCTCCGGCTGTATCTGTTCGCCGATCTCTTGGGGACAGTCCTGAGAGCCCTCTGGCTGTATCTGTGCGCCGATCTCTTGGGGACAGTCCTGAGAGCCCTCTGGCTGTATCTGTGCACCAATCTCTTGGGGACAGTCCTGAGAGCCCTCCAGCTGTATCTGTGCACTGATCTCTTGGGGACAGTCCTGAGAGCCCTCCGGCTGTATCTATGCGCCAATCTCTTGGGGACAGTCCTGGGTGCCCTCCAGCTGTATCTGTGCGCCGATCTCTTGGGGACAGTCCTGAGAGCCCTCCGGCTGTATCTGTGTGCCAATCTCTTGGGGACAGTCCTGAGAGCCCTCCAGCTGTATCTGTGCACTGATCTCTTGGAGACAGTCCTGAGAGCCCACCAGCTGTATCTGTGCGCCGATCTCTTGGGGACAGTCCTGAGAGCCCTCCAGCTGTATCTGTGCGCCGATCTCTTGGGGACAGTCCTGAGAGCCCTCCAGCTGTATCTGTGCGCCGATCTCTTGGGGACAGTCCTGAGAGCCCTCCAGCTGTATCTGTGTGCCGATCTCTTGGGGACAGTGCTGAGAGCCCTCCAGCTGTATCTGTGCACTGATCTCTTGGGGACAGTCCTGAGAGCCCTCCGGCTGTATCTATGCGCCAATCTCTTGGGGACAGTCCTGGGTGCCCTCCAGCTGTATCTGTGCGCCGATCTCTTGGGGACAGTCCTGAGAGCCCTCCGGCTGTATCTGTGCGCCAATCTCTTGGGGACAGTCATGAGAGCCCTCCAGCTGTATCTGTGCACTGATCTCTTGGAGACAGTCCTGAGAGCCCTCCAGCTGTATCTGTGCGCCGATCTCTTGGGGACAGTCCTGAGAGCCCTCCAGCTGTATCTGTGCTCCGATCTCTTGGGGACAGTCCTGAGAGCCCTCCAGCTGTATCTGTGCGCCAATCTCTTGGGGACAGTCCTGGGAGCCCTCCGGCTGTATCTGTGTGCCGATCTCTTGGGGACAGTCCTGGGAGCCCTCCGGCTGTATCTGTTCGCCGATCTCTTGGGGACAGTCCTGAGAGCCCTCCGGCTGTATCTGATTGCCGATCTCTTGGGGACAGTCCTGGGAGCCCTCTGGCTGTATCTATGCGCCAATCTCTTGGGGACAGTCCTGGGAGCCCTCCGGCTGTATCTGTGCGCCAATCTCTTGGGGACAGTCCTGGGAACCCTCCGGCTGTATCTGTGCGCCAATCTCTTGGGGACAGTCCTGGGAGCCCTCCGGCTGTATCTGTGCGCCAATCTCTTGGGGACAGTCCTGGGAGCCCTCCAGCTGTATCTGTGCGCCAATCTCTTGGGGACAGTCCTGGGAGCCCTCCAGCTGTATCTGTGCGCCAATCTCTTGGGGACAGTCCTGGGAGCCCTCCAGCTGTATCTGTGCGCCGATCTCTTGGGGACAGTCCTGAGAGCCCTCCGGCTGTATCTGTGCGCCGATCTCTTGGGGACAGTCCTGAGAGCCCTCCGGCTGTATCTGATTGCCGATCTCTTGGGGACAGTCCTGGGAGCCCTCTGGCTGTATCTATGCGCCAATCTCTTGGGGACAGTCCTGGGAGCCCTCCGGCTGTATCTGTGCGCCGATCTCTTGGGGACAGTCCTGGGAACCCTCCGGCTGTATCTGTGCGCCAATCTCTTGGGGACAGTCCTGGGAGCCCTCCGGCTGTATCTGTGCGCCAATCTCTTGGGGACAGTCCTGGGAGCCCTCCAGCTGTATCTGTGCGCCAATCTCTTGGGGACAGTCCTGGGAGCCCTCCAGCTGTATCTGTGCGCCAATCTCTTGGGGACAGTCCTGGGAGCCCTCCAGCTGTATCTGTGCGCCGATCTCTTGGGGACAGTCCTGAGAGCCCTCCGGCTGTATCTGATTGCCGATCTCTTGGGGACAGTCCTGGGAGCCCTCTGGCTGTATCTATGCGCCAATCTCTTGGGGACAGTCCTGGGAGCCCTCCGGCTGTATCTGTGCGCCGATCTCTTGGGGACAGTCCTGGGAACCCTCCGGCTGTATCTGTGCGCCAATCTCTTGGGGACAGTCCTGGGAGCCCTCCGGCTGTATCTGTGCGCCAATCTCTTGGGGACAGTGCTGAGAGCCCTCCGGCTGTATCTGTGCGCCAATCTCTTGGGGACAGTCCTGGGAACCCTCCGGCTGTATCTGTGCGCCAATCTCTTGGGGACAGTCCTGGGAGCCCTCCAGGTGTATCTGTGCGCCAATCTCTTGGGGACAGTCCTGAGAGCCCTCCAGCTGTATCTGTGCGCCGATCTCTTGGGGACAGTCCTGAGAGCCCTCCAGCTGTATCTGTGCGCCGATCTCTTGGGGACAGGCCTGGGAGCCCTCCGGCTGTATCTGTTCGCCGATCTCTCGGGGACAGTACTGAGAGCCCTCCAGCTGTATCTGTGCGCCGATCTCTTGGGGACAGTCCTGGGAGCCCTCCAGCTGTATCTGTGCGCCAATCTCTTGGGGACAGTCCTGGGAGCCCTCCGGCTGTATCTGTGCGCCAATCTCTTGGGGACAGTCCTGGGAGCCCTCCAGCTGTATCTGTGCACTGATCTCTTGTGGACAGTCCTGAGAGCCCTCCGACTGTATCTGTGCACCGATCTCTTGGGGACAGTGCTGAGAGCCCTCTGGCTGTATCTGTTCGCCGATCTCTTGGGGACAGTCCTGAGAGCCCTCTGGCTGTATCTGTGCGCCGATCTCTTGGGGACAGTCCTGAGAGCCCTCCGGCTGTATCTGATTGCCGATCTCTTGAGAACAGTCCTGAGAGCCCTCCGGCTGTATCTGTGCACCGATCTCTTGGGGACAGTCCTGAGAGCCCTCCGGCTGTATCTGTGCGCCCATCTCTTGGGGACAGTGCTGAGAGCGCTCCGGCTGTATCTGTGCGCCAATCTCTTGGGGACAGTCCTGGGAGCCCTCCGGCTGTATCTGTGCGCCAATCTCTTGGGGACAGTCCTGAGAGCCCTCCGGCTGTATCTGTGCGCCGATCTCTTGGGGACAGTCCTGAGAGCCCTCCAGCTGTATCTGTGCGCCGATCTCTTGGGGACAGTCCTGAGAGCCCTCCAGCTGTATCTGTGCTCCGATCTCTTGGGGACAGTCCTGAGAGCCCTCCAGCTGTATCTGTGCGCCAATCTCTTGGGGACAGTCCTGGGAGCCCTCCGGCTGTATCTGTGTGCCGATCTCTTGGGGACAGTCCTGGGAGCCCTCCGGCTGTATCTGTTCGCCGATCTCTTGGGGACAGTCCTGAGAGCCCTCCGGCTGTATCTGATTGCCGATCTCTTGGGGACAGTCCTGGGAGCCCTCTGGCTGTATCTATGCGCCAATCTCTTGGGGACAGTCCTGGGAGCCCTCCGGCTGTATCTGTGCGCCAATCTCTTGGGGACAGTCCTGGGAACCCTCCGGCTGTATCTGTGCGCCAATCTCTTGGGGACAGTCCTGGGAGCCCTCCGGCTGTATCTGTGCGCCAATCTCTTGGGGACAGTCCTGGGAGCCCTCCAGCTGTATCTGTGCGCCAATCTCTTGGGGACAGTCCTGGGAGCCCTCCAGCTGTATCTGTGCGCCAATCTCTTGGGGACAGTCCTGGGAGCCCTCCAGCTGTATCTGTGCGCCGATCTCTTGGGGACAGTCCTGAGAGCCCTCCGGCTGTATCTGTGCGCCGATCTCTTGGGGACAGTCCTGAGAGCCCTCCGGCTGTATCTGATTGCCGATCTCTTGGGGACAGTCCTGGGAGCCCTCTGGCTGTATCTATGCGCCAATCTCTTGGGGACAGTCCTGGGAGCCCTCCGGCTGTATCTGTGCGCCGATCTCTTGGGGACAGTCCTGGGAACCCTCCGGCTGTATCTGTGCGCCAATCTCTTGGGGACAGTCCTGGGAGCCCTCCGGCTGTATCTGTGCGCCAATCTCTTGGGGACAGTCCTGGGAGCCCTCCAGCTGTATCTGTGCGCCAATCTCTTGGGGACAGTCCTGGGAGCCCTCCAGCTGTATCTGTGCGCCAATCTCTTGGGGACAGTCCTGGGAGCCCTCCAGCTGTATCTGTGCGCCGATCTCTTGGGGACAGTCCTGAGAGCCCTCCGGCTGTATCTGATTGCCGATCTCTTGGGGACAGTCCTGGGAGCCCTCTGGCTGTATCTATGCGCCAATCTCTTGGGGACAGTCCTGGGAGCCCTCCGGCTGTATCTGTGCGCCGATCTCTTGGGGACAGTCCTGGGAACCCTCCGGCTGTATCTGTGCGCCAATCTCTTGGGGACAGTCCTGGGAGCCCTCCGGCTGTATCTGTGCGCCAATCTCTTGGGGACAGTGCTGAGAGCCCTCCGGCTGTATCTGTGCGCCAATCTCTTGGGGACAGTCCTGGGAACCCTCCGGCTGTATCTGTGCGCCAATCTCTTGGGGACAGTCCTGGGAGCCCTCCAGGTGTATCTGTGCGCCAATCTCTTGGGGACAGTCCTGAGAGCCCTCCAGCTGTATCTGTGCGCCGATCTCTTGGGGACAGTCCTGAGAGCCCTCCAGCTGTATCTGTGCGCCGATCTCTTGGGGACAGGCCTGGGAGCCCTCCGGCTGTATCTGTTCGCCGATCTCTCGGGGACAGTACTGAGAGCCCTCCAGCTGTATCTGTGCGCCGATCTCTTGGGGACAGTCCTGGGAGCCCTCCAGCTGTATCTGTGCGCCAATCTCTTGGGGACAGTCCTGGGAGCCCTCCGGCTGTATCTGTGCGCCAATCTCTTGGGGACAGTCCTGGGAGCCCTCCGGCTGTATCTGTGCGCCAATCTCTTGGGGACAGTCCTGAGAGCCCTCCGGCTGTATCTGTGCGCCGATCTCTTGGGGACAGTCCTGAGAGCCCTCTGGCTGTATCTGTGCGCCAATCTCTTGGGGACAGTCCTGAGAGCCCTCCGGCTGTATCTGTGCGCCGATCTCTTGGGGACAGTCCTGAGAGCCCTCCGGCTGTATCTGTGCGCCGATCTCTTGGGGACAGTCCTGAGAGCCCTCCGGCTGTATCTGTGCGCCGATCTCTTGGGGACAGTCCTGGGAGCCCTCCAGCTGTATCTGTGCGCCGATCTCTTGGGGACAGTCCTGAGAGCCCTCCGGCTCTATCTGTTCGCCGATCTCTTGGGGACAGTGCTGAGAGCCCTCCGGCTGTATCTGTGCACCGATCTCTTGGGGACAGTCCTGAGAGCCGTCCGGCTGTATCTGTGCGCCGATCTCTTGGGGACAGTCCTGAGAGCCCTCCGGCTGTATCTGTGCGCCGATCTCTTGGGGACAGTCCTGAGAGCCCTCCAGCTGTATCTGTGCACCGATCTCTTGGGGACAGTACTGGGAGCCCTCCAGCTGTATCTGTGCACTGATCTCTTGGGGACAGTTTTGAGAGCCCTCCGGCTGTATCTGTGCGCCAATCTCTTGGGGACAGTCCTAGGAGCCCTCCGGCTGTATCTGTGCGCCGATCTCTTGGGGACAGTGCTGGGAGCCCTGGCTGTATCTGTGCGCCAATCTCTTGGGGACAGTCCTGGGAGCCCTCCGGCTGTATCTGTGCGCCGATCTCTTGGGGACAGTCCTGAGAGCCATCCGGCTGTATCTGTGCGCCGATCTCTTGGGGACAGTGCTGGGAGCCCTCCGGCTGTATCTGTTCGCCGATCTCTTGGGGACAGTCCTGAGAGCCCTCTGGCTGTATCTGTGCGCTAATCTCTTGGGGACAGTCCTGGGAGCCCTCTGGTTGTATCTGTGCGCCAATCTCTTGGGGACAGTCCTGAGAGCCCTCTGGCTTTATCTGTGCGCCAATCTCTTGGGGACAGTCCTGGGAGCCCTCCGGCTGTAGCTGTGCGCCGATCTCTTGGGGACAGTGCTGGGAGCCCTCCGGCTGTATCTGTTCGCCGATCTCTTGGGGACAGTGCTGAGAGCCCTCCGGCTGTATCTGTGCGCCGATCTCTTGGGGACAGTCCTGGGAGCCCTCCGGCTGTATCTGTGCGCCGATCTCTTGGGGACAGTCCTGAGAGCCCGCCAGCTGTATCTGGGCGCCGATCTCTTGGGGACAGTCCTGAGAGCCCTCCGGCTGTATCTGTGTGCCGATCTCTTGGGGACAGTCCTGGGAGCCCTCCGGCTGTATCTGTGCGCCGATCTCTTGGGGACAGTCCTGGGAGCCCTTCGGCTGTATCGGTGCGCCGATCTCTTGGGGACAGTCCTGAGAGCCCTGGCTGTATCTGTGCACTGATCTCTTGTGGACAGTCCTGAGAGCCCTCCGACTGTATCTGTGCACCGATCTCTTGGGGACAGTGCTGAGAGCCCTCTGGCTGTATCTGTTCGCCGATCTCTTGGGGACAGTCCTGAGAGCCCTCCGGCTGTATCTGTGCGCCGATCTCTTGGGGACAGTCCTGAGAGCCCTCCGGCTGTATCTGATTGCCGATCTCTTGGGAACAGTCCTGAGAGCCCTCCGGCTGTATCTGTGCACCGATCTCTTGGGGACAGTCCTGAGAGCCCTCCGGCTGTATCTGTGCGCCGATCTCTTGGGGACAGTGCTGAGAGCGCTCTGGCTGTATCTGTGCGCCAATCTCTTGGGGACAGTCCTGGGAGCCCTCCGGCTGTATCTGTGCGCCAATCTCTTGGGGACAGTCCTGAGAGCCCACCGGCTGTATCTGTGCACCGATCTCTTGGGGACAGTCCTGAGAGCCCTCCGGCTGTATCTGTGCACTGATCTCTTGGGGACAGTCCTGAGAGCCCTCTGGCTGTATCTGTGCGCCAATCTCTTGGGGACAGTCCTGAGAGCCCTCCGGCTGTATCTGTGCGCCGATCTCTTGGGGACAGTCCTGAGAGCCCTCCGGCTGTATCTGTGCGCCGATCTCTTGGGGACAGTCCTGAGAGCCCTCCGGCTGTATCTGTGCGCCGATCTCTTGGGGACAGTCCTGGGAGCCCTCCAGCTGTATCTGTGCGCCGATCTCTTGGGGACAGTCCTGAGAGCCCGCCAGCTGTATCTGGGCGCCGATCTCTTGGGGACAGTCCTGAGAGCCCTCCGGCTGTATCTGTGTGCCGATCTCTTGGGGACAGTCCTGGGAGCCCTCCGGCTGTATCTGTGCGCCGATCTCTTGGGGACAGTCCTGGGAGCCCTTCGGCTGTATCGGTGCGCCGATCTCTTGGGGACAGTCCTGGGAGCCCTCCGGCTGTATCTGTGCGCCGATCTCTTGGGGACAGTCCTGAGAGCCCGCCAGCTGTATCTGGGCGCCGATCTCTTGGGGACAGTCCTGAGAGCCCTCCGGCTGTATCTGTGTGCCGATCTCTTGGGGACAGTCCTGGGAGCCCTCCGGCTGTATCTGTGCGCCGATCTCTTGGGGACAGTCCTGGGAGCCCTTCGGCTGTATCGGTGCGCCGATCTCTTGGGGACAGTCCTGAGAGCCCTGGCTGTATCTGTGCACTGATCTCTTGTGGACAGTCCTGAGAGCCCTCCGACTGTATCTGTGCACCGATCTCTTGGGGACAGTGCTGAGAGCCCTCTGGCTGTATCTGTTCGCCGATCTCTTGGGGACAGTCCTGAGAGCCCTCCGGCTGTATCTGTGCGCCGATCTCTTGGGGACAGTCCTGAGAGCCCTCCGGCTGTATCTGATTGCCGATCTCTTGGGAACAGTCCTGAGAGCCCTCCGGCTGTATCTGTGCACCGATCTCTTGGGGACAGTCCTGAGAGCCCTCCGGCTGTATCTGTGCGCCGATCTCTTGGGGACAGTGCTGAGAGCGCTCTGGCTGTATCTGTGCGCCAATCTCTTGGGGACAGTCCTGGGAGCCCTCCGGCTGTATCTGTGCGCCAATCTCTTGGGGACAGTCCTGAGAGCCCACCGGCTGTATCTGTGCACCGATCTCTTGGGGACAGTCCTGAGAGCCCTCCGGCTGTATCTGTGCACTGATCTCTTGGGGACAGTCCTGAGAGCCCTCTGGCTGTATCTGTGCGCCAATCTCTTGGGGACAGTCCTGAGAGCCCTCCGGCTGTATCTGTGCGCCGATCTCTTGGGGACAGTCCTGAGAGCCCTCCGGCTGTATCTGTGCGCCGATCTCTTGGGGACAGTCCTGAGAGCCCTCCGGCTGTATCTGTGCGCCGATCTCTTGGGGACAGTCCTGGGAGCCCTCCAGCTGTATCTGTGCGCCGATCTCTTGGGGACAGTCCTGAGAGCCCTCCGGCTCTATCTGTTCGCCGATCTTTTGGGGACAGTGCTGAGAGCCCTCCGGCTGTATCTGTGCACCGATCTCTTGGGGACAGTTCTGAGAGCCCTCCGGCTGTATCTGTGTGCCGATCTCTTGGGGACAGTCCTGAGAGCCCTCCGGCTGTATCTGTGCGCCGATCTCTTGGGGACAGTCCTGAGAGCCCTCCAGCTGTATCTGTGCACCGATCTCTTGGGGACAGTACTGGGAGCCCTCCAGCTGTATCTGTGCACTGATCTCTTGGGGACAGTCTTGAGAGCCCTCCGGCTGTATCTGTGCGACAATCTCTTGGGGACAGTCCTAGGAGCCCTCCGGCTGTATCTGTGCGCCGATCTCTTGGGGACAGTGCTGGGAGCCCTGGCTGTATCTGTGCGCCAATCTCTTGGGGACAGTCCTGGGAGCCCTCCGGCTGTATCTGTGCGCCGATCTCTTGGGGACAGTCCTGAGAGTCCTCCGGCTGTATCTGTGCGCCGATCTCTTGGGGACAGTGCTGGGAGCCCTCCGGCTGTATCTGTTCGCCGATCTCTTGGGGACAGTCCTGAGAGCCCTCTGGCTGTATCTGTGCGCTAATCTCTTGGGGACAGTCCTGGGAGCCCTCTGGTTGTATCTGTGCGCCAATCTCTTGGGGACAGTCCTGAGAGCCCTCCGGCTGTATCTGTTCGCCGATCTCTTGGGGACAGTCCTGAGAGCCCTCTGGCTGTATCTGTGCGCCGATCTCTTGGGGACAGTCCTGAGAGCCCTCTGGCTGTATCTGTGCGCCAATCTCTTGGGGACAGTCCTGGGAGCCCTCCGGCTGTATCTGTGCGCCGATCTCTTGGGGACAGTCCTGAGAGCCCTCCAGCTGTATCTGTGCGCCGATCTCTTGGGGACAGTCCTGAGAGCCCTCCGGCTGTATCTGTTCGCCGATCTCTTGGGGACAGTCCTGAGAGCCCTCTGGCTGTATCTGTGCGCCGATCTCTTGGGGACAGTCCTGAGAGCCCTCTGGCTGTATCTGTGCACCAATCTCTTGGGGACAGTCCTGAGAGCCCTCCAGCTGTATCTGTGCACTGATCTCTTGGGGACAGTCCTGAGAGCCCTCCGGCTGTATCTATGCGCCAATCTCTTGGGGACAGTCCTGGGTGCCCTCCAGCTGTATCTGTGCGCCGATCTCTTGGGGACAGTCCTGAGAGCCCTCCGGCTGTATCTGTGTGCCAATCTCTTGGGGACAGTCCTGAGAGCCCTCCAGCTGTATCTGTGCGCCAATCTCTTGGGGACAGTCCTGAGAGCCCTCCAGCTGTATCTGTGCACTGATCTCTTGGAGACAGTCCTGAGAGCCCACCAGCTGTATCTGTGCGCCGATCTCTTGGGGACAGTCCTGAGAGCCCTCCAGCTGTATCTGTGCGCCGATCTCTTGGGGACAGTCCTGAGAGCCCTCCAGCTGTATCTGTGCGCCAATCTCTTGGGGACAGTCCTGGGAGCCCTCCGGCTGTATCTGTGTGCCGATCTCTTGGGGACAGTCCTGGGAACCCTCCAGCTGTATCTGTGCGCCGATCTCTTGGGGACAGTCCTGAGAGCCCTCCAGCTGTATCTGTGCGCCAATCTCTTGGGGACAGTCCTGAGAGCCCTCCAGCTGTATCTGTGCGCCAATCTCTTGGGGACAGTCCTGGGAGCCCTCCGGCTGTAGCTGTGTGCCGATCTCTTGGGGACAGTCCTGGGAGCCCTCCAGCTGTATCTGTGCGCCGATCTCTTGGGGACAGTCCTGAGAGCCCTCCAGCTGTATCTGTGCGCCGATCTCTTGGGGACAGTCCTGGGAGCCCTCCGGCTGTATCTGTACGCCGATCTCTTGGGGACAGTGCTGAGAGCCCTCCGGCTGTATCTGTGCGCCGATCTCTTGGGGACAGTCCTGAGAGCCCTCCAGCTGTATCTGTGTGCCAATCTCTTGGGGACAGTCCTGAGAGCCCTCCGGCTGTATCTGTGCGCCGATCTCTTGGGGACAGTGCTGAGAGCCCTCCAGCTGTATCTGTGCACTGATCTCTTGGGGACAGTCCTGAGAGCCCTGGCTGTATCTGTTCGCCGATCTCTTGGGGACAGTCCTGGGAGCCCTCCGGCTGTATCTGTGCACTGATCTCTTGTGGACAGTCCTGAGAGCCCTCCGACTGTATCTCTGCACCGATCTCTTGGGGACAGTGCTGAGAGCCCTCTGGCTGTATCTGTTCGCCGATCTCTTGGGGACAGTCCTGAGAGCCCTCCGGCTGTATCTGTGCGCCGATCTCTTGGGGACAGTCCTGAGAGCCCTCCGGCTGTATCTGATTGCCGATCTCTTGGGAACAGTCCTGAGAGCCCTCCGGCTGTATCTGTGCACCGATCTCTTGGGGACAGTCCTGAGAGCCCTCCGGCTGTATCTGTGCGCCGATCTCTTGGGGACAGTGCTGAGAGCGCTCTGGCTGTATCTGTGCGCCAATCTCTTGGGGACAGTCCTGGGAGCCCTCCGGCTGTATCTGTGCGCCAATCTCTTGGGGACAGTCCTGAGAGCCCACCGGCTGTATCTGTGCACCGATCTCTTGGGGACAGTCCTGAGAGCCCTCCGGCTGTATCTGTGCGCTGATCTCTTGGGGACAGTCCTGAGAGCCCTCTGGCTGTATCTGTGCGCCAATCTCTTGGGGACAGTCCTGAGAGCCCTCCGGCTGTATCTGTGCGCCGATCTCTTGGGGACAGTCCTGAGAGCCCTCCGGCTGTATCTGTGCGCCGATCTCTTGGGGACAGTCCTGAGAGCCCTCCGGCTGTATCTGTGCGCCGATCTCTTGGGGACAGTCCTGGGAGCCCTCCAGCTGTATCTGTGCGCCGATCTCTTGGGGACAGTCCTGAGAGCCCTCCGGCTCTATCTGTTCGCCGATCTCTTGGGGACAGTGCTGAGAGCCCTCCGGCTGTATCTGTGCACCGATCTCTTGGGGACAGTTCTGAGAGCCCTCCGGCTGTATCTGTGTGCCGATCTCTTGGGGACAGTCCTGAGAGCCCTCCGGCTGTATCTGTGCGCCGATCTCTTGGGGACAGTCCTGAGAGCCCTCCAGCTGTATCTGTGCACCGATCTCTTGGGGACAGTACTGGGAGCCCTCCAGCTGTATCTGTGCACTGATCTCTTGGGGACAGTCTTGAGAGCCCTCCGGCTGTATCTGTGCGACAATCTCTTGGGGACAGTCCTAGGAGCCCTCCGGCTGTATCTGTGCGCCGATCTCTTGGGGACAGTGCTGGGAGCCCTGGCTGTATCTGTGCGCCAATCTCTTGGGGACAGTCCTGGGAGCCCTCCGGCTGTATCTGTGCGCCGATCTCTTGGGGACAGTCCTGAGAGCCCTCCGGCTGTATCTGTGCGCCGATCTCTTGGGGACAGTGCTGGGAGCCCTCCGGCTGTATCTGTTCGCCGATCTCTTGGGGACAGTCCTGAGAGCCCTCTGGCTGTATCTGTGCGCTAATCTCTTGGGGACAGTCCTGGGAGCCCTCTGGTTGTATCTGTGCGCCAATCTCTTGGGGACAGTCCTGAGAGCCCTCCGGCTGTATCTGTTCGCCGATCTCTTGGGGACAGTCCTGAGAGCCCTCTGGCTGTATCTGTGCGCCGATCTCTTGGGGACAGTCCTGAGAGCCCTCTGGCTGTATCTGTGCGCCAATCTCTTGGGGACAGTCCTGGGAGCCCTCCGGCTGTATCTGTGCGCCGATCTCTTGGGGACAGTCCTGAGAGCCCTCCAGCTGTATCTGTGCGCCGATCTCTTGGGGACAGTCCTGAGAGCCCTCCGGCTGTATCTGTTCGCCGATCTCTTGGGGACAGTCCTGAGAGCCCTCTGGCTGTATCTGTGCGCCGATCTCTTGGGGACAGTCCTGAGAGCCCTCTGGCTGTATCTGTGCACCAATCTCTTGGGGACAGTCCTGAGAGCCCTCCAGCTGTATCTGTGCACTGATCTCTTGGGGACAGTCCTGAGAGCCCTCCGGCTGTATCTATGCGCCAATCTCTTGGGGACAGTCCTGGGTGCCCTCCAGCTGTATCTGTGCGCCGATCTCTTGGGGACAGTCCTGAGAGCCCTCCGGCTGTATCTGTGTGCCAATCTCTTGGGGACAGTCCTGAGAGCCCTCCAGCTGTATCTGTGCACTGATCTCTTGGAGACAGTCCTGAGAGCCCACCAGCTGTATCTGTGCGCCGATCTCTTGGGGACAGTCCTGAGAGCCCTCCAGCTGTATCTGTGCGCCGATCTCTTGGGGACAGTCCTGAGAGCCCTCCAGCTGTATCTGTGCGCCGATCTCTTGGGGACAGTCCTGAGAGCCCTCCAGCTGTATCTGTGTGCCGATCTCTTGGGGACAGTGCTGAGAGCCCTCCAGCTGTATCTGTGCACTGATCTCTTGGGGACAGTCCTGAGAGCCCTCCGGCTGTATCTATGCGCCAATCTCTTGGGGACAGTCCTGGGTGCCCTCCAGCTGTATCTGTGCGCCGATCTCTTGGGGACAGTCCTGAGAGCCCTCCGGCTGTATCTGTGCGCCAATCTCTTGGGGACAGTCATGAGAGCCCTCCAGCTGTATCTGTGCACTGATCTCTTGGAGACAGTCCTGAGAGCCCTCCAGCTGTATCTGTGCGCCGATCTCTTGGGGACAGTCCTGAGAGCCCTCCAGCTGTATCTGTGCGCCGATCTTTTGGGGACAGTCCTGAGAGCCCTCCAGCTGTATCTGTGCTCCGATCTCTTGGGGACAGTCCTGAGAGCCCTCCAGCTGTATCTGTGCGCCAATCTCTTGGGGACAGTCCTGGGAGCCCTCCGGCTGTATCTGTGTGCCGATCTCTTGGGGACAGTCCTGGGAGCCCTCCGGCTGTATCTGTTCGCCGATCTCTTGGGGACAGTCCTGAGAGCCCTCCGGCTGTATCTGATTGCCGATCTCTTGGGGACAGTCCTGGGAGCCCTCTGGCTGTATCTATGCGCCAATCTCTTGGGGACAGTCCTGGGAGCCCTCCGGCTGTATCTGTGCGCCAATCTCTTGGGGACAGTCCTGGGAACCCTCCGGCTGTATCTGTGCGCCAATCTCTTGGGGAAAGTCCTGGGAGCCCTCCGGCTGTATCTGTGCGCCAATCTCTTGGGGACAGTCCTGGGAGCCCTCCAGCTGTATCTGTGCGCCAATCTCTTGGGGACAGTCCTGGGAGCCCTCCAGCTGTATCTGTGCGCCAATCTCTTGGGGACAGTCCTGGGAGCCCTCCAGCTGTATCTGTGCGCCGATCTCTTGGGGACAGTCCTGAGAGCCCTCCGGCTGTATCTGTGCGCCGATCTCTTGGGGACAGTCCTGATAGCCCTCCGGCTGTATCTGATTGCCGATCTCTTGGGGACAGTCCTGGGAGCCCTCTGGCTGTATCTATGCGCCAATCTCTTGGGGACAGTCCTGGGAGCCCTCCGGCTGTATCTGTGCGCCGATCTCTTGGGGACAGTCCTGGGAACCCTCCGGCTGTATCTGTGCGCCAATCTCTTGGGGACAGTCCTGGGAGCCCTCCGGCTGTATCTGTGCGCCAATCTCTTGGGGACAGTCCTGGGAGCCCTCCAGCTGTATCTGTGCGCCAATCTCTTGGGGACAGTCCTGGGAGCCCTCCAGCTGTATCTGTGCGCCAATCTCTTGGGGACAGTCCTGGGAGCCCTCCAGCTGTATCTGTGCGCCGATCTCTTGGGGACAGTCCTGAGAGCCCTCCGGCTGTATCTGATTGCCGATCTCTTGGGGACAGTCCTGGGAGCCCTCTGGCTGTATCTATGCGCCAATCTCTTGGGGACAGTCCTGGGAGCCCTCCGGCTGTATCTGTGCGCCGATCTCTTGGGGACAGTCCTGGGAACCCTCCGGCTGTATCTGTGCGCCAATCTCTTGGGGACAGTCCTGGGAGCCCTCCGGCTGTATCTGTGCGCCAATCTCTTGGGGACAGTGCTGAGAGCCCTCCGGCTGTATCTGTGCGCCAATCTCTTGGGGACAGTCCTGGGAACCCTCCGGCTGTATCTGTGCGCCAATCTCTTGGGGACAGTCCTGGGAGCCCTCCAGGTGTATCTGTGCGCCAATCTCTTGGGGACAGTCCTGAGAGCCCTCCAGCTGTATCTGTGCGCCGATCTCTTGGGGACAGTCCTGAGAGCCCTCCAGCTGTATCTGTGCGCCGATCTCTTGGGGACAGGCCTGGGAGCCCTCCGGCTGTATCTGTTCGCCGATCTCTCGGGGACAGTACTGAGAGCCCTCCAGCTGTATCTGTGCGCCGATCTCTTGGGGACAGTCCTGGGAGCCCTCCAGCTGTATCTGTGCGCCAATCTCTTGGGGACAGTCCTGGGAGCCCTCCGGCTGTATCTGTGCGCCAATCTCTTGGGGACAGTCCTGGGAGCCCTCCAGCTGTATCTGTGCGCCGATCTCTTGGGGACAGTCCTGAGAGCCCTCTGGCTGTATCTGTGCGCCAATCTCTTGGGGACAGTCCTGAGAGCCCTCCGGCTGTATCTGTGCGCCAATCTCTTGGGGACAGTCCTGGGAGCCCTCCGGCTGTATCTGTGTGCCGATCTCTTGGGGACAGTCCTGGGAACCCTCCAGCTGTATCTGTGCGCCGATCTCTTGGGGACAGTCCTGAGAGCCCTCCAGCTGTATCTGTGCGCCAATCTCTTGGGGACAGTCCTGAGAGCCCTCCAGCTGTATCTGTGCGCCAATCTCTTGGGGACAGTCCTGGGAGCCCTCCGGCTGTAGCTGTGTGCCGATCTCTTGGGGACAGTCCTGGGAGCCCTCCAGCTGTATCTGTGCGCCGATCTCTTGGGGACAGTCCTGAGAGCCCTCCAGCTGTATCTGTGCGCCGATCTCTTGGGGACAGTCCTGGGAGCCCTCCGGCTGTATCTGTACGCCGATCTCTTGGGGACAGTGCTGAGAGCCCTCCGGCTGTATCTGTGCGCCGATCTCTTGGGGACAGTCCTGAGAGCCCTCCAGCTGTATCTGTGTGCCAATCTCTTGGGGACAGTCCTGAGAGCCCTCCGGCTGTATCTGTGCGCCGATCTCTTGGGGACAGTGCTGAGAGCCCTCCAGCTGTATCTGTGCACTGATCTCTTGGGGACAGTCCTGAGAGCCCTGGCTGTATCTGTTCGCCGATCTCTTGGGGACAGTCCTGGGAGCCCTCCGGCTGTATCTGTGCACTGATCTCTTGTGGACAGTCCTGAGAGCCCTCCGACTGTATCTCTGCACCGATCTCTTGGGGACAGTGCTGAGAGCCCTCTGGCTGTATCTGTTCGCCGATCTCTTGGGGACAGTCCTGAGAGCCCTCCGGCTGTATCTGTGCGCCGATCTCTTGGGGACAGTCCTGAGAGCCCTCCGGCTGTATCTGATTGCCGATCTCTTGGGAACAGTCCTGAGAGCCCTCCGGCTGTATCTGTGCACCGATCTCTTGGGGACAGTCCTGAGAGCCCTCCGGCTGTATCTGTGCGCCGATCTCTTGGGGACAGTGCTGAGAGCGCTCTGGCTGTATCTGTGCGCCAATCTCTTGGGGACAGTCCTGGGAGCCCTCCGGCTGTATCTGTGCGCCAATCTCTTGGGGACAGTCCTGAGAGCCCACCGGCTGTATCTGTGCACCGATCTCTTGGGGACAGTCCTGAGAGCCCTCCGGCTGTATCTGTGCGCTGATCTCTTGGGGACAGTCCTGAGAGCCCTCTGGCTGTATCTGTGCGCCAATCTCTTGGGGACAGTCCTGAGAGCCCTCCGGCTGTATCTGTGCGCCGATCTCTTGGGGACAGTCCTGAGAGCCCTCCGGCTGTATCTGTGCGCCGATCTCTTGGGGACAGTCCTGAGAGCCCTCCGGCTGTATCTGTGCGCCGATCTCTTGGGGACAGTCCTGGGAGCCCTCCAGCTGTATCTGTGCGCCGATCTCTTGGGGACAGTCCTGAGAGCCCTCCGGCTCTATCTGTTCGCCGATCTCTTGGGGACAGTGCTGAGAGCCCTCCGGCTGTATCTGTGCACCGATCTCTTGGGGACAGTTCTGAGAGCCCTCCGGCTGTATCTGTGTGCCGATCTCTTGGGGACAGTCCTGAGAGCCCTCCGGCTGTATCTGTGCGCCGATCTCTTGGGGACAGTCCTGAGAGCCCTCCAGCTGTATCTGTGCACCGATCTCTTGGGGACAGTACTGGGAGCCCTCCAGCTGTATCTGTGCACTGATCTCTTGGGGACAGTCTTGAGAGCCCTCCGGCTGTATCTGTGCGACAATCTCTTGGGGACAGTCCTAGGAGCCCTCCGGCTGTATCTGTGCGCCGATCTCTTGGGGACAGTGCTGGGAGCCCTGGCTGTATCTGTGCGCCAATCTCTTGGGGACAGTCCTGGGAGCCCTCCGGCTGTATCTGTGCGCCGATCTCTTGGGGACAGTCCTGAGAGCCCTCCGGCTGTATCTGTGCGCCGATCTCTTGGGGACAGTGCTGGGAGCCCTCCGGCTGTATCTGTTCGCCGATCTCTTGGGGACAGTCCTGAGAGCCCTCTGGCTGTATCTGTGCGCTAATCTCTTGGGGACAGTCCTGGGAGCCCTCTGGTTGTATCTGTGCGCCAATCTCTTGGGGACAGTCCTGAGAGCCCTCCGGCTGTATCTGTTCGCCGATCTCTTGGGGACAGTCCTGAGAGCCCTCTGGCTGTATCTGTGCGCCGATCTCTTGGGGACAGTCCTGAGAGCCCTCTGGCTGTATCTGTGCGCCAATCTCTTGGGGACAGTCCTGGGAGCCCTCCGGCTGTATCTGTGCGCTGATCTCTTGGGGACAGTCCTGAGAGCCCTCCAGCTGTATCTGTGCGCCGATCTCTTGGGGACAGTCCTGAGAGCCCTCCGGCTGTATCTGTTCGCCGATCTCTTGGGGACAGTCCTGAGAGCCCTCTGGCTGTATCTGTGCGCCGATCTCTTGGGGACAGTCCTGAGAGCCCTCTGGCTGTATCTGTGCACCAATCTCTTGGGGACAGTCCTGAGAGCCCTCCAGCTGTATCTGTGCACTGATCTCTTGGGGACAGTCCTGAGAGCCCTCCGGCTGTATCTATGCGCCAATCTCTTGGGGACAGTCCTGGGTGCCCTCCAGCTGTATCTGTGCGCCGATCTCTTGGGGACAGTCCTGAGAGCCCTCCGGCTGTATCTGTGTGCCAATCTCTTGGGGACAGTCCTGAGAGCCCTCCAGCTGTATCTGTGCACTGATCTCTTGGAGACAGTCCTGAGAGCCCACCAGCTGTATCTGTGCGCCGATCTCTTGGGGACAGTCCTGAGAGCCCTCCAGCTGTATCTGTGCGCCGATCTCTTGGGGACAGTCCTGAGAGCCCTCCAGCTGTATCTGTGCGCCGATCTCTTGGGGACAGTCCTGAGAGCCCTCCAGCTGTATCTGTGTGCCGATCTCTTGGGGACAGTGCTGAGAGCCCTCCAGCTGTATCTGTGCACTGATCTCTTGGGGACAGTCCTGAGAGCCCTCCGGCTGTATCTATGCGCCAATCTCTTGGGGACAGTCCTGGGTGCCCTCCAGCTGTATCTGTGCGCCGATCTCTTGGGGACAGTCCTGAGAGCCCTCCGGCTGTATCTGTGCGCCAATCTCTTGGGGACAGTCATGAGAGCCCTCCAGCTGTATCTGTGCACTGATCTCTTGGAGACAGTCCTGAGAGCCCTCCAGCTGTATCTGTGCGCCGATCTCTTGGGGACAGTCCTGAGAGCCCTCCAGCTGTATCTGTGCGCCGATCTTTTGGGGACAGTCCTGAGAGCCCTCCAGCTGTATCTGTGCTCCGATCTCTTGGGGACAGTCCTGAGAGCCCTCCAGCTGTATCTGTGCGCCAATCTCTTGGGGACAGTCCTGGGAGCCCTCCGGCTGTATCTGTGTGCCGATCTCTTGGGGACAGTCCTGGGAGCCCTCCGGCTGTATCTGTTCGCCGATCTCTTGGGGACAGTCCTGAGAGCCCTCCGGCTGTATCTGATTGCCGATCTCTTGGGGACAGTCCTGGGAGCCCTCTGGCTGTATCTATGCGCCAATCTCTTGGGGACAGTCCTGGGAGCCCTCCGGCTGTATCTGTGCGCCAATCTCTTGGGGACAGTCCTGGGAACCCTCCGGCTGTATCTGTGCGCCAATCTCTTGGGGAAAGTCCTGGGAGCCCTCCGGCTGTATCTGTGCGCCAATCTCTTGGGGACAGTCCTGGGAGCCCTCCAGCTGTATCTGTGCGCCAATCTCTTGGGGACAGTCCTGGGAGCCCTCCAGCTGTATCTGTGCGCCAATCTCTTGGGGACAGTCCTGGGAGCCCTCCAGCTGTATCTGTGCGCCGATCTCTTGGGGACAGTCCTGAGAGCCCTCCGGCTGTATCTGTGCGCCGATCTCTTGGGGACAGTCCTGATAGCCCTCCGGCTGTATCTGATTGCCGATCTCTTGGGGACAGTCCTGGGAGCCCTCTGGCTGTATCTATGCGCCAATCTCTTGGGGACAGTCCTGGGAGCCCTCCGGCTGTATCTGTGCGCCGATCTCTTGGGGACAGTCCTGGGAGCCCTCCGGCTGTATCTGTGCGCCAATCTCTTGGGGACAGTCCTGGGAGCCCTCCAGCTGTATCTGTGCGCCAATCTCTTGGGGACAGTCCTGGGAGCCCTCCAGCTGTATCTGTGCGCCAATCTCTTGGGGACAGTCCTGGGAGCCCTCCAGCTGTATCTGTGCGCCGATCTCTTGGGGACAGTCCTGAGAGCCCTCCGGCTGTATCTGATTGCCGATCTCTTGGGGACAGTCCTGGGAGCCCTCTGGCTGTATCTATGCGCCAATCTCTTGGGGACAGTCCTGGGAGCCCTCCGGCTGTATCTGTGCGCCGATCTCTTGGGGACAGTCCTGGGAACCCTCCGGCTGTATCTGTGCGCCAATCTCTTGGGGACAGTCCTGGGAGCCCTCCGGCTGTATCTGTGCGCCAATCTCTTGGGGACAGTGCTGAGAGCCCTCCGGCTGTATCTGTGCGCCAATCTCTTGGGGACAGTCCTGGGAACCCTCCGGCTGTATCTGTGCGCCAATCTCTTGGGGACAGTCCTGGGAGCCCTCCAGGTGTATCTGTGCGCCAATCTCTTGGGGACAGTCCTGAGAGCCCTCCAGCTGTATCTGTGCGCCGATCTCTTGGGGACAGTCCTGAGAGCCCTCCAGCTGTATCTGTGCGCCGATCTCTTGGGGACAGGCCTGGGAGCCCTCCGGCTGTATCTGTTCGCCGATCTCTCGGGGACAGTACTGAGAGCCCTCCAGCTGTATCTGTGCGCCGATCTCTTGGGGACAGTCCTGGGAGCCCTCCAGCTGTATCTGTGCGCCAATCTCTTGGGGACAGTCCTGGGAGCCCTCCGGCTGTATCTGTGCGCCAATCTCTTGGGGACAGTCCTGGGAGCCCTCCAGCTGTATCTGTGCACTGATCTCTTGTGGACAGTCCTGAGAGCCCTCCGACTGTATCTGTGCACCGATCTCTTGGGGACAGTGCTGAGAGCCCTCTGGCTGTATCTGTTCGCCGATCTCTTGGGGACAGTCCTGAGAGCCCTCTGGCTGTATCTGTGCGCCGATCTCTTGGGGACAGTCCTGAGAGCCCTCCGGCTGTATCTGATTGCCGATCTCTTGAGAACAGTCCTGAGAGCCCTCCGGCTGTATCTGTGCACCGATCTCTTGGGGACAGTCCTGAGAGCCCTCCGGCTGTATCTGTGCGCCCATCTCTTGGGGACAGTGCTGAGAGCGCTCTGGCTGTATCTGTGCGCCAATCTCTTGGGGACAGTCCTGGGAGCCCTCCGGCTGTATCTGTGCGCCAATCTCTTGGGGACAGTCCTGAGAGCCCTCCGGCTGTATCTGTGCGCCGATCTCTTGGGGACAGTCCTGAGAGCCCTCTGGCTGTATCTGTGCGCCAATCTCTTGGGGACAGTCCTGAGAGCCCTCCGGCTGTATCTGTGCGCCGATCTCTTGGGGACAGTCCTGAGAGCCCTCCGGCTGTGTCTGTGCGCCGATCTCTTGGGGACAGTCCTGAGAGCCCTCCGGCTGTATCTGTGCGTCGATCTCTTGGGGACAGTCCTGGGAGCCCTCCAGCTGTATCTGTGCGCCGATCTCTTGGGGACAGTCCTGAGAGCCCTCCGGCTCTATCTGTTCGCCGATCTCTTGGGGACAGTGCTGAGAGCCCTCCGGCTGTATCTGTGCACCGATCTCTTGGGGACAGTCCTGAGAGCCGTCCGGCTGTATCTGTGCGCCGATCTCTTGGGGACAGTCCTGAGAGCCCTCCGGCTGTATCTGTGCGCCGATCTCTTGGGGACAGTCCTGAGAGCCCTCCAGCTGTATCTGTGCACCGATCTCTTGGGGACAGTACTGGGAGCCCTCCAGCTGTATCTGTGCACTGATCTCTTGGGGACAGTTTTGAGAGCCCTCCGGCTGTATCTGTGCGCCAATCTCTTGGGGACAGTCCTAGGAGCCCTCCGGCTGTATCTGTGCGCCGATCTCTTGGGGACAGTGCTGGGAGCCCTGGCTGTATCTGTGCGCCAATCTCTTGGGGACAGTCCTGGGAGCCCTCCGGCTGTATCTGTGCGCCGATCTCTTGGGGACAGTCCTGAGAGCCATCCGGCTGTATCTGTGCGCCGATCTCTTGGGGACAGTGCTGGGAGCCCTCCGGCTGTATCTGTTCGCCGATCTCTTGGGGACAGTCCTGAGAGCCCTCTGGCTGTATCTGTGCGCTAATCTCTTGGGGACAGTCCTGGGAGCCCTCTGGTTGTATCTGTGCGCCAATCTCTTGGGGACAGTCCTGAGAGCCCTCTGGCTTTATCTGTGCGCCAATCTCTTGGGGACAGTCCTGGGAGCCCTCCGGCTGTAGCTGTGCGCCGATCTCTTGGGGACAGTGCTGGGAGCCCTCCGGCTGTATCTGTTCGCCGATCTCTTGGGGACAGTGCTGAGAGCCCTCCGGCTGTATCTGTGCGCCGATCTCTTGGGGACAGTCCTGGGAGCCCTCCGGCTGTATCTGTGCGCCGATCTCTTGGGGACAGTCCTGAGAGCCCGCCAGCTGTATCTGGGCGCCGATCTCTTGGGGACAGTCCTGAGAGCCCTCCGGCTGTATCTGTGTGCCGATCTCTTGGGGACAGTCCTGGGAGCCCTCCGGCTGTATCTGTGCGCCGATCTCTTGGGGACAGTCCTGGGAGCCCTTCGGCTGTATCGGTGCGCCGATCTCTTGGGGACAGTCCTGAGAGCCCTGGCTGTATCTGTGCACTGATCTCTTGTGGACAGTCCTGAGAGCCCTCCGACTGTATCTGTGCACCGATCTCTTGGGGACAGTGCTGAGAGCCCTCTGGCTGTATCTGTTCGCCGATCTCTTGGGGACAGTCCTGAGAGCCCTCCGGCTGTATCTGTGCGCCGATCTCTTGGGGACAGTCCTGAGAGCCCTCCGGCTGTATCTGATTGCCGATCTCTTGGGAACAGTCCTGAGAGCCCTCCGGCTGTATCTGTGCACCGATCTCTTGGGGACAGTCCTGAGAGCCCTCCGGCTGTATCTGTGCGCCGATCTCTTGGGGACAGTGCTGAGAGCGCTCTGGCTGTATCTGTGCGCCAATCTCTTGGGGACAGTCCTGGGAGCCCTCCGGCTGTATCTGTGCGCCAATCTCTTGGGGACAGTCCTGAGAGCCCACCGGCTGTATCTGTGCACCGATCTCTTGGGGACAGTCCTGAGAGCCCTCCGGCTGTATCTGTGCACTGATCTCTTGGGGACAGTCCTGAGAGCCCTCTGGCTGTATCTGTGCGCCAATCTCTTGGGGACAGTCCTGAGAGCCCTCCGGCTGTATCTGTGCACCGATCTCTTGGGGACAGTCCTGAGAGCCCTCCGGCTGTATCTGTGCGCCGATCTCTTGGGGACAGTCCTGAGAGCCCTCCGGCTGTATCTGTGCGCCGATCTCTTGGGGACAGTCCTGGGAGCCCTCCAGCTGTATCTGTGCGCCGATCTCTTGGGGACAGTCCTGAGAGCCCTCCGGCTCTATCTGTTCGCCGATCTCTTGGGGACAGTGCTGAGAGCCCTCCGGCTGTATCTGTGCACCGATCTCTTGGGGACAGTTCTGAGAGCCCTCCGGCTGTATCTGTGTGCCGATCTCTTGGGGACAGTCCTGAGAGCCCTCCGGCTGTATCTGTGCGCCGATCTCTTGGGGACAGTCCTGAGAGCCCTCCAGCTGTATCTGTGCACCGATCTCTTGGGGACAGTACTGGGAGCCCTCCAGCTGTATCTGTGCACTGATCTCTTGGGGACAGTCTTGAGAGCCCTCCGGCTGTATCTGTGCGACAATCTCTTGGGGACAGTCCTAGGAGCCCTCCGGCTGTATCTGTGCGCCGATCTCTTGGGGACAGTGCTGGGAGCCCTGGCTGTATCTGTGCGCCAATCTCTTGGGGACAGTCCTGGGAGCCCTCCGGCTGTATCTGTGCGCCTATCTCTTGGGGACAGTCCTGAGAGCCCTCCGGCTGTATCTGTGCGCCGATCTCTTGGGGACAGTGCTGGGAGCCCTCCGGCTGTATCTGTTCGCCGATCTCTTGGGGACAGTCCTGAGAGCCCTCTGGCTGTATCTGTGCGCTAATCTCTTGGGGACAGTCCTGGGAGCCCTCTGGTTGTATCTGTGCGCCAATCTCTTGGGGACAGTCCTGAGAGCCCTCCGGCTGTATCTGTTCGCCGATCTCTTGGGGACAGTCCTGAGAGCCCTCTGGCTGTATCTGTGCGCCGATCTCTTGGGGACAGTCCTGAGAGCCCTCTGGCTGTATCTGTGCGCCAATCTCTTGGGGACAGTCCTGGGAGCCCTCCGGCTGTATCTGTGCGCCGATCTCTTGGGGACAGTCCTGAGAGCCCTCCAGCTGTATCTGTGCGCCGATCTCTTGGGGACAGTCCTGAGAGCCCTCCGGCTGTATCTGTTCGCCGATCTCTTGGGGACAGTCCTGAGAGCCCTCTGGCTGTATCTGTGCGCCGATCTCTTGGGGACAGTCCTGAGAGCCCTCTGGCTGTATCTGTGCACCAATCTCTTGGGGACAGTCCTGAGAGCCCTCCAGCTGTATCTGTGCACTGATCTCTTGGGGACAGTCCTGAGAGCCCTCCGGCTGTATCTATGCGCCAATCTCTTGGGGACAGTCCTGGGTGCCCTCCAGCTGTATCTGTGCGCCGATCTCTTGGGGACAGTCCTGAGAGCCCTCCGGCTGTATCTGTGTGCCAATCTCTTGGGGACAGTCCTGAGAGCCCTCCAGCTGTATCTGTGCGCCAATCTCTTGGGGACAGTCCTGAGAGCCCTCCAGCTGTATCTGTGCACTGATCTCTTGGAGACAGTCCTGAGAGCCCACCAGCTGTATCTGTGCGCCGATCTCTTGGGGACAGTCCTGAGAGCCCTCCAGCTGTATCTGTGCGCCGATCTCTTGGGGACAGTCCTGAGAGCCCTCCAGCTGTATCTGTGCGCCAATCTCTTGGGGACAGTCCTGGGAGCCCTCCGGCTGTATCTGTGTGCCGATCTCTTGGGGACAGTCCTGGGAACCCTCCAGCTGTATCTGTGCGCCGATCTCTTGGGGACAGTCCTGAGAGCCCTCCAGCTGTATCTGTGCGCCAATCTCTTGGGGACAGTCCTGAGAGCCCTCCAGCTGTATCTGTGCGCCAATCTCTTGGGGACAGTCCTGGGAGCCCTCCGGCTGTAGCTGTGTGCCGATCTCTTGGGGACAGTCCTGGGAGCCCTCCAGCTGTATCTGTGCGCCGATCTCTTGGGGACAGTCCTGAGAGCCCTCCAGCTGTATCTGTGCGCCGATCTCTTGGGGACAGTCCTGGGAGCCCTCCGGCTGTATCTGTACGCCGATCTCTTGGGGACAGTGCTGAGAGCCCTCCGGCTGTATCTGTGCGCCGATCTCTTGGGGACAGTCCTGAGAGCCCTCCAGCTGTATCTGTGTGCCAATCTCTTGGGGACAGTCCTGAGAGCCCTCCGGCTGTATCTGTGCGCCGATCTCTTGGGGACAGTGCTGAGAGCCCTCCAGCTGTATCTGTGCACTGATCTCTTGGGGACAGTCCTGAGAGCCCTCCGGCTGTATCTATGCGCCAATCTCTTGGGGACAGTCCTGGGTGCCCTCCAGCTGTATCTGTGCGCCGATCTCTTGGGGACAGTCCTGAGAGCCCTCCGGCTGTATCTGTGCGCCAATCTCTTGGGGACAGTCATGAGAGCCCTCCAGCTGTATCTGTGCACTGATCTCTTGGAGACAGTCCTGAGAGCCCTCCAGCTGTATCTGTGCGCCGATCTCTTGGGGACAGTCCTGAGAGCCCTCCAGCTGTATCTGTGCGCCGATCTTTTGGGGGCAGTCCTGAGAGCCCTCCAGCTGTATCTGTGCTCCGATCTCTTGGGGACAGTCCTGAGAGCCCTCCAGCTGTATCTGTGCGCCAATCTCTTGGGGACAGTCCTGGGAGCCCTCCGGCTGTATCTGTGTGCCGATCTCTTGGGGACAGTCCTGGGAGCCCTCCAGCTGTATCTGTGCGCCGATCTCTTGGGGACAGTCCTGAGAGCCCTCCAGCTGTATCTGTGCGCCGATCTCTTGGGGACAGTCCTGGGAGCCCTCCGGCTGTATCTGTGCGCCGATCTCTTGGGGACAGTGCTGAGAGCCCCCTGGCTGTATCTGTGCGCCGATCTCTTGGGGACAGTCCTGAGAGCCCTCCAGCTGTATCTGTGTGCCAATCTCTTGGGGACAGTCCTGAGAGCCCTCCGGCTGTATCTGTGCGCCGATCTCTTGGGGACAGTGCTGAGAGCCCTCTTGCTGTATCTGTGCGCCAATCTCTTGTGGACAGTCCTGGGGCGTAGGTTAAAAAAGGGCGCCGGGAAAAAAGGGCGCAGGGTTTTAAACGATAATCATGAATAACGTTTAAAAAAAAATTGTGCTATATTTCGTTTAAAAATAATGTTTTATAAAGTTATAAATCATTAAATAATGTGTATGAAATCGGCAATTTTAAAAACGTTAATCTTCCCTGTTTAAAAAGTGAAATTTATAATAACGTTTTATAAAACATTAATAAGAATTTTACTAAAGCTATACCTAACCCTACTCTCACACAACCCTCCCTGTACCTACCCCTAACCCCTAGACCTCCCTGGTGGTGCCTAAACCTAAGACCCCCCTGTTGGTGCCTAAACCTAAGACCCCCCTGTTGGTGCCTAAACCTAAGACCCCCCTGTTGGTGCCTAAACCTAAGACCCCCCTGTTGGTGCCTAAACCTAAGACCCCCCTGTTGGTGCCTAAACCTAAGACCCCCCTGGTGGTGCCTAAACCTAAGACCCCCCTGTTGGTGCCTAAACCTAAGACCCCCCTGTTGGTGCCTAAACCTGGGGACAGTGCTGTCATGATATGACATGAGGATTGTCCATAAACAGGGAGCAGACATGGAATCCGATGATGAACACTTTATTCTGAAGCATTTGTAAGCAAAGTTACATCCACAGAGTAGCATACAGCTTTCACCCAGCTGTCTCACACCAAACTGACTGTCTCTCTCTCTCTCTACCAGACAATAAATTAGGATGGTCAACAAACACACCTCAAATGTAATCAAGTGATAAGGATAAGGCCAGTCTGCTAACACACAATAGAACAATAGTATATCCCCCACCCGAATCCAGTAACACAATCACAGCAAACAAACAAAGCAGGAACAAAATACATTAAACAAAAAATACAGTTATTACATATCATACATCACAAGTGCTGAGAGCCCTCCAGCTGTATCTGTGCGCCAATCTCTTGGGGACAGTCCTGGGAGCCCTCCAGCTGTATCTGTGCGCCGATCTCTTGGGGACAGTCCTGGGAGCCCTCCGGCTGTATCTGTGCGCCGATCTCTTGGTGACAGTCCTGGGAGCCCTCCGGCTGTATCTGTGTGCCGATCTCTTGGGGACAGTCCTGAGCGACCTCCGGCTGTATCTGTGCACCGATCTCTTGGGGACAGTCCTGAGAGCCCTCCGGCTGTATCTGTGCGCCGATCTCTTGGGGACAGTCCTGAGAGCCCTCCGGCTGTATCTGTGCGCCGATCTCTTGGGGACAGTCCTGGGAGCCCTCCGGCTGTATCTGTTCGCCGATCTCTTGGGGACAGTGCTGAGAGCCCTCCGGCTGTATCTGTGCACCGATCTCTTGGGGACAGTCCTGAGAGCCCCCTGGCTGTATCTGTGCGCTGATCTCTTGGGGACAGTCCTGGGAGCCCTCCGGCTGTATCTGTGCGCCGATCTCTTGGGGACAGTCCTGGGAGCCCTCCGGCTGTATCTGTGCGCCAATCTCTTGGGGACAGTCCTGGGAGCTCTCGAGCTGTATCTGTGCACCGATCTCTTGGGGACAGTCCTGAGAGCCCTCCGGCTGTATCTGTGTGCCGATCTCTTGGGGACAGTCCTGAGAGTTCTCCGGCTGTATCTGTTCGCCGATCTCTTGGGGACAGTCCTGAGAGCCCTCCGGCTGTATCTGTGTGCCGATCTCTTGGGGACAGTCCTGAGAGCCCCCTGGCTGTATCTGTGCGCTGATCTCTTGGGGACAGTCCTGAGAGCCCTCCGGCTGTATCTGTGTGCCGATCTCTTGGGGACAGTCCTGGGAGCCCTCCAGCTGTATCTGTGCACCGATCTCTTGGGGACAGTCCTGAGAGCCCCCTGGCTGTATCTGTGCGCTGATCTCTTGGGGACAGTCCTGAGAGTCCTGTATCTGTGTGATGTTCAGGGAGGAGCGATATGCAGAATATGGAAGCAAGAGGGACACAGTGCTGCCAGCTAGAGCCTGAGGTAAATGTATCTGCAATTAAACACATTTACTAGGAAGCAGAGGCAGGGAGCTATTATTAAACCTCTGAGCGGATCAGCAACCCCGAGGTTAATGAGAAATTCATATGAAATTCATATGAGGTGACCTTTCACAGGAAGGCCCATTAGGCGAGGCCGGAGAGTCAGGAGGAGTTTATACTGATGAGGCCAGAGACGTGACTCCGCCTCACTCACATACAGAGATGAATTTACATAACTCCACCCAGTACAGACACATTCTCCACACTGTAACCAGGATTTCTGTCATGTATACTGATGAGCTCAGAGACGCGACTCCGCCTCACTCAGATGCAGAGGTGAATGTACATAACTCCGCCCATTCTCCACACTGTAACCAAAACTTCTGCCATTTATACTGATGAGGCCAGAGACGTGACTCCGCCTCACTCACATACAGAGGTGAATTTACATAACTCCGCCCAGTGCAGACACAATCTCCACACTGTAACCAGAACTTCTGTCCTTTATACTGGTGAGGCCAGAGATGTGGCTCCGCCTCACTCAGATGCAGAGGTGAATTTACATAACTCCGCCCAGTGCAGACACATTCTCCACACTGTCCTTATAACTTCTGTCATTTATACTGATGAGGCCAGAGATGTGACTCCGCCTCCCTCAGATACAGAGGTGAATTTACATAACTCCACCCAGTGCAGACATATTCTCCACACTGTAACCAGAACTTCTATCATTTATACTGGTGAGGCCAGAGATGTGTCTCCTCCTCACTAAGATGCAGAGGTGAATTTACATAACTCCGCCCAGTACAGACACATTCTTGACTCTGTAACCATAATTACTGCCATTTATACCGATGAGGCCAGAGATGTGACTCCACCTCACTCAGATACAGAGAAGAATTTACATAACTCTTCTGCCTCCCCCCTCCTCACTCACTGTCAGACTCCTCACACAGCACAACAAGCTGCTTTCCCCCAATGCTGCTCTCCTGCCTCCCCCCTCCTCCTCACTCACTGTCAGACTCCTCACATGGCACAACAAGCTGCTTTCCCCCAATGATGACCTCTTCACCTCGCTCTCCTCTCGCTTCTCCTCCTACTCTGACTGCATGCTGTTAGTGTACACACAGTACAAACATGCTGCCCCTGTATCTCTGCGCCTGATGCAAGTGTTTCACCTTGCTTCATGAGAGAACCGGCTCTAAACACGACCAGGATAACATACCCAACAAGCTCCTGTAGCGGTCATCATGCACAGTAGGTCATGCAAATGATTCTGACTCACATGCTGCATGGAATTTGGCCAATCAAAACCATTGGGAAGTGTTTTTCTAAAAAAAAAACCCAAAAAAACAAAACCTCAATTTAAAATTGCTACAAACATATGTCAAAGTTGCTCAACTAGACTTTTTATGATTTATTGTTATTAAAGGACTTACGAGCCCAAATAGCAAAAAAAAGATAAGTACCTTAGTTGCTTTTAAATGCACGGAGGACGCCATCCGCGCCCTCCGTGCAGTTCCGCCGGGTCCCCGCAGTGTGATCGCCCCCCCGTGCCGCTCCCGACCCCCCAGACGGGGTCGGGCTCCGCTTCCTCTCCTAAGATGGCCGCCGGCGCTGGCCGCGTCTGCGCAGTCCGCACACACGTTAGTGCGGCTGCGCAGCTCTAGGGCCTCCCCCCCCCGATCCACGCTACTGTGTGTGGATGGCGTCCTCCGTGCATTTAAAAGCAACTAAGGTACTTATCTTTTTTTTGCTATTTGGGCTCGTAAGTCCTTTAAAGGGAACCTGAAGTGAGAGCACTATGGAGGCTGCCATCTTCATTCTCTAGTAAACAATACCGGTTGAATTCTGTGCTGATGCTCCCCCTCTGAGAAGGCTTATTGCACACCAAAAAGCAGGTTGCAAATAGTGATTTAAATTTGACTGCAACAGACTGAGGGCTCTGGGAATTGCTGGCAGCTCTTTCTTCCCCTAAGCTGGTCTGGAGATTCTGGTGGAGATGGACCTGCAGCGGTGGCCTGATGGAAGTAGACTGAGGTAGCGGTTGGTGGGGTGCAATGGGTCTTTCACTATTTTCACTACTATGATGGCCCTGGATCGGAGTCTGGAGGAGAGGAGATGGTCAGTCGATGATTGTAGTTGTAGTTAGTCAGTTGATGCTTTGCAGTTTGTACCTGTCGCTCATGGAGGCACCATATGATGGAGGAGCATAAACCTGACTATGCTGGTCAGGAGGGGAATGACATGCCAAATGCTTTCAGTTGCTGCAGGAAGAACCACCTTTGTTGGGTTTTGTTCTGGATTTTGGTGGCAACCTCTTCCCTTCTCAGGTCTCTGGAAATAGTGGTGCCCAAGAATCTGGCATTTGCTACCCTAGTGACCTCTGTGCTTTCTATGAGGACTGGGGAAGATCGGGGGATTTTTCCTGGGGGAAGATCGGTTGTCAGTTCTCTGGTTTTTGCTGTGCTGAGGACAAGCTTGTTGGTCTTGCATCAGTTGCAGATTTTCCCATCTCTTGGTGGTGGGTTTGTTCTCCACTCTTATCTACAAGAACAAGGATTGTGTAACCAACCAAAACACTGGTGATAGGTGTAAAACAGCCCTAATGCTAGAAGTCATTGGCCCAAAATCAGCATGCAGATCAGATGATTTGACTCCGCTGGCTGCTTGCTTGTTGCAGGGCTGTGACTCCGCTGGCTGCATCCTTGTTACAGGGCTGTGACTCCGCTGGCTGCATGCTTGTTGCAGGGCTGTGACTCCGCTGGTTGTATGCTTGTTACAGGGCTGTGACTCCGCTGGTTGTATGCTTGTTACAGGGCTGTGACTCCGCTGGCTGAATGCTTGTTACAGGGCTGTGACTCCGCTGGCTGCATGCTTGTTGCAGGGCTGTGACTCCGCTGGTTGTATGCTTGTTACAGGGCTGTGACTCCGCTGGCTGCATGCTTGTTGAAGGGCTGTGACTCCGCTGGTTGTATGCTTGTTACAGGGCTGTGACTCCGCTGGCTGCATGCTTGTTACAGGGCTGTGACTCTGCTGGCTGCTTGCTTGTTACAGGGCTGTGACTCCGCTGGCTGCATGCTTGTTGCAGGGCTGTGACTCTGCTGGCTGCTTGCTTATTGCCGGGCTGTGACTCCACTGGCTGCATGCTTGTTACAGGGCAGTGATTCCACGGGCTGCATGTTTGTTACAGTGACCACACTGGCTGCATACTTATTACAGAGCTGTGACCACACTGGCTGCATGCTTGTTACAGGGCTGTGACCACACTGGCTGCATGCTTGTTACAGGGCTGTGACCACACTGGCTGCATGCTTGTTACAGGGCTGTAAATCAAACATAGCTAAAGCATAACGGGCTTTGCACTCTACATCCACAGGAAATGACTGCACTTTTCCACGGACTGTTTTAAACTTGACAGCAGCAGACTGCAGGCTCTGGGAATTGCATGCAATATTATGCAGCAGGCAGCAAGTTTTTTTTCTCCCGTGCGGGAGCCGCATTTAAATATGAGCGAGTTCATTGAATAACATAATGCAATTCTGCTGACGGGGAAACCATGTGCGATCCCTTCAAGTGCAACCTCTGCGTATAGCGCAACGTGACAGCCAGGCAACTGGCATTGTTTATAAGGAAATGAAGATGGCAACCTCTTCCTAATTCTCACTTTAGGTTGCCTGTTAAAAGTGTTCAGTTTATTATATTCAGAGACCTGAAAAGAACACTTTTCAGTTTCCTCGCGTCTCTGTTCTGCGTTTCTCCGGCTATCTTCAGTCCGATCACGAAGAAGTGAAGATTGCTCTCTGCGGTGCTGCCTGTGGAAAGGGAGAACTCGGCCTTCTGAAATCGAGGTCTGCTGCGAGGTCCCGGGAATGTCACCAAAAGACAAAAGTGACAAATAGACACAGTGATAATATTCAGCGTACAACCTCTGCAAACTGCCTGCAAACCGTCACGTCAACCGCTGGTAACTGAAGCTTTCAGGACACTCGGAATGAGTTGATAGGCCCGGAAATCATGTTTTCACTTGTCTTGTTTTCATGTTCTCTTGTACCTGAGCTTAACTAAAAGAAAAAAATTATATATACCTGGGGCTTCCTCCAGCTCCCTTTGCGTTGGTTGGCACCGGCACAGTCTGGCTGCGCACGCTTCCTGACCCAGCAATCTGACCCAGGTGACTCATTTCATGCATTCTCTAAAACATTTACCTGTCCAAACTGTGCTCCTCGAAATGTCATTTCTCCTTGAGGTGAAGGAAGACAGCAGAGTCCTGGTATGCAGAGTTAGAGTTGTCTCAGAGTGGTGCTGAGTTTAAAGATAGGTATGCAGTGTTTGTTTAAGCTGGAGCAGTGCACAGCATAGATATGTATAGCTGAAGTAGTGAGAACTTAGAAGCATATATATGTCTACCTGGAGTGGTGAGAAGCATATATATGTCTACCTGGAGTGGTGAGAAGCATAGGTATGTCTAGCTGGAGTGGTGAAAAGCATAGGTATGTCTAGCTGGAGTGGTGAAAAGCAAAGGTATGTCTAGCTGGAGTGGTGAGAAGCATAGGTATGTCTAGCTGGAGTGGTGAGAAGCATAGGTATGTCTAGCTGGAGTGGTAAGAAGGACAGATAAGTCTAGCTGGAGTAGTGAGATCTCCCAAAATGTTTAACTGGAGTGTTGAAAAGAATAGATAAGTATAGATGGAATGGTGAGAAGGACAGATAAGTCTAGCTGGAGTGGTGAGAAGCATAGACATGTCTAGCTGGAGTGGTGAGGACACATACTTCTATCTGGAATGGTGAGAATCATAGATAAGTCTAGCTGGAGTGGTCAGATGGACAGATAAGTCTAGTTGGAGTGGTAAGAAGGGCAGATAAGTCCCAGCTGGAGTGGTGAGAATAATAGATAAGTCTAGCTGAAGTGATGAATAAGACAGATAAGTCTAGCTGGAGTGATGAGGAGGACAGATGAGTCTAGCAGGAGTGAGGAGAAGGATAAATAAGTCTAGCTGGAATGGGAAGAGGGACAAATACGTATAGCTGGAGTGGTGAGATCAACAGATAAGTCTAGCTGGAGTGGTGAGAAGGACAGATAAGTCTAGCTGGAGTGATGAGGACAGAGGAGTGCATATGGAGTAATGAGAAGGATAAATAAGTCCAGCTGGAGTGGTGAGAAGGACAGACAAGTCTAGCTAGAGTGGTGAGAAGGATGGACAAGTCTAGCTGGAGAGGTGAGATCAACAGATAAGTCTAGCAGGAGTGGTGAAGATTGATATGTCTAGCTGGAGTGGTGAGAATAATACATATGTCTAGCTGGAGTGATGCGAAAAACAGATACTTCTATCTGGAGTGGTGAGAAGGATGGACAAGTCTAGCTGGAGTGGTGAGAAGTATGAACAAGTCCAGCTGGAGTGGTGAGAAGTATGAACAAGTCCAGCTGGAGTGGTGAGAAGTATGAACAAGTCTAGCTGGAGTGGTGAGAAGTATGAACAAGTCTAGCTGGAGTGGTGAGAAGTATGAACAAGTCTAGCTGGAGTGGTAAGAAGGACAGAAACATTTAGATGTGGCTCTTGTGATGGGCTGCAGAGCCTAGGGTCTTGAAGGTGGGACAAAAGATAAGCGAGTATTGCTGTAGAAAGCTAGTGGGAGGTTTTGCTCTCCATCTGGTAGCTGCAATGGTTAGGTATGAAACGTAACTTTTTGTTAAAAAAAAAAAAATGAAAAACAAAGATAAAAGGTATTTTAGTTCCATACTTTAGCATGACATAAAATCAATGAAGAGTGATACAACTTTTCTTCTGCAAAGTTCCCACCAAACTAGCTTCAGAATTAGTCCGTGTATTTACATATTAATTACATTGCCAAGCGCGCATAATCTACCACGCTAATATCTCCGGAATACAGATAACACCATACAGGACACTGTGTTCCGTCCGCAGAATATATTGATTTTATTCCACAAAGAGAAGTCTCTTGATGTATATTCATTTCTCAGCTGGAGAAAGAGTTTCATTTAAGGCAGCGCGTATTCTAGGCGGCCCCGGTGCTCCGAGTTCTTGTAATTCTGCGGAGGGAGAGGGCGGGGGGTAGCGAGGGGAGGGGTGACGAGTTTCGGTGTCCGGCTGTGACAGGTGACGATCCTGTAATGAATTCCAGGGGATGGTATGCAAATATCGGAATGGGATATGTCACCGCCAGTGGCTGCAGTGTCACTTTATCTCGTGAGATGGGAATTAATCAGGAGGACGTGGCGACAAGTCTCGTTATCGGCCCTGAAGGTGTCACCTCTGAAATATATTTCTCATTTCCGCTGCGTTTGGTTCAGTGACAGAGAAAGTGGCGAGATCCGGGCTGCTGCACGGCATTATAGGCAAAGGACTAATAAGTCAGTTTTCTGTCATTAGTCCTCAAAAAATAGGAATTACATATATGCGCCATACAGGAGCACGAGACCGCCTCAATCACTTGACTGCTATTAACTCTGAGAACCTCAGATTGCTGAGTCAGGCCAGCTACCCCCAGTCCTACACAGCGTGAGACCTTCTTGTAAGGCACTGGAGAGTGGAGACACAGCCTCTCAGGCAGTAAGAAAAAGTAAGAAAAAATGGAACCTGACTGTGAAGTATTGTCTAGATTCTAGTGGAAGAAGCGGGATTGAAGATTCTCAACAGAGATGGTCAACAATAGGCTAAAAATGCTGGCTTTCATACAAATGTAATGCGCAAACAATTCCGAAGAGTCGGTACAGAGAAATGTAATATGCAGCGCGTTTCCCATATGGGGAAGGACCCTATAGTACCTTAAAGCGGATCCAACATGAAAAACTACCTATAACTAGTAGCTTGTCTATATATCTTATCTAAAGTTTAGATACTTTACACAGCATATCTAGCTGCAAACAGCTTCAACAGTTTATGATTATTTATTCCTGTGATACGAGGGCAGCCACGTTCTGTTTGTCACATAACACACTGGCGAGCTGATCTGTATCTCCAGCCATCAGCCTGTGAAAACTTCACTCCCCTCCTCCCATCTGCCTCTGAAATCTCTGGCTAGTAACCTACTCCTCCTCCTGCCCAGACTGATCTCCCATAAGCCCTTGCTACTGCCAAGGCACTGTGAAAAAGCTGGGGGCGGGGCTTGTTTAGTTTATAGGGAATTAGAGTATTAAAACAAAACAAAAAAAGTATTTGGCTTGAGGAATGCCCTATAAACTATATGAAAGGAACACAATTGTGCAATGAGTAAAAGTTTATCTCGGATCCACTTTAAAGGGAATCTGAAGTAAAAATAAACTTAGGATATAATGATTTTTATTTGTAGTACAGCTAAGAAATAAAACATTAGGAGCAGAGACATAAGTCTAATATTGTTTCCAATATAGGAAGAGACGAGTTAAGAAGCTCCAGTTGTTATCTATGCAAAAGAGCCATTGAGCTCCAAATTGCAGAGAGCTCTGTCTTCTGAAGCTTATTATCTCAACTGTCCGTCACATTCTTTTTCTCTCCAGAGGAAAGTTCAAAAGTTCACTGGCCTGCTCTGTAAAATCATTTAGAATGCTGAGTGGTGTGTAAACTGCAAATATTACATGATGTATTGTTATAAAAAAAAACACTATATAACTGAAAATAAGAAATATAACATTATTGTCTTTGCTGCTAATGTTCTCTTAATTATCCGTACTACACAACCAATTCATTATATCATAATTATTTTTTTCGCTACAGTGTCTCTTTAAAAATTAACCTTTATTGGGTATGCTTTAAATACCATATGTATAGAAAAATATCGTATAGAGTTATCCAACATATATTAATTCAAACCAGACACTATAGGAGGTGCATGTGAGAAACACAATGCACCTCCTATCCAGGGGTTGACAGTGGTCTAGTGTCGCACGTCAACTCAAAAGAGATTTGTTTAGTTGCAATTCGAATCCCGGCCCCACCACTTGGCCTGCTCGTTGCAGTCCAAGAGGGAATGTCTGGTCCACCAACAGGCAAAATAGACAATGTGCAATGTGCCATGCATTTAATGTGCATATAAATTATTAAAAAAAAAAGAACTAATGGGGGGGGGGTAGACTACAGGTATAGATAGCAAGGAGAAGGGGATCAAGGACTGAGCCTTGAGGGACTCCAGCTTGGAGTTCATGAGGGTAGTAGAGGTTCTGGGAATGGGAAATCCTAAATGGAAAGGTAGGGTGAGAACTATGAAAGTGAAATACCCTGGGTTAGATACATGATCGATGGAAACATGAATGTTAAAGGATACCTGAGATGACATGTGACATGATGAGCTAGACATGTGTATGTACAGTGCCTAGCACACAAATAACTAGGCTGTGTTCCCAGGGCCGGCCCGCCCATGAGGCGATTTCTTTAAAGCTTGCCTCAGGCGGCAAATGGTCTAGGGCCGGGCCTGTGTGTTCCTTTTTTTCTTGCTCTGCCTGAAAAAGTTAAATATCAGGTATGTAAGTGGCTGACTCAGTCCTGACAGGAAGCAACTACAGTGTGACCCTCACTGATAAGAAATTCCCCTTTTACCTCTTTCTTGCTCTCAGAAGCCATTTTCTGCTAGGAAAGTGGTTTATAGTTTGAATTTCTTATCAGTGAGGGTCACACTGTAGTCACTTCCTGTCTGAGTCAGCCACTTACATACCTGGTATTTAACTCTTTCAGACAGTGAAAGAAAAAAAGGAACACAGCACAGTTATCTATGTACATTCCACAACAATAAATACGGGATTTTAAAAGAACAATTAGTCTTTTATTCTTCCTTTTCAAATTTCTTCAAGATTGCGGACAAGTATGCGAAAAAACAAATTCAGGATTCCACATCACAAAAAGGACTGCCTGACACGTGTTTCACTCATTGACGATATCCCGGACGCTGGAGCGCGTCCATGAATGGCAAAGTCTGTTGCTGCATAGCTCTGGGTCACGAATGCGCAGTAGCCATTTGACTGGTCACAACCGGCCAGCTTCGAGGGGGTCACCATTGCTCGCTGGAGGGTGGCAGCAGGACCGCATGGGCACAAGATGACTGCAGGGGGCTGCAAGAAGCCCCAGGAAAGTTAAACTTTTTTCTTCTTTTGTACACTTGGCTACAGATACGCCACACTCTAGCTGATGAAGGGCAGGTTTGTATTTCTGAAAGCCTTCATTCATATTTATTTTTAACTTGCTGGCCCTGGGCTGTCTTTTTAATAATTAAAACTGATTGGCATGTCAGTTTAGGAATTCACCCCTGTGCACTTCAGACAACATCAGTATGAACAAGCTAAATGTCCCTTATGTATAGCTGTCACATGACCCCTCCTCTTCCCAGGGATAGGTCAAGCCACACTGGGGCCCCAGGGTAAAAAGTAACCTGGGGGCCCTACCTGCCCCCTCTCCCCCAGCATATTTACCCCCCAGGACCCTTGAGCTAGCTGCTGTCCCCTTAGATTTCCCCCTAAACTTTACTTTTGGTCCCCGGGGCCCCTGCATTTTTTTTGGCACCTGTCCCGACACGTTACTCTAGTCCGTGCGCTCTCATCTTCAACCCCACAGGGGCACCTCTCCTCGGGGATCTGGTGCATGTGCAAGGACAAGCGACACGTCACAGAGAGGAGGCACCCAGTTGGGATAGAGATGGATAGAGCAGCGCACTGGGACAAGTGATTTTTTTTTTTAAGCTGACAAAACTTTCCAAAATTAAGGGGGAGCCCTGGAGGGAGGAGGAAGGGGGGTTGGAGTTGACAGTGCTCTGGGGCCCTGAGGCAATTGCCTCTTTTGCCTTTATGGCAGTGTCGGCCCCTCCTCTTGCTGCTGGCTTAAAGGGAAGGTCAGAGCACAGTAAAAATAAAAAATCCACTTACCTCGGGCTTCCTTCAGCCCCTGGCAGCCATCCTGTGCCCTCGCCGCAGCTCCGGTGGCTCCCGGCCCCCTCCGGTGCCAATCTCCAGGTCAGTATCTGCTTGCGCTTCACCATGCGGCTCACTGAGTCACACTGACGTCATTTGAACTGTACTGCACAGGTACAGAACTACTGCGCCTGCGCAGTACAGTCTGGATGACGTCAGCACGACTGAGTGCTGCTCAAACAGGCGCAGTGGGCATTTTGCACCAGAGGGGACCCCGGGCCACCGGCGGGGAGAGGAGCTGCAGCGAGGGCACAAGATGGCTGGCAGGGACTGGAGGACACCCCAGGTAAGTGGATATTTTTTAATTTTTAGGTGCTTGGATGTGTCCTTTAAGGTCTCCAGGCAACAAGGAGTGCAGTGGAAGTTCTGGACACGCCCCATCCTCGCCCTTAATGAACAGAGTGGTGGAACACATGCTTAGTTTATAACCACAGCTTCAGGAATATCAGCTGCTAGACTCTGCACGAGGACAGCGGCGGAGGCACGGACAACAAAACATTTCATGCCTAGGTAGTGGACATTGTCACGGCTTGAAGAGCAATACTTTCCCCCTCCCCCCAGATTGTCATTTTAATGATGCAAATTAATATGCAAACCAGCATCACTATAATTCCCATAAATTCCCTGAAAGATTTTACCGCCAGTCAAAGACTGACAGCAGATCGGCTGGTAAAAAAGAGTTACAGGACAAGAATGATTCCTCCGCCATTAATGTATAATTTTATTCCCGGTACATAATGAACAGGCAGACATGAAAACAGAGCACAACGCTATCTCATTATGCCGGGTAATGACGAGAATTCCAAGCGGTGGGCGATAAAAATTACAAATGGTTTCTCCGCTCATGTGGCTGATAACATTTGCTGTGAGTTAAGGGTCCGGAGACGTATTCAAATCATTCTTTACGGCGGGACTCTTGGCACCGTGCGTTATTGGTACCGGATGGGGGACGTCTGTGTGGCTCAGCGATATTAGGAGCGGAGGGGTTATTATTTATTGGACTAATGGAATTACTTTGCTATTACAAAGCAATCTCCTTTCCCGGACAATCCAGGTCGGTCAGTGAATAATAGAGCTGAACCTCTCCTGAGTCGCTATGTACGATGCATTAGTCTGAAACTCCAGGGAAAAAAATACCGTCATTTATTTCAGTTTTTGGAGAGTATGTTAAGGGGATTTCCCTCGTATTCTGTAGAAAGAACCTTCTTGGACTTTCATGGCTTTAGAGTAAACCTGCAACTTTTTCAAACGCTAAAAAGGGATACGAGGAAACTAAATCGGGAGAGGAAAGCCTTTGGATCCTTCAAAGGCTTAACCCGTATTCCTCCATTAGGCCGTTCCAGAGCTTGGCCTAGTGTGAAGCCCAGCTGCCATGTGCTTGCGCAGTAACACGAACCCACTTGGGGTTCAGCAAACAAAGCCAAGCCCGTTTGGTTCCGAAGTATTGTGCAGGCACCAGCGGCTTGCTCTTGCGCAGTTGCACAGACAAGACTTGATTTTTCTGCCAAAGCCTGAGTGGCTCTGTGCTACCGCGCAAGCACAAACCATCATCAGGCCCTTGTTGACAATTTGGCGGTGGGTACAGCACTGGAACAGCCCGGTGGAGAAGGACGGGGGAAGCCTCTGGAGTAACCCAAGGTGAGAAACTATTTGGGGCACTTGTTTTCTGGTGGCCTTTCCCAGACTTCAGTATTTCTTGCTGTCTCTGTTCCCTCTGAACATGGAATTTGGTGGGGTGAATTCTCCCATATACAGGAACCAAAAAATCTAAACTAAGTTTTTTCCTGGAGTTGAAGCCACAGAAGTGTAATTATGTAAACTTTATAAAGTCATAGATTATTATTATTATTTATTTATTTATAAAGCGCCAACATATTCCGTGGCACTGTACAATGTAAGAAAACAAACAAGGGATACATAATGATACAGACAATGACATACATCAAATATGAACACTGATACAAGATACAGCACTGCTGTTTACAATTTGATTTAAAGGAATACTTAAGCCCCCCCAAAAAATGATTTTTACTCACCCGGGGCATCCCTCAGCCCCCTGAAGCTGGATGGTGCCCTCGCAGCCCTGCTCCGATCGTCCTGTCCCCGCCGGCGGCTACTTCCGGGTGCGGCGACAGCCGCCGACAGGCTGGGAACGTGGCTGATTCTCCGCGTTCCCAGCCGCTATATCACCCTCTATGCTGCTATAGCGTATCTATAGCAGCATAGAGGGTGATATAGCGGCTGGGAACGCGGAGAATCAGCCGAACCCGGAAGAAGCCGCCGGCGTGGACAGGATGATCGGAGCGGGGCTGCGAGGGCACCATCCAGCTTCAGGGGGCTGAGGGATGCCCCGGGTGAGTAAATATTATTTTTTTGGGGGGCTTAAATATTCCTTTAACATGATGACTAAAATGTATAAATGTCTAACAGTGTGCAAGCAATTAAATTAATAACATTCCATGACACAAAAGGGTGAGAGCCCTGCCCTTGCTAGCTTACAATCTAAAGGAATGGGGTGGAAACAAGAGGTGGGGAAGTATACAGTATATGTACCGGCAGGGGATCAGTGAATAATGGCGCACAGCGACTATGCATAAAAATGGCGCCGCATTAAAAAGATACGCTTATCGCTATTTATCGTTAGTACTGCATAATAATGGCGCACAGGAAAAAAAGAAGAAAACCGGCACACACTAACGTTATTTATCAATAGTGGCACACACTAACGTTATTTATCAATAGTGGCACACACTAACGTTATTTATCAATAGCGCCCTACATAAGCCAAAATGCAGACATTATTTAACTGCAAAACAGTGAATGGATTTAATGTAACACTGTCAAGGTTAGGGTTAGGCACCACTGGGGGGGGGGGGGGGGGTCTTAGGGTTAGACACCACCAGGGGGGGTCTTAGGGTTAGGCACCACCAGGGGGGTGGTTAGGGTTAGGCACCACCAGGGGGGTGGTTAGGGTTAGGCACTACCAGGGGGGGTTTATGGGTTAGGGATAGGTACAGAGAGGGTTCTGTGTGTTAACGCTAAATAACGATAAGGCTTTAACGCTAAATAACAATAAGGCTTTAACGTTAAATAGCGATAAGAGGCAAACGGATTAGCGGCAACACTGTGTGCCATTATTCACAGGCGCCATTTTCAGATGGACGCACAGGCAGTGCGTAATTAGGTTATTTAGTGGGTGCATGGCCTAAGCTAGAGAATATGCTTGTCTGAAAAGGCGGGTTTTGAGGGAGCGTTTAAAGATTTCAAAGGTGGGAGAGTGGCGGATGTGTTGTGGAAGGGCATTCCAGAGGAGGGGTGAGGCACGTGAGAAGTCTTGTACACCTGAATGTGAGGAGGTAATTGTAGAAGAGGATAGAAGAAGCTTGTGTGCAGATCTGAGATTGCGGTTGGGTTGGTATCTGGAGACTAGTGAGGAGATGTACAGGGGAGAGAGATTGTGGAGAGCTTTGTAGGTTAGGGTTAAGAATTTGAACTGAATCCTCTCATTAATTGGTAGCCAGTGAAGAGCTTGACAGAGAGGGTCAGCAGAGGAAGAGCGAGAGGAGAGATGAATGAGTCGAGCAGCAGAGTTCAGTACAGAATAGAGCGGTGCTAGTCGGTTAGTTGGAAGTCCACCAAGCAATATATTGCAATAGTCCAATCGAGATATAATAAGAGTATGTACTAACATTTTGGTTGTGTCATGGGAGAGAAAAGGTTGGATACGTGCTATGTTTTCAGTTGGAAATGGCAGGAGCTGGTTAGGGAGTTAATGTGAGGAGTAAATGAGAGAGAAGAATCAAATATTACCCCCAAGCACCGTAATATCCTTCTATCGCAGGCCCTGAGCTATTGACATTTTATTTAATGATGTTGCCAGTGCCACCATATTGGGCTGGGCTAGGATTTATTCAGTAGGCACAATTGTTATCATCATTAATAAAAAATAAAAGTGAGCAGAAATCAAAACATTCAACAGAGGCTGAACACTGGTGGAACTGCAAATCTGATGGTATGTCTAGTAAAGGTTAGACTCGTGGAATCTTTGGGATTGCCAGTGGCAAGAAACGCTGGATGGTAAAAAAAATACAATATAGAAGAAGGTCAATGCCTTCAAACTGGGGTGCTGAAGAAAACTTTGTCTGATTCCTGAGATAACCAAGTACGGTAAACAAAAAAGTAGTTGTTGAGCAGATTAGCCAGAGACCTCTCTGGAAACACAAATGACACAGATGAGGCTTCAATGCTCTGAGCACATTATGAAACACCCCTCTTCTTCTCATTTATGCTTGGGAAAGTAGATGGGGACAGAAGATGAGAAGGACAGGCAGCAATCAAGATGGATTGATTTTAGGACAAGGACAATTAAGACATAACTTCAGGAGCTAAATGCCGTAGCTGGGAGTGCAAAAAGTGCAAAACCCTCCCCGCCATGGGAGCACGACAGGCGAGCGTGCACGGCTGTACTGCACCTACGCCGACTGGTCCAAACTGGAGGACTTTTTAGGGCCAGTGTCACAACATCCAGGAGGTGGAGGAGGATGATGGCGAGGGAGTAATAAGCCTGGAGGGGGCTGTAGGAAGCCCTAGGTATGTATAACCCCCCCCATCTCAGGTATCAGCTAAAAAGGAAGAGGAAAAACTGGCGATAACAGGAAGAGAGAGGCTGGAGTTAACAGGAAGAGGAAGAGAGAAGCTGGAGATAACAGGAAGAGATGGAGCCAAAGGGGCGTACACACACCTGATTTATTATTATGACGGTTCGTGAGAAACGCCCGTGGAGCGGCTGTCCTAGCGACAGTTTCTGTGAGTGTACAGTCAGTTGGCAGGCTGTCGCGAGAACGCCAGCCCCGCGGGCAGGTCGGACGGCCCATCGTTTTAATAAATCAGGCGTGTGTATGCGCCTTAACAGGGAGAGAGAAGATAGAGATAACAGAAAGAAAGAAGTTGGAGATAACAGGAATAGAGGAAGGGAGAAGCTGGAGAGATAACAGGAAGAGAGATAAGATATGATAACAAGAAAAAAAAAATCTGGAGATTACCAAAATGAAGCTAACTGGAAGACAGAAGATTGAGATTACAGGAAGAGAGAAGCTGGGGATAACTGGAAGAGAGAAGCTAAAGAGACAATAGGAAAAACTGGAAGAGATAACAGTAAGAGAGAAGGTGGAGATTACAGGAAGAGAGGAAGAGAGAAGATGGAGATAACAGGAAGAGAGGAAGAGAGAAGATGGAGATAACAGGAAGAGAGGAAGAGAGAAGATGGAGATAACAGGAAGAGAGGAAGAGAGAAGATGGAGATAACAGGAAAGAGAGAAGATGGAGATAACAGGGAGAGAGAGGCTGGAGATAACAGGAAGAGAGAAACTGGGGATAACAGGAAGAGAGAAACTGGGGATAACAGGAAGAGAGGAAGAGAGAAGATGGAGATAACAGGAAGAGAGAAGCTGGAGATAACAGGAAGAGAGAAGCTGGAGATAACAGTAAGAGAGAAACTGGGGATAACAGGAAGAGAGGAAGAGAGAAGATGGAGATAACAGGAAGAGAGAAGCTGGGAGATAACAGGAAGAGAGGAAGAGAGAAGATGGAGATAACAGGAAGAGATAAGCTGGAGATACCAGGAAGAGAGGAAGACAGAAGATGGAGATAACAGAAAGAGAGAAACTGGGGATAACAGGAAGAGAGGAAGAGAGAAGCTGGAGATAACAGGAAGAGAGAAGCTGGAGATAACAGTAAGAGAGAAACTGGGGATAACAGGAAGAGAGGAAGAGAGAAGATGGAGATAACAGGAAGAGAGAAGCTGGGAGATAACAGGAAGAGAAAAGCTGGAGATAACAGGAAGAGAGAAGCTGGAGATAACAGGAAGAGATAAGCTGGAGATAACAGGAAGAGAGAAACTGGGGATAACAGGAAGAGAGGAAGAGAGAAGATGGAGATAACAGGAAGAGAGAAACTGGGGATAACAGGAAGAGAGGAAGAGAGAAGCTGGAGATAACAGGAAGAGAGAAGCTGGAGATAACAGGAAGAGAGAAGCTGGAAATAACAGGAATAGAGAAGCTGGAGATAACAGGAAGAGAGAGGCTGGAGATAACAGGAAGAGAGAAGCTGGAGATAACAGGAAGAGAGGAGCTGGAGATAACAGGAAGGGAGAAGCTGGAGATAACAGGAAGAAAGAAGCTGGAGATAACAGGAAGAGAGGAGCTGGAGATAACAGTAAGAGAGGAGCTGGAGATAACAGGAAGAGAGAAGCTGGAGATAACAGGAAGAGAGAGGCTGGAGATAACAGGAAGAGAGAAGCTGGAGATAACAGGAAGAGAGGAGCTGGAGATAACAGGAAGAGAGAAGCTGGAGATAACAGGAAGAGAGGAGCTGGAGATAACAGGAAGAGAGAAGCTGGAGATAACAGGAAGAGAGAAGCTGGAGATAACAGGAAGAGAGGAGCTGGAGATAACAGTAAGAGAGGGGCTGGAGATAACAGGAAGAGAGAAGCTGGAGATAACAGGAAGAGAGAAACTGGAGATTACAGGAAGAGAGAAGCTGGGGATAACAGGAAGAGTGGAGCTGAAGATAACAGTAAGAGAGAAGCTGGAGATAACAGGAAGAGAGAGGCTGGAGATAACAGGAAGAGAGAAGCTGGAGATAACAGGAAGAGAGGAGCTGGAGATAACAGGAAGAGAGAAGCTGGAGATAACAGGAAGAGAGAAGCTGGAGATAACAGGAAGAGAGGAGCTGGAGATAACAGTAAGAGAGGAGCTGGAGATGACAGGAAGAGAGGAGCTGGAGATAACAGTAAGCTGGAGATAACAGGAAGAGAGGAGCTGGAGATAACAGGAAGAGAGGAGCTGGAGATAACAGTAAGAGAGGAGCTGGAGATAACAAGAAGAGAGAAGCTGGAGATAACAGGAATAGAGAAGCTGGAGATAACAGGAAGAGAGAAGCTGGAGATAACAGGAAGAGAGGAGCTGGAGATAACAGGAAGAGAGGAGCTGGAGATAACAGGAAGAGAGAAGCTGGAGATAACAGGAAGAGAGGAGCTGGGGATAACAGGAAGAGAGATAACAGGAAGAGAGAAACTGGGGATAACAGGAAGAGAGAAACTGGGGATGAGAGGAAGAGAGAAGATGGAGATAACAGGAAGAGAGGAAGAGAGAAGCTGGAGATAACAGGAAGAGAGGAGCTGGAGATAACAGGAAGAGAGAAGCTGGAGATAACAGGAAGAGAGAAGCTGGAGATAACAGGAAGAGAGGAGCTGGAGATAACAGGAAGAGAGGAGCTGGAGATAACAGGAAGAGAGGAGCTGGAGATAACAGTAAGAGAGGAGCTGGAGATAACAAGAAGAGAGAAGCTGGAGATAACAGGAATAGAGAAGCTGGAGATAACAGGAAGAGAGAAGCTGGAGATAACAGGAAGAGAGGAGCTGGAGATAACAGGAAGAGAGGAGCTGGAGATAACAGGAAGAGAGAAGCTGGAGATAACAGGAAGAGAGGAGCTGGGGATAACAGGAAGAGAGGAGCTGGAGATAACAGTAAGAGAGGAGCTGGAGATAACAGGAAGAGAGAAACTGGGGATAACAGGAAGAGAGAAACTGGGGATAACAGGAAGAGAGGAAGAGAGAAGATGGAGATAACAGGAAGAGAGAAGCTGGAGATAACAGGAAGAGAGAAGCTGGAAATAACAGGAAGAGAGAAGCTGGAGATAACAGGAAGAGAGAAGCTGGGGATAACAGGAAGAGAGAGGCTGGGGATAACAGGAAGAGAGAGGCTGGAGATAACAGGAAGAGAGAAGCTGGAGATAACAGTAAGAGAGGAAATGGAGATAACAGGAAGAGAGAGGCTGGAGATAACAGGAAGAGAGAAGCTGGAGATAACAGGAAGAGAGAAGCTGGGGATAACAGGAAGAGAGAGGCTGGAGATTACAGGAAGAGAGAAGCTGGAGATAACAGGAAGAGAGAAGCTGGAGATAACAGGAAGAGAGAAGCGGGAGATAACAGGAAGAGAGAAGCTGGAGATAACAGTAAGAGAGGAGCTGGAGATAACAGGAAGAGAGAAGCTGGAGATAACAGGAAGAGAGAAGCTGGAGATTACAGGAAGAGAGAAGCTGGGGATAACAGGAAGAGAGGAGCTGGAGATAACAGAAAGAGAGAAGCTGAAGATAACAGGAGGAGAGAAGCTGGAGATAACAGGAAGAGAGAAGCGGGAGATAACAGGAAGAGAGAAGAGTGGGATAACAGGAAGAGAGAAGAGTGGGATAACAGGAAGAGATAAGCTGAAGAAAACAGTAAGAGAGAAGCTGGAGATAACAGGAAGAGAGAAGCTGGAGATAACAGGAAGAGAAAAGCTGGAGATTACAGGAAGAGAGAAGCTGGAGATAACAGGAAGAGAGAAGCTGGTGATAACAGGAAGAGAGAAGCTGGTGATAACAGGAAGAGAGAAGCTGGAGATAACAGGAAGAGAGAAGCTGGAGATAACAGGAAGAGAGAAGCGGGAGATAACAGGAAGAGAGAAGCTGGTGATAACAGGAAGAGAGAAGCTGGTGATAACAGGAAGAGAGAAGCTGGAGATAACAGTAAGATAGAAGCTGGAGATAACAGGAAGAGAGAAGCTGGAGATAACAGGAAGAGAGAAGCTGGAGATAACAGGAAGAGAGAAGCTGAAGATAACAGTAAGAGAGAAGCTGGAGATAACAGGAAGAGAGAAGCTGGAGATAACAGGAAGAGAGAAGCTGGAGATTACAGGAAGAGAGAAGCTGGAGATAACAGGAAGAGAGAAGCTGGAGATAACAGGAAGAGAGAAGCTGGTGATAACAGGAAGAGAGAAGCTGGAGATAACAGGAAGAGAGAAGCTGGAGATAACAGGAAGAGAGAAGCTGGAGATAACAGGAAGAGAGAAGCTGGAGATAACAGGAAGAGAGAAGCTGGTGATAACAGGAAGAGAGAAGCTGGAGATAACAGGAAGAGAGAAGCTGGAGATAACAGGAAGAGAGAAGCTGGAGATAACAGGAAGAGAAAAGCTGGAGATAACAGGAAGAGAGAAGCTGGAGATAACAGGAAGAGAGAAGCTGGAGATAAAAGGAAGAGAGAAGCTGAAGATAACAGGAAGAGATAAGCAGGGGTCTAGTCCTGGGAAAAGAAGTGAGTGGACTCACCTGGAAAACCTCTGCGCGGCGCGCCAAAAAATGGGCGTGGTCAAGCACACCATGGGCGTTGTCATGGGTGGGGCCAAATATACATGACCTTAGCAGTGATGTAAAAGGTCTGCCAAGGAAGTTTGAGCTCTGCCGTAGTGTATCCCCCAAAAATTGATGTAATCTGACAGCATTTCACCAAAAAGACACATAATCTGGTAGAAGTTCCTCCAAAATACAGATAATATGGAAGAGGTTCCCCCAAAATAGATAATGTGGCAGCAGCAGTTCCACCAACATACACATAATTTGGAAGCAGTTCCCCAAAATACGCAAAACCTGGCAGCGGATCACCCAAAATACACGTAACACCCAAAAGACATAATCTGGCAGTAGTGGTCCCCCAAACATACACAATCTGGCAGCAGTTCCCCAAAATACATGTAATCTGGCAGCAGCCGTTCCCCTAACATACACATAATCTGGCAGCTGTTCCCCAAAATACATAACAGCTGTTCCACAAAAATGCAGATAATCTGACAGCAGTTCCCCCAAAATAGGTACCCCCCAGGTAGCCAGGTCTATAGGTGTCCCCAGTATAAGTAGCCATGAGTATAGTAGTCCCCAGTATATGTAGCCAGAGGTATAGTTGCGTAATATGTCGGCGCTATATAAATACTAAATAATAAAAATAGTATATGTAGCCAGGGGTATATGTGCCCAGTATATGTAGCCAGGGGTATATGTGCCCAGTATATGTAGCCAGTGGGATATGTCCCCAGTATATGTAGGCAGGGGTATATGTCCCCAGTATATGTAGGCAGGGGTATATGTCCCCAGTATATGTAGGCAGGGGTATATGTCCCAGTATATGTAGCCAGTGGGATATGTCCCCAGTATATGTAGTCAGGGGTATATGTGCCCAGTATATATAGCCAGGGGTATATGTGCCCAGTATATGTCACCAGGGGTATATATGCCCAGTATATGTTGCCAGGGGTATATATGCCCAGTATATGTTGCCAGGGGTATATATGCCCAGTATATGTAGCCAGTGGGATATGTCCCCAGTATATGTAGCCAGTGGGATATGTCCCCAGTATATGTAGGCAGGGGTGTATGTCCCCAGTATATGTAGGCAGGGGTATATGTCCCCAGTATATGTAGGCAGGGGTATATGTCCCCAGTATATGTAGGCAGGGGTATATGTCCCCAGTATATGTAGGCAGGGGTATATGTCCCCAGTATATGTAGGCAGGGGTATATGTGCCCAGTATATGTAGGCAGGGGTATATGTCCCCAGTATATGTAGGCAGGGGTATATGTACCCAGTATATGTAGGCAGGGGTATATGTGCCCAGTATATGTAGGCAGGGGTATATGTCCCCAGTATATGTAGGCAGGTGTATATGTCCCCAGTATATGTAGGCAGGTGTATATGTCCCTAGGATATGTAGGCAGGGGTATGTCCCCAGTATAAGTAGGCAGGTGTATATGTCCCCAGTATATGTAGGCAGGTGTATATGTGCCCAGTATATGTAGTCAGGGGTATATATGCCCAGTATATGTAGGCAGGGGTATATGTCCCCAGTATATGTAGCGAGGGGTATATATGCCCAGTATATGTAGGCAGGTGTATATGTCCCCAGTATATGTAGGCAGGTGTATATGTCCCCAGTATATGTAGGCAGGTGTATATGTCCCCAGTATATGTAGGCAGGTGTATATGTGCCCAGTATATGTAGGCAGGGGTATATGTCCCCAGTATATGTAGGCAGGTGTATATGTCCCAGTATATGTAGCCAGGGGTATATGTCCCCAGTATATGTAGGCAGGTGTATATGTCCCCAGTATATGTAGGCAGGTGTATATGTCCCCAGTATATGTAGGCAGGGGTATGTCCCCAGTATATGTAGGCAGGTGTATATGTCCCCAGTATATGTAGGCAGGTGTATATGTCCCCAGTATATGTAGGCAGGGGTATATGTCCCCAGTATATGTAGGCAGGGGTATATGTCCCCAGTATATGTAGACAGGTGTATATGTCCCCAGTATATAGAGGCAGGGGTATATGTCCCCAGTATAGGTAGCCAGGGGTATATGTCCCCAGTATATGTAGGCAGGTGTATATGTCCCAGTATATGTAGGCAGGGGTATATGTCCCCAGTATATGTAGGCAGGTGTATATGTCCCCAGTATATGTAGGCAGGGGTGTATGTCCCCAGTATATGTAGGCAGGGGTGTATGTCCCAGTATATGTAGCCAGGGGTATACGTCCCAGTATATGTAGGCAGGGGTATACGTCCCCAGTATATGTAGACAGGGGTGTATGTCCCCAGTATATGTAGGCAGGTGTATATGTCCCCAGTATATGTAGCCAGGGGTATATGTGCCCAGTATATTTAGCCAGGGGTATATATGCCCAGTATATGTAGCCAGGGGTATATATGCCCAGTATATGTAGCCAGGGGTATATGTGCCCAGTATATGTAGGCAGGTGTATATGTGCCCAGTATATGTAGGCAGGTGTATATGTCCCCAGTATATGTAGGCAGGGGTGTATTTCCCCAGTATATGTAGGCAGGGGTGTATGTCCCCAGTATATGTAGCCAGGTGTATATGTCCCCAGTATATGTAGGCAGGTGTATATGTCCCCAGTATATGTAGGCAGGGGTGTATGTCCCAGTATATGTAGCCAGGTGTATATGTCCCCAGTATATGTAGCCAGGTGTATATGTTCCCAGTATATGTAGGCAGGGGTATATGTGCCCAGTATATGTAGGCAGGTGTATATGTGCCCAGTATATGTAGGCAGGGGTATATGTCCCCAGGTAGCCAGGTGTGCCCCCACCCGGAGGGAGCAGAGCAGGGAAGGCGAGCTATAGGGACAGCGGGGATGGGCGGACATCTCCCCCCCCCCATCCCTCCTCTTTGTGCTCCCCTTCCTGCCTCTCCCCTCCAGCGTTTTTAAGTGTCGGCCCGACGGCGAAAGTGGGCGGAGACTTACCTCGTTCCAGTCGCAAGGGACGCTCCGCTCTGTGTGCGGCTAGAAGACCAGACTAGCCGCACACAGAGCGGAGCGTCCCATGCGACTGGAACGCAGGAAGTCTCCGCCCACTTTCGCCGCCGGCCCGACACTTAAAAACGCTGGAGGGGAGAGGCAGGAAGGGGAGCACAAAGGTGAGGGATGGGGGGGAGATGTCCGCCCATCCCCACTGTCCCTATAGCTCGCCTTCCCTGCTCTGCCCCCCTCCACACAAGCCAGGGTGAACGGCGTTCACTTTGAAGAAAAAGTGGGTGGACGCCGTTCACCCGCGTTCACGCAGGACTCGACCCCTGAGCTGGAGATAACAGGAAGAGAGAGGCTGGAGATAACAGGAAGAGATAAGCTGGAGATAACAGGAAGAGAGAAGCTGAAGAAAACAGTAAGAGAGAAGCTGGTGAGAACAGGAAGAGAGAAGCTGGAGATAACAGGAAGAGAGAAGCTGAAGATAACAGGAAGAGAGAAGCTGGAGATAACAGGAAGAGAGAAGCTGGAGATAACAGTAAGAGAGAAGCTGGTGAGAACAGGAAGAGAGAAGCTGGAGATAACAGGAAGAGAGAAGCTGAAGATAACAGGAAGAGAGAAGCTGGAGATAACAGGAAGAGAGAAGCTGGAGATAAAAGGAAGAGAGAAGCTGGAGATAACAGGAAGAGAGAGGCTGGAGATAACAGGAAGAGATAAGCTGGGGATAACAGGAAGAGAGAAGCTGGAGATAACAGGAAGAGAGAAGCTGGGGATAACAGGAAGAGAGAAGCTGGAGATAACAGGAAGAGAGAAGCTGGAGATAACAGGAAGAGAGAAGCTGGAGATAACAGGAAGAGAGAAGCTGGAGATAAAAGGAAGAGAGAAGCTGGAGATAACAGGAAGAGAGAGGCTGGAGATAACAGGAAGAGATAAGCTGAAGATAACAGGAAGAGATAAGCTGGAGATAACAGGAAGAGAGAGGCTGGAGATAACAGGAAGAGATAAGCTGGAGATAACAGGAAGAGAGAAGCTGGAGATAACAGGAAGAGATAAGCTGGAGATAACAGGAAGAGAGAGGCTGGAGATAACAGTAAGAGAGAGGCTGGAGATAACAGGAAGAGAGAAGCTGGAGATAACAGGAAGAGAGGAGCTGGAGATAACAGGAAGAGAGAAGCTGAAGATAACAGGAGGAGAGAAGCTGGAGATAACAGGAAGAGAGAAGCTGGTGAGAACAGGAAGAGAGAAGCTGGAGATAACAGGAAAAGAGAGGCTGGAGATAACAGGAAGAGAGAAGCTGAAGATAACAGGAAGAGAGTAGCTGGAGATAACAGGAAGAGATAAGCTGGAAATAACAGGAAGAGAGGAGCTGGAGATAACAGGAAGAGAGAAGAGTGGGATAACAGGAAGAGAGAAGCTGGAGATAACAGGAAGAGAGAAGCTGGAGATAACAGGAAGAGAGAAGCTGAAGATAACAGGAAGAGAGAAGCTGGAGATAACAGGAAGAGAGAAGAGTGGGATAACAGTAAGAGAGAAGCTGGAGATAACAGGAAGAGATAAGCTGGAGATAACAGGAAGAGAGAGGCTGGAGATAACAGGAAGAGAGAAGCTGGAGATAACAGGAAGAGAGAAGCTGGGGATAACAGGAATAGAGAAGCTGAAGATAACAGGAGGAGAGAAGCTGGAGATAACAGGAAGAGAGAAGCTGGAGATAACAGGAAGAGAGAAGCTGAAGATAACAGGAGGAGAGAAGCTGGAGATAACAGGAAGAGAGAAGCTGGAGATAACAGGAAGAGAGAAGCTGGAGATAACAGGAAGAGAGAGGCTGGAGATAACAGGAAGAGAGAACCTGGAGATAACAGGAAGAGAGAGGCTGGAGATAACAGGAATAGAGAAGCTGGAGATAACAGGAAGAGAGAAGCTGGAGATAACAGGAAGAGAGAAGCTGGAGATAACATGAAGAGAGAAGCTGGAGATAACAGGAAGAGAGAAGCTGGAGATTACAGGAAGAGAGAAGCTGGAGATAACAGGAAGAGAGAAGCTGGGGATAACAGGAAGAGAGGAGCTGGAGATAACAGGAAGAGAGGAGCTGGAGATAACAGGAAGAGAGAAGCTGGAGATAACAGGAAGAGAGGAGCTGGAGATAACAGTAAGAGAGAAGCTGGAGATAACAGGAAGAGAGAGGCTGGAGATAACAGTAAGAGAGAAGCTGGAGATAACAGGAAGAGAGAAGCTGAAGATAACAGGAGGAGAGAAGCTGGAGATAACAGGAGGAGAGAAGCTGGAGATAACAGGAAGAGAGGAGCTGGAGATAACAGGAAGAGAGAAGAGTGGGATAACAGGAAGAGAGAAGCGGGAGATAACAGGAAGAGAGAGGCTGGAGATAACAGGAAGAGAGAGGCTGGTGAGAACAGGAAGAGAGAAGGTGGTGATAACAGGAAGAGAGAAGCTGGAGATAACAGGAAGAGAGAAGCTGGGGATAACAGGAAGAGAGAAGCTGGTGATAACAGGAAGAGAGAAGCTGGAGATAACAGTAAGATAGAAGCTGGAGATAACAGGAAGAGAGAGGCTGGAGATAACAGGAAGAGAGAAGCTGGAGATAACAGGAAGAGAGAAGCTGGAGATAACAGTAAGAGAGGAAATGGAGATAACAGGAAGAGAGAAGCTGGAGATAACAGGAAGAGAGAAGCTGGAGATAACAGGAAGAGAGAAGAGTGGGATAACAGGAAGAGATAAGCTGGAGATAACAGGAAGAGAGAAGCTGGTGATAACAGGAAGAGAGAAGCTGGTGATAACAGGAAGAGAGAAGCTGGGAAAAGCAGCAGGGTAGGACAGAGGAGTAAGAGACTGCAGGAGATTGTAATGACATTGTATTCTATTAGAAGTTGAATCTATGTACGGTACTTTGTGATGATTACATACATTTTAGAGTGTACCAGAGCTAGAAACTTTATCCCGACACGGAAGTTTTGCTATAACCATCCTCCTAAATATCTGAGTCAAACAACCAATGTGAATTATTCATTTCTATTTACCGGCGTCACCCTCAGGTTCATATATAATCCTCCTGGTGGCTCTATGTACATCAGACGGTGCAGTCAGCATCCTCGCTGGATGATATCTGCAAAAAAGACAATTACAGTATAAGCAAGCCTGGAATGTGTGTACTTCAATCAACATTTATTGCCAGATCCCGAGATAAGGAGAACAATGAGGAGAAAACAAAGATTTCATTTTATGGAGACATAAAATCTGAAGAATACGTTGGGGAGCCTCTATTTCCCGCGGTGTCGTCCACGGGAGAAATGTCATTACCGCCGCCGCAGGGTAAACTGTGACAATGACAACGTATTAGACAGAAGGGGAACGAGCATTTCTGTACAATGAATTCCCCGCGATGGGCGATAAATCTCCAGCTCCCCATCACCCGATTTATTTTACCGCCAGTTTGATGAAAATATCCGAGGCCCAAAGTGAGGAACAATGAACGTTACTGTTTCCTTTCTTTTACTTTCCAGAAATTCAGCGATTAGCGGGCTCTGTCTGGACCACCCGACCCCCGAGCAAACTCCCAATATTATTATTATACTTGTCTAAAAGGAATATCCACTGATATTTAAAAAAAACATTAAATAACCTTCTGTTTATAAATGCTACAAAGCTGTTGGGTTAGGTTTAGTAATATGGGTCAGGACAGATTTCTCAATATTAGGGATACTTTGCAAACTCCAGTGTCTCTTGTGCCCTATTCACCAGGGTGCGCCTTATGGATGTCACTGACTGCAGACGCCCGAAGGTGCCCACATGCGTTATGCGGGGTGCTCTATAATACTTGCAGCATGAAAGGGGGTGAAGGACTAGGACCTCCACACAGGCAGATGATAATAGTAACAGTACTGTCACCAGATAAAACCAACAGGGATCGAAACAATGGCCACTGCCACACAGCAGACATCCTCCCACATGCAACTGGGGGCCTTCCAATATATATTTAAAGCGGGCCCAAACTCTTGCACAGCACACAATGAAAAGTCTTTGTTCCACATTAAAGAAATTTACTTCTCTGTGGTTCTGTGTTTGTTTATCCAGATCAAAGTGTCAATTTAGTTCTTCTCAGCAGCTGTAAATAGACAGCAGGACGGCTCTGCCAAGGCAGCTCTCTATAAGGTAAACACTGAGGCTTAACCCTTTCATCGCCTTCTGCAAAAGTGAAACCAAGTTAAACTTCAGGGCTTTTTTAGAATTTCCATACATTTTTTCATAAAGGTTATCATGCTTTAAGTAATCTTTTAGAGTACCTGGGGCTTCCTCCAGGCCCCTTCAGGCTGCTCAGTCCCTCACCATCCTCCTGCGCCTCTTGCCGGGTCTGTGCCCCAGACACTTGCCTAAAAGTTTTACATAGAGAAGCACAGTACCTTCCAGTACGCATTAGCGAGTAGAGATGGCCTGAACTGTTCACCGGGGAGCAATATTCTGCAAACACTGGCGTAACAATAGGGGATGTGACCCCTGCCATCGCGCGGGGGGGCCCGGGGCCCCCCCAGGGCCAGCTCGGGGACTTTTTGGGGGCAGGAGGGGTCGCAGCATAAGAGGAGAGCTGTGGCCGCAGATTGGTGGGGAGGGGGGAAATTCCCCCCCCCCCTCACCTCGGGCTCTCCTCTTAGCGCTCCTCTCCTGCAATCATTGGTGGTGTTCGTGGCAGCAGCAGCGGCAGGCATGCTGAGCACATACCTCCTTCTGGCCGGAGGTCTCCGATCACTAAGAGCTTCATAGAACTTCCTGTTTACACAGGAACTTCCATAAAGCACTTAGTGATCGGAGACCTCCGGCCAGAAGGAGGTATGTGCTCAGCTTGCCTGCCGCCGCCGCCGCCGCCGTGTCTGCCACGAACACCACCAATGATTGCAGGAGGGGAGCGCTAAGAGGATAGCCCGAGGTGAGGGGGGGGGGGGAATTTCCCCCCTCCCCACCAATCTGCGGCCACAGCTCTCCTCTTATGCTGCGACCCCTCCTGCCCCCAAAAAGTCCCCGAGCGGGCCCTGGGGGGGGGGGGATTTTTTTTTTTGCAAGGGGCCCGGGGCTTTCTAGGTACGCCCGTCTGCGAACCTCCGCTGTTCGCATTCATGGCAAACAGCGAACATTTGGCGTATTCGATTCACCCCCTATACATCATCATTGAGCTAAACTTTGACCCCTTACCTCACAGTCAGCAGACACATGGCAGCCAATCAGCCATCACCCCCTCCTGGACCCCCCACCCCTCTATCAAAACGCAGTTGCGGTGGCCATATTGGATTAATTCTCTGCTGGCTGCTGACTGTTAGTGAGAGACAGACTTGCTGCAGATAGGTGGGGAAAGCATTAGCTAGGCCTGTGTTCTTGTTCACTTGCTGTGAAAGCACCCCAAACAGTACTTTTGAGGGCTAGCGCATCGGTCTCCTGTCTTTTTTTTGTGTGACACTCCACAGCCCACTGACACCCAGAGCTGTGCACACTACTGCTGTTGCCTCATTAAGTTGCAGACACAGTACCACTTCAGTGCATTATTATGTCACTGTATTCTGATAGTACTATTGCATTTCTCTGTGTGTGACACTCCCCAGCCCACTGATACCCAGAGCTGTGCATAATGTGATATCTGCCCTTTAGGGATTAAAACCCGACTTGGCGTCAACTCCGTAATTTTTGGTTAGACTTTTAGCATGGATCCCCCTCCGGCATGCCCCTCTCCAGGTGTTAGACCCCTTCAAACAACTTTTTCTTCACTTTTGTGGCCAAAAACAGTCTTTGTAGGTTTTAAAATTCACCTGCCCATTGAAGTCTATGGCGGTTCGCCAGATTTGCGGAAGTTCGCGTTCGCCGTTCGGGAACGGATAATTCTATGTTTGCACCTCTCTATTAGCAAGGTTGTGCTGACAAATTTAAAGAGGAATTATAACCAAGGACTGAACTTCATCCCAAGTAGCTGATACCACCTTTCCCATGAGGAATCTTTACCTTTTCTTGAATAGATCGTCAGCGACATCAGTGTGGCTGATATTGTGTTGAAACCCCTCCCACAGTGGGATGTCAGCCAGGACCTAGATCCTGACATCACACTGTGGGAGCCTTGTTGCATTGTGGGAAATAACAGCTGTTTCCAACTGCCAAGCAACCAGTATCTCCCTCTGTGCATATGTATATCTATTAAAAAAAACAAATGTTTCTCCTAAAGCAAAGTTAGTGGGCGTGGTTACAGATAATGGCAGTTGGTGCTGTCTGGTTTTTTCATGTCTGCCAGTAGTAAAGATGTGCAGGCTCAGTGTGGATCAAACAACATTAACAAATTACATGGCGAATATCAAACATTTCTCCATTTCTCTTCTATTTTGTAACTTCTGACTTTGCAATATATTGCTTTATTTTTCCCCCTTTTCACTACAGTCTTCTTTAAGCTGTTTTTCCATGGAGCTGGCTCTGGAACTGTGTGAAACATTCTGTATCCAGGCGCATCAGAAGGCAGCACAGAGAGATGTAAATGATCATTTTATGGTATTTTTATTTATCTCCTAAAAATAATTCCAGCGGCCGGCTGCCAAGGATCTGGAGATGGTCCATGTAGCAGCACGGCGCACAGTCAGACTCGTCTTAATCCAATACAAGGACGTCTGCGTTCGCACCTGATACCGTCTACCTCCTGCCAAATTATCACCGCACAACATAATGTCTTAGCAGATGTAAAGGGTTGTTCACCGCCGAATAACTTCACCCGCTGCTCGTTTCTCTGCTTACCTCTCTCCCGATTCCACAAGCCTCCATCTGGAGCTCACAGGGATGGAAAGCTTATCTGAGAGGTGTTTGTATAAAACCCAAAAACTCCCACCTAGATTATGAAGCAGGAAGGCTGATCGGTGTGCGTAGCTGCGGCCGTGCTGCTCACCGCTGCTCGTTCCTGCTGGCTCCAGGCTGGAGTTTGTATTTTCTGCCTGTGTTTGTAGAACTTCTCTAGAGCCTTCGTCAACCAAGATAACACTGGTTTAAATAAATCAGAAACCAAAATGACTGGGCACTGATAGACCAAAAACTTCTGGTACACCAAAAACGCTGGTTACCAGTGACTGGGTCCGTCGTCTTTCCAGCCACCTAGCAGAGTATTCTCGCAGTGGAGCTTTTGTGTCTATATCTACCTGATCCCGCTACATCGTATGTCTCCTCTTCTTCCTGCCAGCCTGAGCCACTTGCTCCAGGGCTGGATTTTCTATAAGGCAATGTAGGCACGTGCCTACAGGCGCCTGATAATGGAAAGGCACCTCACTCCCCTCCCTGAGAGCTTCCTTCCCTCCTTCTCTATGTAGAGTCCTGATGAGAGTGTAAATGAGAGGTTACTCCCCCTGCTCTCAGCATTCCACTGACCAGATCTCCCTTCAGTCAGAGGCACCTCTAGCTACTTAATACTGAGGTTCCTCTGGCTACCTAATACTAAGGGGCACCTCCAGCTACTTAGCATTAGGTAGCCAGAAGTACGAGCAGCCCTGCCCATAATACTAAGGGGCACCTGTAGCTACTCATGATGGGCAAGGGAAGTAAAGGAGGACAGCCAGCACACTTGCAGTGCGGTTCGGGGGGTTTATAGGTTAATGGAGGGCAAGGTCTAAGATGCCAGGACATCTGTGCCTATAGGCTCCTGTGAGGTAAATCCGGGCCTGACTTGCTCTATATACACAGCTTCTGATCATGTGACATTGAGCCGTGTATGTAGATAGACTCAGTCTGTTGGGAGTAAGAGGAGACACGAGGCAGAATCAGGTAAGTAGAGCTCATAGCTCCTCTGTATTTAAACCTTAGCCGTGACTCCGGTCATCTCCTGCCCAGTCTGTCCTGTCACCAGTTAGTCCTGTCATTAGTCAGTCCTGTTACATCAGTTCAGCCAGACCTCCTGCCTTGACATAGGTATTAAAGGCACTGAAGTTTAGGGCCCTTTTACACTTAATCAGTTGCTCTCAGTTATAACTGAAAGAAAACTGATTTTTAAAGTAATGCCCATGTTTTCCTATGGCCTCTTTTACACTTAAAGAGAACCCGAGGTGGGATTTTATTATGCTAGTGGGGCACAGAGGCTGGTTGTGCACACTAACACCAGCCTCTGTTGCCCCATGGTGTGCCTACAGGACCCCCCTGCGCGCCGCTATACCCCCCGCAGTGCTGGCGACAATGTTTACCTAAGTGCTGTCTGTCAGCGCCGCTCCCCCGCCTCCTCTGTATCGGCGCTACCCGCCGCGTCACTTCCCTTCAATCAGCAGGAGGGAAGGGACACAGGCGGGTAGCACCGATGAGGAGGAGGCGGGGGAGCGGCGCTGACAGACAGCGCTTAGGTAAACATTGTCGCCAGCACTGCGGGGGTATAGCGGCGCGCAGTGGGGTCTTGGAGGCACACCATGGGGCAACAGAGGCTGGTGATAGTGCGCACAACCAGCCTCTGTGCCCCACTAACATAATAAAATCCCACCTCGGGTTCTCTTTAAAGGAATACTATCGATTGAAACTACTTTTTTTTTTTTTTAATACTCTATATTAGTGTACACATTACCACTAGTGCTAGGGGGACTTTATTTATTCACCCAGGTCTCTCTCCCTCTCTCATTTCTCACACAGCTCACAAATATATGTCACTGTGTCACTCACAGCATGCAGCAGACATGAGGAGAAATAGGCTGATCTGAGGTGGTAACAGGTAACTAAATGAGCTGTAATATTGCTGGAATATAACTAGCTATAACACTAGTCTGTGTTTACACTCAGACTGGCTGCCTGCTTGTGATGATTCACTCCAGGCTGCATCCACTTTACAAGCTGCTGAGGGGGGCAGACCACTGTTTACAATTAGCATTATTAGTATCTTTATCAGTCAAGAGAAGCAAAGATAATAAACACACATTGCTAGAATATTTAACCCCTTACCACCATATCAATAAGATTCTTTCAGCAAGGTGATAATTAAACTATAAACTGAGGAGTTGATAGCAACTCCCCTGTGCAGAGACATGGTCTAGCCCTCTGGGAGCCATCAGTATTTAGATACATTTTGTATCCAAAACTGAGGATTTTACAGCTGAGAGGAACAGCTGTGTGAGGAATCAAATTGCTCCTAGTACTTGCCCTATTGTGTGCTACAACATACAGCATTTAAAAATAAATGCATACATCCATAGTATTCCATTAACGTGTTTTAACTGAAATCTTCTTCCCAATGCACTGCTATGGAAAAACACGTACCAACGCGCACTAACGCATACTAACGCACACCAACTGATTAAGTGTAAAAGGGGCCTTAGTGTAACAGCCACAATATCCTGTAGTCTGTATTGCTGTAAGAATAATGGTAGGGGGAAACATCTTGTAGCCGGTGATGTAGTAGAATAATGATGGTTGGATTTTGGTTAGGAGGAACAGGGCAGCCATCAGGGGGGGGGGGGGGGGGGGGGGGGGGCAACTGACACTGCAGTGAGGGGCCCAGGGCTTCTGGGGGCCCTGGGCCCCCCCAAAGCGCTGGAAGGGCCGCATGGACTGACTGCGGGCCTGTGGCTCACTAACCAGCACACCGCGTTCCAGCACTGAGAGTGTGGGGAGCAGATGAGTGAGCCCGCTACAGCAGACTTTCTATACTGGGGCACCACCTATATCTGGCTACAGGCTACCTATACTGGGCCACCACCTATACCTGGCTACCTATACTGGGGCTGGAACCACCTATATCTAGCTACCTATACTGAGGCACCACCTATACTTGGCTACCTATACTGAGGGCACCACCTGTAGCTGGCTACCTATACTGGGGCACCACCTTTACTTAGAAATTTATGCCGGGGCGCCTATAGCTTGCTACTTATACTGGGGGCACCTGTACCTGGCTAACCTATACTAGTGCACCACCCACACCAGGCTACCTATACTGGTAGCAACTATACCAGGCAACTATACCAGGCTATCTCTTGTCCCCTTCTGTCTCAGCTCGTCCCCCTGCCCTAGCCAGGTATAGGTGGTGCCCCAGTATAGGTAGCCTGGTGTAGATGCCTCCAGTATACCTGGCCAGGGCAGGGGGACGAGCTGAGACAGAAGGGGACAAGAGGTAACCCAGGGGGACAAAAGAGGCACAGGGGGAACAGAGGCGGACAGAAGAGGCACAGGGAGAAAAGAGATGAGATGGGAACATGAGGTCACACAGAGGGACACAAAAGAGGCACAGGGAGAAAAGAGATGAGATGGGAACATGAGGTCACACAGAGGGACACAAAAGAGGCACAAACTGAGGTGAGACAAAGGGGGACAAAAGAGGCACATGAAAAAAAGAGAGAAACAAAAGAGAACAGATAAAGGATAAGAAAGGACCTTCAAGTCCCTATCTCATTTGTTAACCGGGGACTACCTGTATGTTGCTAGTATTTGGCTCCACCCACAACATGCCATGGTCACGCTCACTTTTTGCCACATCACGCTGTGCATGCCGCTTTTTTCAGTGTCAGAACCATGCACATTTTTCACCACAGCATACTTTGCGCACGGACATGGGGGTGGGGTGGCTAGTGTAGCAGGCACAGCAACCTGTGGATGGGCCCAGGGAGGGAGGGCTCAGGCCTGATGATGTGTGAGGGGCCCCAAAATTTCCGATGGCGGCCCTGAGGAGGAAATGTCTTGTAGTCAGTGTTGCTGTGAAAATAATGGAGGGAGATTGGTTAGGAGGAAACATCTTGCAGTTGGTGTTGCTGTGAAAATAATGGAGGGAGTTTGGTTAGGAGGAAACATCTTGTAGTTGGTGTTGTAGTAGAATAATGATGGTTGGAGTTTGGTTAGGAGGAAACATCTTGTAGCCGGTGTTGTAGTAGAATAATGATGGTTGGAGTTTGGTTAGGAGGAAATGTCTTGTAGTCGGTGTTGCTGTGAAAATAATGGCGGGAGATTGGTTAGGAGGAAACATCTTGTAGTCAGTGTTGTAGTGAGAATAATGGAGGGAGTTTGGTTAGGAGGAAACATCTTGTAGTTGGTGTTGTAGTAGAATAATGATGGTTGGAGTTTGGTTAGGAGGAAACATCTTGTAGCCGGTGATGTAGTAGAATAATGATGGTTGGAGTTTGGTTAGGAGGAAATGTCTTGTAGTCGGTGTTGCTGTGAAAATAATGGCGGGAGATTGGTTAGGAGGAAACATCTTGTAGTCAGTGTTGTAGTGAGAATAATGGAGGGAGTTTGGTTAGGACTAGGAGGAAACATCTTGTAGTCGGTGTTACAGTGAGAGTAATGTTTGGTTAGGCGGGAACGTCTTGGAGTCGGAGTTGTAGTGAGAATTATGGAGGGAGTTTTGTTAGGAGGAAATATATTGTAGTCGATGTTGTAGAAGAATAATAATGGAGGGAGTTGGTTAGCAGGAAACATCTTGTAGTCGGTGTTACAGTGAGAGTAATGGACGAAGTTTGGCAAAGCTTCTAAAATAGGGATTAAAGGATTATGGGAGTGTGAGTGTGTTATTGTTTCCAGGCTCATGGCTAAACCACAAATACCACACAGATGACGTCCCATCCAGGCTGTGAAGAGGAATTCAGCTTCTCAGACACACAATAAAATCACCGTCTGAGATCCTCACCTGTCTGGAGAGTTTGGGGGGTTGAGAGAACTTTACAAACTAGCAGTGGAGGTTTTGAACATTTTATCCTATTTCTGCTTTTCCGTGAAGAAACAGCTTGGATGTGTAGTTGTGCCAATCCAGCAGGCAGACAGAGGAACAGAAGGACAAAACCTGGGGCAAAGATTCTGCCAAAGGAAGGAACCTGGAGCAAGTCATGGTGAGGTTCCAAGTCTGAGGAGTGAGTCCCTACCTCATCTCCTGTGAAACGGGAAAATTAAAGTGATTTGGCAATTAGCCATAAACACCTGCAGCAACTCACATTTTCGTCAATATAATATAAAGTTTACTATGACAACATAAAACTGTAATTATCAGAAAATGCATAATTTCGTTATTCGCAATTTTGTGTCGTAATTCTGTGTGAAATCTTAATTTCAAGTTTAATTTTGTATTACTTGTAATTTCTTGTAAAACGAAGAAATGATTGTAATATTGAAATAATTGTAATTCCAAAAATGTTCGTAATTCCAAAAATGTGGTCATGAAAATGATCGTAATTACGAAAATTTGTGTATGATTAAAAATTACTTGAAATTTCACATAATTTATCGTGATTACAATTTTTCCATTACAATCGTAATTAGTAAAATCGTAATTTGCACATTAGGATCATCACTATTGGTCAGAATTTTTATCGAAGTGGAGCAGGATTGCCATCAGGGGGGCTGTAGCATTAGCAATGGGGGCCCACCCAAGGCAGTTTTCAGCGGCAGGAAGGTGGCGCAGTGCAGGTGAGGGGGTAGTGGGCACACAGTGGTGGGGAGGGGGGCTCAACTCCACCCCTCTCTCACCTCGGGCACCCCTTCAGCGCCCCCAGCTCCCCCCTCCAGAAATGATTGCAGCTGGCGGGGACAGCTCTGGACAGGGTACTCACCTCACCTCGTGTTCCAGGTGGCGACAGAGCTCTGTGTGCCGCTGTCTTGTATGTCTCCAATGCCGATGACTCTACTTCCTGTCAGCGGCGCTGGAGACATACAAAACGCAGACACTCACAGTGGTGGGATCATCCAAAGTTTCGCAGGGGGGGCCCAGTGATTTCTAGTTATGCCACTGATTGCTATATTTGTGATGAGTGTAGGGTTGGCGGCCGCAGTGATATAAGAGGCTCTGAAGCTGTCTAGGTCACAACAGGGTTAGACAAAAGGGTTTTTTTATGTTGGGGAGTGGGGACCCTATCAATTTTTTACTGGGGGCCTTATGATTAGTAGGTACACCACCAACCACATTTCGGACTGCTCCTGTTTTTCTAACCAGCCCTGGTTACTCCACTACAGAACAATGAGAAGAACCGTCAGGAGGCAGTGAACACACATGTTCCAAATAATACAAATCTAAATGGGAAAATATTTGTGTACAGAAATTCTCGCCCCACCACACATGTTTCTACTCCATCAAGCTCAAAACAATTTACTTAGGTCTTCAGCTCAGCGCTCTTTAGTTAAACCCCGGGGTTCCCCCGGGACGCAGCTCCATAAATCCAGGATGGCTACGTGCCTCCTTCTCGAGGTGAGGGAGAAGCACCTGGTTTCCATAATCCACATCAGCTTTGTCATATATTTAGCTGCATCTGAATTTACGTCACTCCATAGATGACCCCATCGCCTGAACTCCAGCAGCTCACGGGCTCAGGCACAAGATGGAAGAGGTTTCCTTAAAGCAATCAGCTAAATGCACAGATGAAATGCAATACACACAGGGGACGAGGCCTATCTGCTCTGTGATTATGCTCTGCAGGTCCTGCAGGTCAGATGGTTCTGTACAGGGCAGTACAGCGCAGGCAGCAGTCTGACCTTCTCCTCCTCATCCCTCAGTATTCAGACAAGTTGGGGCATGCTGAGAGGCTGGGGTGCAGCAGAAGGGTGGTCATACCTACACCTACGCTCTGGTTCCAGGCATTTCCCTGCCACACCTCTGTCCTGGGCAACACAGCTCCTGCCCCAACTCCTCTGGTTACCCCAGGCATGGTCACAATGCAGAACACTAATTGGGGACCCGGGCAGTTGGTTTGGCCAAAGTGTTGGTAAAAGATTAGGGCTATTTATGCCTTGCTTAGACAGTAGGCAGTGTGGTCTGCTGTGCACACCTCCTATGTGTAACCCTGATCCAGCTCTGCCCACTCTCAGTCATGGCCTTGACATGTAACTCCAATTCTGCTCTGCCATCCATCAGTCCTGACCTCAGCTAGTCACCCCATCCCTGCTCTACCAGCCTCCAGCCCTAACCTTGGCATCAAAATGATGAGGCGCACCAAACACCCAGCAACTCTCCAGAAGTGCCACTTACCAGTCAGCAACAGAAATTCAGGCCTCAAGTAGAAAAGGCAGAGGGCACATTCCAGTTTAATGGCATTTTTATTGCCATTTTCTTCAACTAAAGCTTGGAAAAGCAAATGGAATGCTCTGCTTTTTCTGTTTGAGGACTCCAGCCCTAACCTTGGCCTGTGATCTAGTCCCTGCCCTGCCAGACACTAGTCCTTAGCTTGGCCTGTGACCCCAAAACTGCTCTGCCTGCCTGTGACCTAAACCCTGTTCTGACCACCATCAGTCCTGACTTTGACCTGTGACCTTCGACCCTACTCTACCAGCCATCAGTCCTGACCTCAGCCTATAGCGTAGCCCTGCTTTTCCAGCCACCAGTCCTAACCTTGAACTGTGACCCACACCCTAGTTTGCCAGTTATCAGTCCTAGCCCCAGCCTGTGAGCACAGGTCTGCTCTGCCAGCAAGCAGTCCTGATCTAGGCCTGTGACGCTGACCTCGCTCTGCCAACCCTCTGCAGCAGAGCATCCCTTGCTTACTACCCTCCATCTGCTCTCCACAGGACAGAACAAGCTGCTTGGTCAAACATGTCTGTACAGCAATATTTCATAAAAACTGTCACCTGAAATTATCACAGGCTGGTCACAAAGTACTCTAGTTGTACCGGAAACTCTAACTTTAACGTCCAAGCAACTTTTTGCACTGGTGCTGCTTCAGTGCTCTTTAATAATATTCTCTGCTGACACATCTGGCTAAAATTACTGCCAATTCTCCCTGTTCTATGCATAGAGCTGACTTCACCTGCAAGATTGTAGCTGCCATGCAGCAAAGTCAAAACAGGCAACTAAAATGTCATCAAGTCAAGACATGACACAGAACATTTATATCACACTTTTCTCCTGGCGGACTCAAAGCACAAGAGGTGCAGCCACTAGGATAATAGCTCTATAGGCAGTAGCAGCGTTAGGAAGTCTTGCCCAAGGACTCCTAACTGGTGCTGGCTTACTAATCAAGAAGAGCCAAGATTTGAACCCTGGTCACCTGTGTCAGAGGCAGAGCCCTTAACCAGTGCACTATCCAGCCACTCATCACATTACTTAGTTACCTGGGTTCCTCCACAACCACATCACATGACACAGTTATCTAGGTTTCTCCTCATCTCATGATTCAGTTACCAGGGTTTCTCCACATCACATGACTTGGTTCTATGGCTTTCTCCCTATCTTCATGACTTCATGGTTACTCAGTTACCAGGTTCTCTCTTCATCACATGACTTAGTTACCAGTGTTTCTCCACACCACATGACTCAGTTACTGGAATTTCTCCGCGTCACATGACTCGGTTACCGGGTTCTCTCCACATCATGTGACTAGAGATGGTCAGGCAGAGGGAGATAATGCCAGCCTGCAAATGTCATGGAAATTGTATACTGCTTGGAATTGGACCAATCAAAATTGTCAGGCAGTGAAACATATTGGCCTGTTTCCAAGCTGCAAGTCATTTTCATGAATAAATTGGCATCTCATTAAGCGTCTCTACACATGACCACATTATGTAGCTTTTGGGTTTACCAATAATTTGGTTTAATACTCAGGCCTGTGCCTGGATATTAGATTTACAGCAGAGGACACCAGGAGGAGGTGGGGAGGGTGAGCAAGGTGAGGGGTGATTAGATTTGGAATGTAGAAACGTTTACATTAATATCCAGCAGAATTCTGTATGTTGTTTCTGGCGTGTGATTGTTTCCTTAGTGTCTGTTCACACCACACCACCGTCTCCACGCCTAGAGCCATACAGCCAGCGGGCTCTGCAGCGTTCAGAGGATGATCCCCTCTATCTTCCCCCTCCTCCAATCTCTTCTACTCAGCGAAAAGCCGTCTCCTTCCCACCCTCTCGCTCCGCGGGAACCTGCCTGGAAATTGGAACAAATATTCCCTAATATACCCCCAACTGTGGGGAGAACCAAGAAGCGTCCCCCATGCCATCGGAGGCTGGGAATCCAGGCAGGGAACCCGTCATGTCTATTGTTTTCCTGGACTTCATGTTAACGTTCTCGAGGTTTAACCTGTAAGATAAATAGACAGTCTGTAATTGGCTTCATTAAAACATTTCACCTCTGCAAACACTCACAAGATTCCCGGAATGTCTTCCCTATTATTATCATTTCTGTAATGTCAACACATTCCAACACCGCACAGCGTCATCGAGATCCTTCACGTCACATGATCTGTGGACTAAACTCAATGACCTTCCAAGTAGATTGTGGGCAGATTCAAACATTCTGATGACTGAGAACTGTCGTCTCTTGTAAAAATGATAGATAATATATTTATCAATTAAGAGTAGTAATGAGCATGAATTTCTCATGATCGTAATTTTGCATTGTAATTCGCAATCACTATGTGTATCACTATGTGAAATCAGAAAAAAAAAATCCTAATTAATTTATCTTGTAACCATAATGGAGAACCATTCTTTCACAAATACGTGTCATTTTTTTCTGACTTAAACTGAAGTATTAGAAAAAAAAAAAAAGTTTCTCTTACCTGGGGCTTCTTGCAGCCCCCTGCAGCTGTCCTGTGCTGCGATGTTAGCAAATGATCCTCCGCGCGCATCCTCGAGAAAATCTCTCAGGCGCAGTGGACGGCAACGGCAAAAGAGAAAGTGAGCCACGGCAGGGGACCTGAGGATGGTATGGTAATGGCGTGGGCACAGGGAGGCTGCAGGGGACTGGCAGAATCCCCAGGTAAGTAACACTTTTGTTTTTTTTAATACTTCGGGTTTCCTTTAACCATTCTGGCATTCTATTAAGATCGCCAGAGTGGCGGCGCATCACTTTTTTTTGCATTTTTTTTTAAAATCATGTAGCTAGCCTAGCGCTAGCTACATGATTCCCCCCCCTCCCTGCGGCGTTCCTCCCACCCCTCCGATCGCTGCCCGGAAAATCCCGTTCTGAACGGGATTTCCTTTAGGGCTTCCCCCGTCGCCATGGCGATGATCGTGATGACGTCATCGATGTAGTGACGTAATCGGGAGTCCCGATCCACCCCTCAAGCGCTGCCTGGCACTGATTGGCCAGGCTGCGCACGGGGTCTGAGCTCGTCAATACCGCCAAGGAGGTTAAAGGGACTCCGAGCACCTCTTATGGGCATGCCTTAAAAGGAATACTTAAGTGAAAAAAAAAAAAGATCTTTACTCACCTGGGGCATCCCTCAGCCCCCTGAAGCTGTATGGTGCCCTCGCAGCCTAGCTCCGATCGTCCTGTCCCCGCCAGCGGCTACTTCCGGGTTCGGCGACAGCCACCGACAGGCTGGGAACGCGAGTGATTCTCTGCGTTCCCAGCCGCTATATCACCCTCTATGCTGCTATAGCGTATATATAGCGTGTATATAGCGTATATGTTATACGCTATAGCAGCATAGAGGGTGATATAGCGGCTGGGAACGCGGAGAATCAGCTGCGTTCCCAGCCTGTTGCCGGCTGTTGCTGAACCCGGAAGTAGCCGCTGGCGGGGACAGGACGATCGGAGTGGGGCTGCGAGGGCACCATACAGCTTCAGGGGGCTGAGGGATGCCCCGGGTGAGTTAAGATCTTTTTTTTTTTCACGTAAGTATTACTTTAAGACAGACAACTTCCAACAAAGTCGTGCTATGACCCCTCAGGAGGAGCGTCTTGCAATGGCCATGCGTGTCACTTCCTCTTCCTGCTTTATTCAGTGATGCACTTCTCTAACAGAGAAGACAGGGGTGACCCGGAAGTTATAACATAGCCAAGATGGCAGCCGGGATTTTTAAACTGAAATCGAATTAAAACTGTTTGGTGTAGAAAAGTGATTCAGGCATCAAATGAAAGAGGAGAGCACAAGCTACAGAAAGGTATGCATCTTTAAGTACTTTGCAGTACTGGTCGGAGTCTTAAAGGCATGCCTATGAGAGGTGCTCTGAGTCCCTTTAAACGGTTAATAACAAAGCCACCATACATGCTATGGTCAACAAAATAGCTTTTTATGTTAAGGGGAATAGTGGGAACAAGTCAAAGCATTTTTTCAAAAAGACGTCGTTTTTGAAAAAAAAAAAACAATTTTAAAATTCTAATAAAAATAGTTTTTAAACTCTGTAAAGTTGGCAAGAAATGAAGAGTAATTATGCAAAATTATAAGTGGATTATGTAAAATAAATTGAATTTCCAAATCGTAATTATGTGTGGACGTCATTGAAACATTTTCCGTAAAACTTTGCCGATTACAAGCATCGCTAATTAAGAGAACTGTAGAAAAATGAGATACATTTGGGAATTAATGGTACTGATCCCAATTGGGAAATTCCTAAAATCGAAAGCTGCCCATTAACGGTACAATTTTTCACTAAATGTGATCTTTCGATGCGATTTGAAGGATCGTAACTAATCGGAAGGCAATTATCGATTGTTCGCATTTTACTGAACGATTCTTTCTTTAAATTGGATCATAAAATCCAACTTTCGGATCGGTTTTATCCAAGAATCGTTTCTTATTAATTACCTTAAATGGCGAATTTTCTATACAATACGATCATTCAAATCACATTGAGAGATCGCATTTGGAGAAAAAATGATATTGTTAATGGGCACCTTTACTTTGTTTTTAAAAGGATAACAAACCAACTTTTCACGCCTATTCTATCACTTTGATCATATCTATCAGACATCTATTGCCCCAACATATCCAAGCAATAACTTTATCACTTTGTAACTCTAACTAATGACACCTAAATCACAGCTTAAAGTGAACCTTAAGTGTCCCAAAAAAAATGAGTTTTACTCACCTGGGGCTTACCTCAGCCCCCTGCAGCTGATCGGTGCCCACGACGAGTCGCTCTGATGCTCCGGGTCCCGCTGGCGGCCACTTCCGGTTTCGCCGTCAGGACCCGTCAGGCTGGGGAACGCGGCTGATACTACGCGTTCCCAGCCAAAATAGCACCCCTATGCGGCCATATGTCCGCATACGGGTGCCTATGCGGACATATGGCCGCATAGGGGTGCTATTTTGGCTGGGAACGCGTAGTATCAGCCGCGTTCCCCAGCCTGACGGGTCCTGACGGCGAAACCGGAAGTGGCCGCCAGCGGGACCCGGAGCATCAGAGCGACTCGTCGTGGGCACCGATCAGCTGCAGGGGGCTGAGGTAAGCCCCAGGTGAGTAAAACTCATTTTTTTTGGGACACTTAAGGTTCACTTTAAGATGATGATATTTGATTCTGAAGTAAAGGGTGTTTTTTGCTTCAGTCTGAACTTAACTTTTATTTTGAACTGAGGAAATAATAAACAAAGTGTACCTGTCATGAAGAAAAGTGCCCCTACTTACCTCAGGAAGGGTAAACCCCTGGGATCCTCAGCAGAGAGGATCCAGCAATGGGACCCCCAAGGATCCACTCATTGCCGCTTGTCAGGAGCCTCTCGCCGACACAGTTGTGGCTTTCCAGTGGGCTTCGGCAAAAATAACCGAGCCCAATTGGGTCCACACTACTGTCGGTGCGAGCAGTCTGTACCTGCACGGCAGAGTGAACCCACTTAGGCTCGGCTATTTCTGGAGCACGAGCAGAGAGCTGCTACTGCACCTCCCTTGAAAAAATTTCTAGTGTCTGTAAAAAAAAATCTCTTTCTTAAGGTGGCCATACATGGTACAATTCTTTCATCCAATCTTACCAATTCTATGTAGTATAAGGGAACTGCCTAAATTATCCTTTCAGTATATTCACTTAATTTACCCTTCTACTACATAGAAATGGTAAGATTGTATGAAAAAATTGTACCATGTATGGCCACCATTAGAAGGTCACAGCACTTACTGCTTATCAGTTCACATATCACTCTGGAATGTACACTGCTCTAGCTAAAGGAGGCCATACACCTGTACACTTGGCGGCCGATCAACCATCAGATAAGACAATTATTATTGATATTATAAAAATCGGTGCCATCGAGAGCATGCCTAGTTGACAATCAAACCAATTTTGGTCCGAAATCGGTTGTATGTATCGATCGCATGTAACAATTGGACATGCTGGAAAATCTCAGGTTGGCATGCTCAATCAGGCGTGCAGCGGTAAGGGCTGCAATAATCAAGAACACATTTTAAGGAAACCCCCTGGTTGCATCCCCCAAATGTAAATATATCAAAGTCCCCCCCCTCCAGATGCCGTGCATTGATACTTCACCTGTCCGGTGTCCGCCACTGCACTCTTCTTCCTCTTTCGCCCCCCATGTGGTTGCCGGTGTATTACACGTAAGGGTGCATGTGTGATATCTTTCATTGAATTTCAGTATTATTAGATGTCAGTAAAAAAAAAGTGTTCTGTCAGTAAATTTTTTGTGCTTTGTCAGTAAAAATGTATTTCCGAGGTTGGCAACACTGTGGGGGACACAGCAACCATGTGGAAGAAGGTGCTCTAGTCAGATGAGACCAAAATGGAACCTTTTGGCCAAAATGCAAAACGCTATGTGTGGCGGAAAACTAACACTGCACATCACTCTAAACACACCATCCCCACTGTCAAATATGGTGGTGGCAGCATCATGCTCGGAGGGTGCATCTCTTCAGCACGGACAGGGAAGCTGGTCAGAGTTGATGAGAAGATGGATGGAGCCAAATACAGGGCAAACCTGGAAGAAAACCTCTTGGAGACTGCAAAAGACTTGAGACTGGGGCGGAGGTTCACCTTCCAGCAGGACAATGGCTCTAAACATAAAGCCAGGGCAACAATGGAATGGTTTAAAACAAAACATATCCATGTGTTAGAATGGCCCAGTCAAAGTCCAGATCTAAATCCAATCGAGAATCTGTGGCATGATCTGAAAACTGCTGTTCACAAACGCTGTCCGTCTAATCTGACTGAGCTGGAGCTGTTTTAGAAAGAAGAATGGGCAAGGATTTCAGTCTCTAGATGTGCAAAGCTGGTGGAGACATACCCTAAAAGACTGGCAGCTGTAATTGCAGCAAAAGGTGGTTCTACAAAGTATTGACTCAGGGGGCTGAATAATTACGCACAGCCCACTTTGCAGTTATTTGTAAAAAATGTTTGGAATCATGTATGATTTTCGATCCACTTCTCACGTGTACACCACTTTGTATTGGTCTTTCACGTGGAATTCCAATAAAATTGATGCATGTTTGTGGCAGTAATGTGACAAAATGTCGAAAACTTCAAGGGGGCCGAATACTTTTGCAACCCACTGTATGTCTGAATCAGAGGCGTAGGAATAGCCATAGCTGCCATAGCCCGAGAATAGGAGCCCCAAGTGGTAATTGATTGTTAACTATTAATGTTTCTCTACCCCCTGACTTTACCTCGGTGCCTATAGACTATTTGCCGTGTACACTGCATAGGAATGCACATTGCCCAGGTAACTCATATCCCATACGGTAGCGGCAGGTGGCATTGCCCAAGAGTTCCTAGGTCCAATGGCTCCTTCAAAATTCTGCTGCGGGGCCCCATAATCCCTAGCTATGCCTATGGTCTGATGTTCACTGCTGTTGACTAATTCCTGTAACATTTTATCTCCCCCCAGCCACAGAGTCTGGCTGATTGTAGCGACAGAAGTCAGCACAGGACAGGAATGGCAATTGATTCATTTATTTCAGTCTGACATAGAGGAGAGATGAGGGGGGGGGGGGGGGTATACTCTGTCTCTCCTCTATGCCATCCGTCTACAAATGAATCATTTGCAATTCTTATCCCGTGCCCACGTCTGTCTGTACAATGGATCAGTGCTGAAGAGTGCTGCTGGCAGAGAGGTGCGCATTGCTGATTGTAACCTTATATTCCTCTGTCAGCTCAACTCTGCGCCCAGCAACTTTTCCTTTATAAGAGAATATCAACGCAGTATGTTGCCATTTCATTGCATATTAACCATTTCCCCACTGAGGGGTTTATCCCCTTTTGTACCAGAGCAATTTTCACCTGTCAGCGCTCCTCCCATTCATTCACCAATAACTTTATAGCTACTTATCAGAAGGACATTATCTATATCTTGTTTTTTGCCACCAATTAGGCTTTCTATGGGTTGTAGCTTTTGCTAAGAATTATTTTACTGGAAATTGATTTTAATGGGAATAATAAGAAAAAATGGAAAAAAAAATCATTATTTCTCAGTTTTCAGCCATTATAGTTTTAAAATAAAACGTTCTAATGTGGATAAAACCCACACATTGTATTTGCCCATTTGTCCCAGTTATTGCAACATTTAAAATATTTACAAGGCCATATATTTACAAAAATAACAGTAATATACCCTCACAGCATACATATTAAAAAAGTTCAGTCCCTAGGGTAGCCAGGTGTAGGTTCCCTCCCTCAGTATAGGTAGCCAGCTACAGGTGCCCCCAGTATAGGAAATCATGTGTAGGTGCCCTCAGTACAGGTAGCCAGCTATAGGTGCCCCCAGTATAGGAAGTCAGGTGCAGGTCTCCCCCCATGGGTAGCCATGCTTGGTGCCTCCAGTACAGGTAGCCAGGTGTTGGTGCCCTCCGAATAGGTCGCCACCTATACTATAGGTGCCCCCAGCATAGAAGTGTAGGTGCCCTCTGTATAAGTAACCAGGCATAGGTGCCCCAGTATAGGAAGTCAGGTGTAGGTCTCCCCCCCCCTCCCCCCCCCATAAGTAGCCAGGCTTGGTGCTTCCAGTATAGGTAACCAGGTGTTGGTGCCCTCAGTATAGGTTGCTAGGTGTAGGTGCCCTCCCTCAGTATAGGTAGCCAACTACAAGTGCCCCCAGTATAGAAAGTCAGGTGTTGGTGAAATCCTTATAGGTAGCCAGCTGTAGGTGCCTCCAGTACAAGTAGCCAGCTGTAGGTGCCTCCAGTATAGGTAGTCATCTGTAGGTTTAAGCATGTGCTGGTGGCAGCAGCGGCGGATCACTCATCATCTCCACACGCTCCAGCGCTGATGTCACTCTTATCTCCCTGCCTCCGTTCCATCTGTAGTTAGAGCAGGGCTACAAGAAAATTGCCGCCGATGTCCGCATTTGTGGACATCGGCAGCCATTTTCTTGTAGCCTTGCTCTAATTTCAGACAGGGCGAAGCTGCAGAGGCGGGGAGAAATAGAGCGGGGCGGCGAGCGCGACACTGTGCTCTGCACGTGCATCCTTGGAAGCTGGCACCCTGAGCAACTGCTCCGGTCGCTCAGGTCAAAGGCCGGCTATGCATGAACCCAAAATACAAAGAAGTGACCACATATCCACATTTTCTTTCTACACACATCTGTGAAATAAAGTAGCACAATTAATACACACATAGCTTCGGTCTGATGTATAATTGGACACCCAACGACCCAGTCTTTTCATCACTTCTTCACTGAGACCTAACCGAGCTGCTTCCATGCGAAAGGAATGCCAAGAAATACATTCCTGACCGAGCCCCGATTTCTGTAAACATTGTTTGAAAACAGCCCCAAACTGAAACCTGGTGAGAGGGAAACCAATGACATGGCATATAAAGGAACCGGCCGGTATGCACACGAACAGACATAAACGGTGTCAGAACATATAAAGGACAAAGCACCAAGTGAACGTATGTAAACACAACCTAGTGCCCTGCCCCATCTGGTGTGTTTTTGACCTGCACACAAACACATACACAGAATCCTGCTGAATCACCTCAGAATGCAAATCAGTAACTGACCCTTCTGAAGGTGCAGGAAGCTCCGATATGCGAAGTGCTGCAAAATATGCCAAACAAGATGCAGCTCTAAACAAGAGGACCTGATACTGCCCAGCTATTGGCTTACAAAACGTAGTGGTTCAGAGAGTCTCTCCCTCTTCCTTAGCAAGCAGATCCAGGAACGATATTTCCGACCTGCAGTATATGTTAGACCAATATATTGTGCTGGTTCAGATTGAGCTGAGCCATGAATAGGTCCAGTTCTACTTCATCTCTTCACCACACCACCTGTACATTGTCGATGTAACAAATCCATAATCCAACATGTCCCGCAAATGCCTCCTGGGGGTAGACTTCTTGACGCTCCCACGTGCCTCGAAGTAACCAGGTATAGGCAGGTGTACAAGATGTTGCTTCATGACCGCATAGCTGTTGTAAAGCAATTGTGTGACCTTAGGTTGGGGCGTGTCTTCTAAAAAGAACTCCAGGGCCCCAATGCCAACCTTGTGAAGGATCGGTGTGTATACGCTCTCCCCGTCGATCCCAACAAGGATGTCACCGGGGCCCACCATACCACCTGCTAATCACCACAACACCCATCCACAGAGACTTTACTCTGCAGAAGATGCCAGTGCTGTATGAGTACATAATAATAATAATAATAATATGGCATGACATTGGACTGTGCCTATGGCAGGGATTACATGGATACAGCATAGTGGCCTCTCTTTCTGGAGCAGCCTGGGGAGGGTTGCCATGGGATTCAGCCTGGGGTGGTTGCTATGGGTTACAGCCTGGGGTGAGTTGCTATGGGTTACAGCCTGGGGTGGGTTGCTATGTGTTACAGCCTGGGGTGAGTTGCTATGTGTTAGTGGTTACAGCCTGGGGTGAGTTGCTATGGGTTACAGCCTGGAGTGGGTTACTATGGGTTACAGCCTGGGATGGGGTGCTATGGGTTTCATCCCGGGGTGAGTTGCTATGGGTTACAGCCTGGGATGGGCTGCTATGGGTTAAGGCCTGGTATGGGTTGCTATGGGATTTAGCCTGGAGTGGGTTGATATGGGTTACAGCCTGGGGTGAGTTGATATGCTTTCTCCCCCTTTTGTGTCTTGGAAATCATTATACATTTTATTCATCATGTTACTTTTATCACTGTCATTACCACTTCTGTATTTTGTATTCTGTCTGCTGTATCATTCTTTGTATTTGTCACTAATTATGTATCTTGTATATTAGTGTACACCATTGTCTGTATTATGTACCCCATGTTTGTTTCTTACTTTGTACAGCGCCACGGAATATGTTGGCGCTTTATAAATCAATAATAATAATATGGGTTACAGCCTGGGGTGGGTTACTATGGGTTACAGCCTGGGGTGGGTTGCTATGGGTTACAGCCTGGGGTGGGTTACTATGGGTTACAGCCTGGGTTGGGTTGCTATGGGTTACAGCCTGGGGTGGGTTGCTATGGGTTACAGCCTGGGGTGGGTTACTATGGGTTTCAGCCTGGGGTGAGTTGCTATGGGTTACAGCCTGGGGTGGGTTGCTATGGGTTACAGCCTGGGGTGGGTTACTATGGGTTACAGCCTGGGGTGGGTTGCTATGGGTTACAGCCTGGGATGGGTTACTATGGGTTACAGCCTGGGGTGGGTTACTATGGGTTTTCAGCCTGGGGTGGGTTGTTGAGTTGCAGCCTGGGGTGTGATTTGAACCGGTGACCCAGCGCTTCAAGGCAAGAGTGCTAACCACTAAGCCACCATGCTACCCCGCTGCGTTACGACTTCCTATTGGTGGGTGGGCAGAGTGGACACATGTTAATTGGTGGAGTAAGCTGCAACTGGGCGGAGCTTTGCTGGAGCAAAATAAAAAGGCTCCACTGACACTGCCTGACACTCCCACTTTTGCGTCCACCAGTTCCTCCATACCTGGAGACCAGCGAGGATCAATAACAACAAAAAAATTAAAAACTGATGGCTGGAATGTCACATGTACCCCTCCCTAGCTACAATGATGTGAGCACATCGTCTAATTACTATGGTTGGTTGACTGTTCTCAGTTGCAGCCACTAATTACTAACAGGTACATAAGATTGAGCAGACAGCCATGCAGTCTCAGGGGTTCATTACTAACCAGCTACTAATTCCTAACAGACGCATGCAGCCATGAAATCCGCTCAGACAAACAGCGGGTCACAGCAATCGCTCAGCCAGGCAGCAAAGGTAAAAGATGCTATTCCTACAGGTCAGTCTGTCCGATTTCTGCTCTGCTACACCTGATCCTATCACCCTTTACTTCTGTTATCGTGGAATGGTGACTTGTTAGAGCAACAACAGCTCAGCTATGAAGCAGCGGAAATCAGAAGTTCACAGAAAGGGACCGCCAGGCGCTAAAGCATGCGTGAATGTCACCAGTCATCAGCTGTATACAGTGATATAACTGCCTCTGGAAGTAATGTCAGCATGAAAAAGTTAAAGAGGCCCTGTACTGACAAATAGAAAAATGCAGTAAATTATTTAGGATAGACACTTTTATGGTAATTTTCCTGGTTTCAGCATCAGAAACACTTCCTATATCTTTATATTGCTGTATATTGGTATGTAGACCCGCCCTTCCAGTGATGTCACAGCCAAGGCTATTTAGCAGAGCATTCTGGGAGACCAGGTGTTATTTGTACTGGCTTTGGATTGCTCAGAAACAAACATTTTGCAGTGATGCACCTGACAGGTCTAAAGATGTGGCCATCTGTGATAAATGTCAGAATGTAAATCAGGGCAAGGAAAGATTAAACAATGGGCAAACACTGACTAAATAATCAATAAATGAATATTGTAAAAAAAAATAATAATAATAATAATAAGCAATTTCATTCAATACATTATTTTCACTACAGTTCCTCTTTAAAGAGACTCCGTAACAAAAATTGCATCCTGTTTTTTATCATCCTACAAGTTCAAAAAGCTATTCTAATGTGTTCTGGCTTACTGCAGCACTTTATACTATCACTGTCTCTGTAATAAATCAATGTATCTTTCCCCTGTCAGACTTGTCGGCCTGTGTCTGGAAGGCTGCCAAGGTCTTCAGTGTTGTGGTTCTGCTATGCACTCCCCCTTCCAGGCCCATCTATGCACACTGCCTGTGTATTATTTAGATTAGGGCAGCTTCTCTCTTATCTTTTACAAGCTGGATAAATCGTCCTCTGAGCTGGCTGGGCTTTCACATACTGAAGAATTACAGACAAGGGCAAAGCTGTTTGCAGGAAGAAACCAGCAGCCTGAAACTTCAGTGCATGAGAACAGGGGGAAAGAAACACACAAATGATCTCTTGAGATTCAAAAGGAAGGCTGTATACAGCCTGCTTGTGTATGGATGTATTTTCTATGTGTGGACATACTGTGCATCAACCTACTTCCTGTTTTGGTGGCCATTTTGTTTGTTTATAAACAAACTTTTAAAAACTGCTTTTAACCACTTTTAATGCGGCGAGGAGCGGCGTGTCAGAGGGTAATAGGAGATGTCCCCTAACGCACTGGTATGTTTACTTTTGTGCGATTTTAACAATACAGATTCTCTTTAAGCTTGATGAATGCATTTCTTTGGCAGAGAAGATGCATAGCAGCCACCACTGGTTGCTTGAGACTTAATGTTATAAACAGGCCCAGCTAACGCAGTGTTATTACCCACTCTACATACATGCTATGAACTCTGTATTACCTAAATGTTAAAATATAATAATTGAAATTGTATTAACCATGGGCATACCGTGGAACCAAGTCTATAACCACAGCAGTGCCCACAGTGTAAGATGATGATCTTAACCACTTCAGCCTTCAGTCGTTTTCACTTTATGCATCCGAGCAATGTTCACCTCCCATTCATTAGCCTATAACTTTATCACTACTTATCACAATGAACTGATCTATTTCTTGTTTTTTCTGCCACCAATTAGGCTTTCTTTGGGGGGTACATTTTGCTAAAAGCCAATTTACTGTAAATGCATTTTAACACGAAGAATAAGAAAAAAACTGAAAAAATCATTATTTGTCAGTTTTCGTCCATTATAGTTTTAAAATAATACATGCCTCCATAATTAAAACTCACGTATTGTATTTGCCCATTTGTCCCGGTTATTACACCGTTTAAATTATGTCCCTATCACAATGTATGGCGACAATATTTTGTTTGGAAATAAAAGTGCATTTTTTCTGTTTTGCATCCATCACTATATTTACAAGCTTATAATTAAAAAAAAAAAAAAAGAAAGAAATATTTCATCTTTACCAATAATTTTTATTATTGTAATGTTTTTTTTTTAATTAAACATTTTATTTGGGTATTTTTGGGAGGGTGAGATGTAAACAGTAATTTTTTTTTGTAAATATTTGTTGATTTTTTTTTTTTTTTTTTACATTTAGTTGTAGTTTTACTTTTTGGCCACCAGATGGCAGCCATGGGTTTGTTTACATGACGTTACTCTAAGCGTAACATGTACGCTTAGAGCGACGTAGGGGGACGTAGGAGTCAGAAAAAGCAAAGCTTCCGAGAGAAGCTGTCGCTTTTTCTGCGAGGGAGAGGAATCAGTGATCGGGCACCATAGCCCGATTCATTGATTCCTGGGCTAACGATCCGCGGCCGGGAGCACGCGTGCACGCGTGCGATCGGCTGCGGAAGCGCACATGGCCTCCTGGACGTAGCTAGTACATCCAGGAGTCGAAAGTGGTTAAAGTGTACCAGAGCTCGATTACATTAAACGTTTTATACATACCTGGGGCTTCTTCCAGCCCCATGTGCTCCGATCGCTCCCACGACGTCGTCCTCCGATACTGGGTCCCCGCACTTCTGTCAGTCTGGCATAATAGAAGTGCACTCTTTGCATATCTCTCCAGCAGCCACTGGATAGATACATAGAGGGCGCATTTCTCACGCGTAGACTGGCCACATCTGACGGAAGTGCGGGGACCCGGTACCGGCGCTGCAGAAGACCGAGTACAGCGGCGTGGGAGCAATCGAAGCATATGGGGCTGGAGAGAGCCCCAGGTATGTATAAAACGTTTAATGTAATCCAGCTCTGAGTCCCTTTAACCACTCTGTGTACTGCCGTTTTTTTGCTGGTTGGTTGAGGCTGTTGGTTAGTTGAGTTCCAGATAACCAGAACTCTACTGTAATTAAAAACAGTTTAAAGAGGAGAGATGTGGTTGACTTAACTCTCCTAAAGATCTCAAAAAGGTCAATAATTCACTGCACACCGTCAGGGTCTTCCAATGTGTTTTGCAGGCATTTTAGGTCAATAGCAACCACAAAAATGTGCCAATAGCCAGAAAGTAGTCGAATGCCTCATACAACCACACTTTTTTTTTTATCAGTTTTTAGTTAATTTATTATTTTAGGTGCCTCCACCACCAGTACCAAGAAGATACTGCCCATGCTAGGATGCAGACCCTGGACTCCTGAGCTCCAAGGCCAGACATGCGCTATGATATAATAATACAAGGGATCCCATCCTCTGAAGAGTTCTATGTCTAACAAGCGTGAAGATGAATGACTGTGGATGAGGGCACCATCCATAACCGTCACCGTACCGCCGGCTCCGTACTGCATCCTGTCAAAAACCCTCTCCGCAAAATGAAAAACATGAATTTCAGAGCTTCGGAGTCGTGAAGCGGCTTCTTCAATCACGCCGATGGATCCCCCGAGCTCAGGCCCAGTTAGGAAGAAGTTTAACTTCTCATAAAGTGATATCACTCGACATCAATTACCTGTCCGCCGAGCCAGAGGGGCATGGAGAAGAGTAAAGTATTTACTGAACGAGCCAGTGGGGACCGCGGCCTCCCCGCAGCAATTTATAACAGAAGTATCCAGCCGCCGATTCCACGGCTCCCCGAACGCTCCTTCCATTCCAGGAAGAAGAAATGTTTCCATAACGCCATAAATCTCCGGCCGTCTCGCGATGGAACAAAAGTTAGCAGACATTACTAATCATGTCTGAGAAAAAGAGTAACCGGGAGATAAACGACTGCGCACTTGTCTCCTCTCCATCTTCTGGGTGCTCCAAGAGTTCTCACACGCCGGATGTATGAGAGAGGGATGACAACGTGATCCAATATAGACCTCCATACATGAAACCCAGGGCCAGATTCCCATAAGGCACTGTAGGCATGTGCCTACAGGCGCCTTATGTGGGAGAGGCAGCCCCACTCCTTAGATCACTGACCTCCAGTCTAATCCCTGCCTCATATCACTACCTTCAGGCACTTACCCTAATCCTTGTCTCATGTCACTAAGGATGATAGGAGACAGTGATTAGAGTGTAAGATTCTAAGGACAGTTAGTGACATAGGGCAGGAGTAAGGCCTCGTTCACATCATTTAGCGCAGATGGCTGTGCGATCGGAACGCAACGCTTCCAATCGCACGCCATCTGCGCTGCAGATCCCATGCATTACAATGAATGGGATCTGCGCTGCGATTCCCAAAAATGCGTGCAGTACGCGATAGCGCAATCGCGCTGCCACGCAGCGCCTATGATGGGAACGGTAGAAGGGCTGTCTATGCCCTTCTACCGTTCTTGCGTGTCGCACACTATACGCGCTGCCAAAATGCGGACGGCAGCGCGTATAGTCTGAACGAGGCCTTAGAGTTCAGAATATTTTTACTTGGGGGGTGTGGCCTGTGTTCGGGGGCGGAGTTTAGGGTGCCAGAACGCCTGTGTCTACAGGCCTCTGAGTTGAAACGTAATTCCTGACACCACAGATCAACCAATCAAATGCCTTTTAATCGCTAAAAATATAACATTAATTCCACTCTTCAATTTCTGTGTCAACTACTCTAGTGGCAAGCATGGTCGTCTACAGATATCCTTTCACAGGACGGCAGAAAAGAGACATGAGCCCTGGTGCATAAATCCTTTCTCGCCATTCCAGGCTGCCATCGCGACATACATGTAAAAAGGGTGCGGCGGTAATTTAGGTGCCGGAAATAGCCGCTCATAGAATATCGGTACAATTTACTGATATTTTACTATCGCTAAACCTAATATTATTTTAACACAAAGTCGACCTCTACTGATACCTGACCCTAACCGTCCTCTCCAACAATGCCTAACCCTAACCCACCCCCAACTGATGCCCAGGGCCGGCGCTACCAGTAAGGCAAAAGGGGCAACTGCCCCTAGGCCCCAGAGTCCCTGGGGGCCCCCATTTCCAGCCAATGTCTTTCCGGGCTGCCCCATGTGTGGTCCGCTTATGCTGCGCGGGATGCCGGCGGTGGCAAGCATGCGAGGAGTCAGGGAGCCGAGACCATAAATACCCTGTGGCGTCCTGGTCTCCATGGTTACCCGACTGCCTCGCTCTGCGGCCAGCCATAGTGCGGCGCTGCTCCATGTTACACAGGCATGGACGTCATGTCAGTGCGTCCATGCCTGGAAGGAGGAAAGGAGAGCCGCCAATGCGGATGCGGGCTGAGTGGCTGCACGGAATCCATCGGATCTCTGGCTGCCTGCCTGACTGAAGTGCTGGTGAGTCAGGCTCTAACACTAACCTACTAATTAACTCTTTGCTTTCACAGGCGGGGGGGGGGGGGCGCAATACTATATCTATACAGGGGGCAAAGCTATTCCTATACAGGGGGAAATGCTATACCTATACTGGGGGCAATATCATACCTATACTGGGGCAATACTATGCTTATACTGGGGGCATTATTATATCTATACTGGGGGCAATACTATACCTATACTGGGGGCAATATTATACCTATACTGGGTATACTGGGGTAATACTATGCTTATACTGGGGGCATTATTATATCCATACTGGGGCAATACTATACCTATACTGGGGGCAATACTATACCTATACTGGGGGCACTACTGTACCTATACTGGGGGCACTACTGTACCTATACTGGGGGAAATACTAAACCTATTCTGGGGGCAATATAATACCTACATTGGGGGCAATACTATACCTATACTGGGGGCACTACTGTACCTATACTGGGGGCACTACTGTACCTATACTGGGGCCAATACCATACCTATACTCAGGGCCGGTGCTACCATAGAGGTAAAGGGGGCAACTGCCCCAGGGCCCCAGAACCTGTAGGGGCCCCCAAGGTGTCTCCTTCCCTAACTGTTGCTCCCCGGGGCCTTTGCAGAGTCTTTGGCAGAGTAGTGCCTCACCTGTGCTGGTGGGCAGATGAGATGCTACACTGCTAAAAGGCCCAATAGGGAAATTTGGCTGCTACAATGAGCCCCTAATGCTGCTTTTTTGGTCGGGGGTATCTGTCAGAGGGCCTCTAGGTTTATTTTTCCCTGGGGCCCCACTGGTACTAGAACCGGCCCTGTCTATACTGGGGGAAATACTATACATGTACTAGGGGTACTACTATACCTATACTGGGGGCACCGCACTAGTTATGAGAAGAGGCTATTAGGAATTTGAAATTTTACTGGGGGGATGGACTACTGGGCTGACAGCCAGGGAGTTAAAGGGGGAGGGGGAGTTGTCTGACTTTGCCTTAGGGTAGAGGGCCCCCAGGTTACCTTTGCCCCGGGGCCCCCATGCAGCTTAACCCTCCTGGCGGTTTATGAAAATCCGCCAGGGGGCAGCAAAGCCGTTTTTTTTTTTTTTTCATGTAGCGAGACCTTGTCTCGCTATATGATAGCCACTGCTCAGCGGCATCCCCCCAGCCCCTCCGATAGCCTACAGCGATCAGAGATCAGGAGATCCCGTTCCAAGAAAGGGATCTCCTGGAGGGCTTCCCCCGTCGCCATGGCGACGGGCGGGATGACGTCACTGACGTCGTGACGTCAAAGGGGACTCCGATCCACCCCACAGCGCTGCCTGCCACTGATTGGCCAGGCAGCGCACGGGGTCTGGGGGGGGGGCGGCTGCGGCGCGATGATTATCGGCGAACCGGCGGGTAGCGGCGGCGATCAGATTGCTCACGCAGCTAGCAAAGTGCTAGCTGCGTGTAGCAAAAAAAAATTATGCAAATCGGCCCAGCGGGGTCTGAGCGGTGCCTTCTGGCGGCATAGCCCGAGCTCAGCTCGGGCTTCCCGCCAGGAAGGTTAAACCGGCCGTGCTGATGCCTAACCCTAACCGCCCCCCCCCCCCCCCCCCAACCGATGCCTAAGGACCTGTTTCCACTACACGCAGATTGGATGCAGAATGGAGGCAGAAAAACTGACTCCAATGAATGCCTATGGGCCTGTTTCCACTAAACGCAATTTTTCTGATGCAGATTTTCCCATAGGCATTCATTGGAGTCAGTTTTTCTGCATCCAATCTGCATCCAATCTGCGTGTAGTGGAAACAGGCCCTAACCCTAGCTGGCCACTAACGGTCCAATTTCTAGCGAAAAATCGTTCGAGTGATCAGAAATTCTGATCGGACGAAAAATCGTTCACTACAGCATCAACTAACCAATCATTGCTTCCTATCTATCACGACCACCAAGAAAATCCAAATTTGCGTTCGACGAAAATTCATTCGGGCGACATTTTTTTCACTCGTTCATAATCGATTGTGTCCACCAATGGAGATTATTTACAACCAATCCGATCAGAATTTCTGATCGCTCGAACGATTTTTCGCTAGAAATTGGATCATTAGTGGCCACCTTCCCCCAACCGGTGCCTAACTCTAACCATCCCCCAACTGATGCCTAAAGGTGGCCACTAACTGTCCAATGTCTAGCGAAAAATCGTTCGAGCGATCAGAAATTCTGATCGGACGAAAAATCGTTCACTACACCATCAACTAACCAATCATTGCTTCCTATCTATCACAACCACCAAGAAAATCCAAATTTTCGTTCGACGAAAATTCATTCGGGCGACATTTTTTTCACTCGTTCATAATCGATTGTGTCCACCAATGGAGATTATTTACAACCAATCCGATCAGAATTTCTGATCGCTCAAACGATTTTTCGCTAGAAATTGGACCGTTAGTGGCCAGCTTAACCCTAACCCTAACCCTACCTGATGCCTAACCCTAACCTCCCTCTACCTGATGCCTAACCCTAACCTCCTCCTACCTGATGCCTAACCCTAACCTCCTCCTACCTGATGCCTAACCCTAACCTCCTCCTACCTGATGCCTAACCCTAACCTCCCTCTACCTGATGCCTAACCCTAACCTCCTCCTACCTGATGCCTAACCCTAACCTCCCTCTACCTGACGCCTAACCCTAACCTCCCTCTACCTGATGCCTAACCCTAACCTCCTCCTACCTGATGCCTAACCCTAACCTCCTCCTACCTGATGCCTAACCCTAACCTCCTCCTACCTGACGCCTAACCCTAACCTCCCTCTACCTGACGCCTAACCCTAACCTCCCTCTACCTGATGCCTAACCCTAACCTCCCTCTACCTGATGCCTAACCCTAACCTCCCTCTACCTGATGCCTAACCCTAACCTCCCTCTACCTGATGCCTAACCCTAACCTCCTCCTACCTGATGCCTAACCTCCCTCTACCTGATGCCTAACCCTAACCTCCCTCTACCTGATGCCTAACCCTAACCTACCTGATGCCTAACCTCCCTCTACCTGATGCCTAACCCTAACCTACCTGATGCCTAACCTCCCTCTACCTGATGCCTAACCCTAACCTCCTCCTACCTGATGCCTAACCCTAACCTCCCCCTACCTGATGCCTAACCCTAACCTACCTGATGCCTAACCTCCCTCTACTTGATGCCTAACCCTAACCTCCTCCTACCTGATGCCTAACCCTAACCTACCTGATGCCTAACCTCCCTCTACTTGATGCCTAACCCTAACCTCCTCCTACCTGATGCCTAACCCTAACCTACCTGATGCCTAACCTCCCTCTACTTGATGCCTAACCTCCCTCTACTTGATGCCTAACCCTAACCTCCTTCTACCTGATGCCTAACCCTAACCTACCTGATGCCTAACCTCCCTCTACCTGATGATTAACCCTAACCTCCTCCTACCTGATGCCTAACCCTAACCTACCTGATGCCTAACCTCCCTCTACCTGATGATTAACCCTAACCTCCTCCTACTTGATGCCTAACCCTAATCGCCCCCAACCAATGCCTAACTGTAACCGCCCCCAAGTGATGCCTAACCCTAACTGCCTCCAACTCATGTCTATCCCTAACCAACCCCCAACTGATACCTAATCTTAACTGACCTCCCACCGTTGCCTAACCCTAACCAACCACCTTCCCCCACGCCTAGCCATAACTGTCCGCAAAATGAATTGCATTGCTTATGCGTTTGCAACTATACTGTAATGGTACCGTTCACATCCGAGTGTTAGCAGTTTAGACACAATGGATCTGTCACACATAACGCTGTGCATGCAGTACATTACTGCATAACACTGGCAGTGAAGCATGCTTTCCATTGGCTGTATGCTTCCCTGTATGCAATGCGCACATAACATGCAATGCTACGTTTCCCCTCTGTTGCGTTCCTGTTTTTCCAGGTAAGGCACTGCGATACTAGCCTAAAAGTGTGGGAGGACAGCAAAATCCTATTTAGGATTAAAAGCATATAAATGTTTATTTCCAGTGTAATTAAAATACCAAGAGTCACACCTGTCTGTGCCATCCGTGAAATAATCTTCACCGAAGTCTAGAAACAGTCGGGTTCTTGTGTGTAACTTAATCAAAGACAATGAATTTTGGTCTCACGTGTAATATAAATATACAAATACTTTATTTTATCAAAAGGGAAAAGGATAAAACAGACATAAAATCAAAGGAAGGGATGTTGCGGAGTCAAAAAATAGCAATATTCATGGCCGGCCATACATACATGACAACTCACTCACTCCAAGCATACCAAACCCCACTCTCTAACCTAGGGAACTAGCGCTGAGGTGATCAGACTAAAAGGAGTACAGCATGTAGCAATTCCATATATCTTCATATGTAAATCCAGGTGCTTAGACTAGTGTCCATAACAAAGTTCACGATGCAAAGGTCACAATAGATGGTAATAATAGGTCGCATTCATCATAAAAAGGCATGTAAGGCACGATCAATCTCGTTAATGTAGCTCCAGCAAGCTTCAAATCAGCACACAGCCATGCATGGAGAGAGAATTCTCATCAGTTTAACTTCTAGCAAATGGCAGTAAGCGGTGCATAAGCATGCATGTCAAGACAATACAGGATGGATCTCACCAGTCTGGATGTAAAGTTCAACAGCGCTGTTCGAATGCTCATAGGTTGAGTAGGTAGGTGGTTATTTGTCATTGGGGGCCCCCTTCCTCCGCTAGGTCGCCATGTAGCAGAAGCTGTCAGCAGGCATATTGTGGGATTAAGGCTGGCTGGCGTCCCAACTCAGCTGTGGTAACGATCTCCACGCTCCTCCAAATGGAACGCTCGCTCTGCTGTCAGCAAAGGCTCCTGGGTAGGGTAGTCCCATGTGAGGGAACGTCAGGACGACCAGACGTGGTTTTGACTCCGCCCACCGACGCGTTTCACGCCGTGGGCGTTTCTTCAGGGTGTAGTTCCCTCCCCCCCTAATGCAGTCACTTATATCATACCAAGACCTCCTCCTCTGTCGTCTCCACTCCGCAGCTATTGGTTAATCTTCAGTATTACCATAATAGCTCTCGAAACTCAGCGGGAATATGTATAGTTTTTTCAGAGGAGGGGACTCACAGTATCACTTAGGATCAATAAGGCAATAAGGTATTAGCTAGGCAGATCACTAAACAGTTCCACGTAGTGAATAGATGGTTTGCCACAATGAAGAGCTCTTACAGGGAGCTTCTAGGACTCGTTTTTTGGCTGCACATTTGTTGCATATCGCACATTTAAAGGGGACCTCACATATAAAGATCCATTAATAAATCTAAGACCAGAGGAATGGGCATTCTACAGCCAGCTCACAGGCAATCACAATATAGAATCTCATCATATACCCATACTAACATCCATACGCATTCATGCGCAAAAATGCTCTCAGGTCCAGTTCCCTGTTGAGGCCATGTGGATACAAGGTATTTAACCTATATATCCACATGGCCTCCTTACAGTAAAGTACATCATCATAATCTCCCCTCCTGCTCGAAATATTCAGCTTATATATGCCCTTCACTCTAGTCCCGGTCAGGTCACCATTATGGAACTGGGCATAGTGTACTGCCAAAAAGCTCTTTTCCTCATTATTATCCTCAATCAGACGCAAGTGTTCCAACACCCTGTCTTTCATCATTCTTTTCGTTTTCCCTATGTATTTTAATCCACAGGGACATTCAATCATATATATGACTTTCTTAGTCAAGCAATTTATGTGTGATCTAATTTCATACGTATTCTGGCCTGTACTATCGCAGAAATTTTTATTGTCTCTACGATCAATGAATGGACATAGTTTGCACCCAGAGCACCTGTAGGACCCATTAGGGATATGTTTATCTAGCCATGTTGCAGTGTCTCTCCTATATTCACTTTTAACCAATTTGTCTCGAAGGTTAGGTGCACGCTTGGCTGTCAAAAGGGGTCTAGGTCCAACTATCTTTAAAATTTCTGGGGAAGCGGTTAGGATATTCCAATTCTTTTCAAATATACTCCGTAGGGATTCCCAGTGGGACCCGAAGGTGCTGATTAGGCGCAAATACTTGTCATCTTCTCTTTTTATAATTTCTCGTCTATCTAGAAGGTCAGTTCTATTCACATCCCATGCCTTCCGCAGAGCCCTGCGTAAGGTGCGATGCGAATAGCCTCTTTGTCTGAAGCGATCATACATTGATCTTGCTTCCGTGCGGAAAGTTTCGTCATCAGAGCAATTTCGTCGTAATCGAATAAATTGTCCGTATGGTACCCCTCTGATCAAAGGGGAGGGGTGATGACTGGATGCATGGAGCAGGCTATTGCCTGCTGTTGGTTTGCGAAAGGTAGAGGTTGATATTCCATCTTCCTCAATTCTTAGCTGCAAGTCCAAAAAGCTCAACATATAATTGCTCATTGTATATGTTAGTTTAATGTTTTTATCATTTTGATTTAATCTTGGGTTCTTGTGTGTAGCTCCGCCCGCTTGGCCAGAAAGGCCTCGGCCTCACATAGAGAAAGACTGCTGCTATTTTCAGCAGTGGTTGCCTATGGTAACCAGTCAGAAACCTCACTTCCTCTCTACTTGTTGCTCTAGGCAACCGCGCCATCTTTTGCTGCAGTTCTTCCTTTGCATCCATCTTGAGAAACCGGCCTTCGTGTTTATGAATTCAGGAAACGGTGTTCGGCTTAATTGACGATCGCCTCTCAGGCGTGAATTTTGGTGGGGATTATTGGATCCTCCTCCAGAGTGATATTAATATGGAATGATTGTCCTGGCCCATTAGAATAAGATAATAACCCTCTCATTAAAATATACCTCCGGTAAGGAAGGACTGGTTTGCCTATTAATCACCTGCGTGTACCGAACTGAACTTTATTCTGTGTAATGACCTCATTATAAGCAGTGCAGATGATGGAAGACGGATGGGTTCTGATCACCGTCTTCTCCTGCCGTCGCTCCGAAGCAGATGTCGGCCTGGCATTAACCTGGCTCTGATTATAATACGATTGCCCGTGTCCGGTGTGTATAAGGTGCGCACTGCCTGTCCTCGCTCATCCAAGCCATCTGCTCCTCCAACACATTACACAAATGTCACCCCATTATCCCGCCATTTACACTCCAATTAGCATGGAATAATACAAGATGGCCGATTATCACTGTCTCAGCCGGACAGCGTGGCGGCAGGTAACAGCTTGCAGAACTGGCAGACTTCTGATAGGTAGGCTGACGTTATTTTTACATGGAGTGCCTCTAAAGAGTTTAAAGAGGCCCTGTAGTGACACATAGTAGTATGCAGGAAATTATTCAGGATACCCACTTTTACAGTCATTTTCCTGGTTTTAATATCAGAAACAATTCCTGCAGCTATATATTGCTGTATATTGTATGAAGCCCCGCCCTTCCAGTGATGTTTAGCCTAGGCTGATTAGCTATGCTGAATTCCCTGCCTCCTCCCATACATCCTGGGAAATCAGGTATATTTTCTACTGGCTTTAAAACTCTTAATAAGCGAACATTCCACAGATATCACCGGCCAGTACTAAAGATGTCGCCACCTCTGGTAAATTTCAGAATGTAGTTTGGGGAGAGGAAAGATTTTACAATGGGCAAACACTGACTAATTAACTTATATATGAGTATTGTAAAAAAAAAAAAACTAATTTTATTAATTACGTCAATTTCACTACAGGTCCTCTTTAAGTAAAACTCACTTTTCAAATGATGTATAAATGTCACGAGCTCAGGCAGGAGCTGAAGCGACCTCTTCACGGAGGATGATGCTCCATATTAACTGGAAAAAAAAGTACAATAAGAAATTGCTTATTTAGCTTATCTATCCTGTCATTTTTAGTGTTCATATTTAGGAGAAGTGTGATAAAAAAAAAGAAAGAATATTTCAGCTGGCTTCCATCTTTACTGTTTCTCTGTGATGCCAAAAATGACATCACTTCTGCCCCAACCCAACCAGCCCAGGTTAATTATCCCTCCCTATTGCCACACCTTACTATCCCGCCCACTTTAAACATCACCTAAACAACAGGCTTACACCACTGTGTTAACTCTTCAACAGGAGCGGGAGTCAATTACCTTCTGGCCATGGTATCCTTATCTTAAGGGGCCCATACACCTAACGATTTACCCACCGTTACACAGCAGAATTGATTACTGTGATCGAATCAGCTGTGAAATCGTTGCGTAAACGCTAACAGAACGATCTATTTCTGTCTGAAATCAATCGTTCCCGTCGATTCCCGTCGATCCGTCCATGCACGGGTCGGGAGTGCGTCGATAGCGGCGTTCGAATGCCCGACGACCGATGCAATACAGCGGAGATACATTACCTGTTCCGGCCAGCGCGACTCCCCCGGTCTCCGCTGTCTTCTTTTCTGCTCCAGACTCCAGGGCTGCAGCTTCACTGAACTTCCTGTCCCGGCAGGAAGTTTAAACAGTAGAGCGCCCTCTACTGTTTAAACTTCCCCTGGACAGGAAGTCCAGTGAAGCAAGCCAGACGGACCGGAGACCAGCGCGGAGAAGAAGACAGCGCAGACTGGGGGAGTCGTGCCGGCCAGATCAGGTAATTATAGCTGGCGGGCAGGTGGTAGCGGCAGCTCCACAGATTGTGAACGGTTTCAGGCTGAAATCGATTCACAATCTGTTTGCAGTAAAGGCAGCCATACGATCCCTCTCTGATCAGATTCGATCAGAGAAGGATCTATCTGTTGGTCGAATCTGATGGCAAATCGACCAGTGTATGGCCACCTTTATTTGAAATAGGAAGCTTTCTGTTGTTTGAATGCTGAGATAATCTTGTTACTGAAGCTAAAACAAATTCCCACAATCCCCCTGACACGGCACAGTTCCTGCAGTTAGACAAAATCACCCAGACCAGGTAAAATAAAAATAAAATTTAGGGCATATAGGAAAAACAAACTGGGGGTTACATAAGCCGCTATTTTGGTGTGATTTTTTTGACTGTTACAACCTCCTTTAAAGTTCTCCAAAGAGGCAAGAAAACATAAACAAACATGGAGAACAGCTGTGCCTCCCAGATTAAAATGTTGTCGTGATTTAGATTCTTTCATATTTTCAACAAAAGACTTTCCAAATTGTCATTGTCCCCACGCCTCCTCCGTCCCTGTTGTGTTTATTTACACAATCCCGTAGCACGTTCTACGATGCACTTTAATTACTGCCCACAAAAGGGGAGCCATTTATCCTCTCACTTTATTAGTTTTACTACCCAAACAGAGAATTCCGACCCATAAAAGAGAGTTAAAGTTATTGTACATTAAAGTTAAAGTGTGATTTCGGTGTCAGCACCTTCCTGTACGGCGCGCACGGCAACAGTCACAGCTTACGCTCATTTAATTAAAATACGCCGCGATAGAAGCCGACGGATGTAAGAAAATAAAAATAAAAATGAAAATAAATAAATAAACAGCTTAATCTAACAAGACTGCATCTGTGCCGTTAAAAAATGCTTTAAAACAACACTGAGCTCCATTAGCTATATCTTATTAAAAAGAAAAAACAGCAGCGAAGTAATTAGACACGGGGATTGTACTATATCTCAAGACAAAGAGATGCTATAAAAACGGACAAAGGTAAAGCAGTTTCCAATTTTTGTTAAGGGAAGCGACTCCGCTGTAGAGATATTGCATTTGTATTGTGAGCAATGGCGGGAAAGTGTCCTTCTGAAGCGATTATAGCGGAACTAATCAAAGATAGATCAACACCTGTGAGATCTTCAGAGAAAAAAAAGCTCTATAGCCATGATGGAGAGAAAATAAGCATCATTGGGTCATCAGGCACTCTTCTTCCTCATTTGTTTAGTCAAGACTGACTCTTCGAGACTGTATGAACGTTTGCATGGCAGATGTGTCTGTCATTCACTGTTTGTTCCAGCTGTTGCATAGGCATGTTCATAGCGTCACATATGCTGTCTGTTCATCTTACCCTCGTCCTCTTCTTCTTTTGCACTCAATTTTTCCAAGCATCAAGGCACTCTTACCACATCAGTCATTTGGAAATGGCCCCGCCCAATAACCTGAAAATGCTGATCGGTTTAGATAAAGACCAACGGTCTCCTGCTTCTATAAGAGGACAAAATGCGGGACCACATTAAGGGAAACTATCATCAAACTCATCAAAATGTGTCATCAAAGTCATAAAACTATCATCAAAAAAGAAGTAAGGTGCACCAAAATCCCCAGCAACTCGCCAGAAGTGCCACCTCCCAGTCAACAACAGCAATTCAACCCATGAATGGAAAAAGCGGAAGGCACATTCCAGTTGGTATTCCAAGTTGTATTCATACACAATGGCAGTAAAACACTCACATTTGGATGAGGGAGGTCGCCTATGCAGAGAGGTTGACAGCTGTTTCTCCTTTCACAATGGCTCATCAGGACAACTGACTTATCTCGGCACTGACCCTATATAGCACACAGAAGGCCGTTACCTGTCAGGTGTGGTGAAGCAAGCTCCTCCTAGCTCCATAATGTGGCCACATTATGAAGCTAGTTATTTTGCTTGCTTGGGATTCCAAGCAAGCAAAAAACGTCACTTCCACCTGAGTTACAGATCAATACGAAGTGCTTCCGTCCAAAAATTTGCGGATTTCTGCAAAAATGTTAGAAATTTGCAAAAAGGCGTAGATCCAACCAAAAAACTGAAAAACAGCTCTTCAGTAAAGCTAAAGAGGCACACCGACAATTGGAAAGATCCTCACAAACTACAAAGTGACGACTAACAGGCCACTGAGACCTTAAAAGTGGTCAGAAATACTCAGAGAAACTGAGAATAAAGAAGACTCAGTCATTCCAGACAAGAGTATATCATCAATAAACCAAATCCAGAATAATCTGAAGAGGGTGATCTTCCTCAAATTCAAAAACCCTTGGATCAAATTCTGCTGATGGACAAAAAGTTCAAACCTCACATATCCCTGGATCAACAGGGATATGTGAGGGTGCAGGCTGGTGTTGTACTTTATTTTCTGGTTGAATTTGATGGACGTATGTCTTTTTTCAGCACAAATAACTATGTAACTCTGTAAAGACAGGCAATTGAAATCCAGGCGGATAGGTTATACACATTTTATGTTGGACTGGTCCCTCTGCAATGTCCCCACTGATTTTGTTTCACATGAAACCTGCATTTTTTCCACTATTTCTTTTCTTCCCTTTCCAGAAAGTTGACCTGTGCATTGTAGAAGAAGCCACCCATGGATCCTTCTGGTTGAAATGTTGGACAGCTTGGCTCACATTGCTATTGCTTCCAATATGCCGAGGCCAACACCAACCAACATAGAAAGACTGAGAGCTTAGTACGTTTTTTTCTTTACTGTTTTTCTTTCCTTTCCTTTTTTTTTGTAGGCACCTTGCCCAATGAGCTCCCAATGTAACTCTAGACTTCGCTCTTCCCCAATCCAATCCCCAGCCTAGTTTCCTAGTGATAATGACTCTCCAACTCAGTCTCCCCAAGCCCTTCTTCCACTACTAAATGCCAAAAACACAGTTTAAAAAAAATGTACCAACCACAACACAAGGGGCATCACTAAGGGGGTACTAGATGCGATGTGCGCTCACAATTATCGCGGCGCCCTCTACCTGCTGGAGAACAATGAGACTCATGAGGCCAACAAATTCTGATGCCAAATATTGTCTATCCATCCTCAACAGGTGCTACATAAACATGCAAAGAAGGCTTTTAAAACTTAAACCAAGACAGCGAGGATAATTTATGATTAGCTGAACACCTTTAGAGTGCTTGGCTCTCATTAGCCGGCACTTCACTTTAATAAACACCATCCTCCATTGTTTTGAGCTGTCCAGGTAATCAAACACCATTAACTCTGCAGAAGGAAGACATAAGGGACATCGCTGTATGTATAATGAGGTCATGAAAACCATGGGCGTAAAACGCATAATCTGGAGCCGCGCAGACACCAGGCGGGCAGAGCAGCATTTCATATGCGGGGAAGGAGCCGGACGTCATTAATCATTTTAATTAAAACAGAAGGAACTGGAATGTGAGCTTACGGGGAACAGCCCACTCACTCCGATATGAGAAAGACAATGACGGATGAAGATCCCATCAAATAACTGTACAGAAAATACTGACAGCGCCAAGGTCATCAGACTCTCCTAGAAATCTGTGTTTTGTGCCTGAATAAGAGCAGGACCTTCTCAGCAACTCTTATGTACCTAAAGCTAATCCCTCAAAATCCATCATAATTATGCCATACTCTTCCTCCCTACTCCACAACGGTACCTGGACCCCTCTGTCCTCTCTTCTCTACTCAACATCTGACCCTCGTTTGTATTCCATTCTCCAGCTCTCAGTGCCAGCCTTCATATGTGGCCCCTAATATCTGCCAGCAGCCATAGGTGGTAAGTAATATCTGCCAACTGTCTTAGGTGGCCCCCAATATTGGCAAGCCTTCATATGTGGCCCCTAATATCTGCCAGCAGCCATAGAAGGTCCCTAATATCTGCCAACTGTCTTAGGTGTCCCCCAATACTGGCCAGCAGTCATAGGTGGATCCAAATATCTGGAGCTAAATATTAAAAAAAAAAAAAAAAAAAAAAAGTTTATTTTCCTTACAGTTTTACCTTTACAAAGCCTTTTTTTGCAGCCCTGATTCATTTTTCTAAGGCAGGCTTTCTCAACCAGGGTTCCTTGAGGACTCTGCAGGGGTTCCTTGGCATTTTCCCCCATCGTGGAAGAAGTATAAAAGAGCACATTATAATAGGGGGTACTGTAAAAAGAAGCTCTAAATTGAGGGTCAGAATAATAATGAGCACAGTATAATGAGTTGCAGTGTATTAGGGGGTAATGAAATAAACAGCCTCACATACACTTAAAGACCATGCCTCCGGAAAAATGAATGCAGGGGTTCATCCAGATTAAAAAATTCTTTGCAGGGGTTCCTTGAGATCCAAAAGTTATTTGCAGGGTTCCTCCAGGTAGTGATGCTCGGATACCCCTTTTTATTATTCGAGTTTGGTCGAATTCGAATAGTAAATTATTCGAATTCGGTCGAATATTCGAGTCGAATATTTTTTACTATTCGATTCGACCTCGGACTTCGAGCTCACTATTCGAGTCGGTATTCGAGCTCATTATTCGAGCTGACTATTCGAATTGGCCTTAAATAGCTTCCAACACTTGTTTTGAGGGTGAATGATGCAAGAAACATCTTTTTTTCCAAGTAACAACAGCAAGTGATTATGTGGGGATGTTCCTTTAAAAAAAAAGGTGGAAAGAGAAGAGAAGTTGTGTCCAAAATTCTGTTCAGTAGTGTTACTGTATATACTTGTTCTTCTTCTTCTACTTCTTCTTCATCTTTTTCTTTATCTTCTTCTTCATCTTCTACTTCTTCTTCTTCTTCTTCTTCTTCTTCTTCATCTTCTTCTTCTTCATCATCTTCATCATCTTCTTCTTCTTCATCTTCTTCATCTTCTTCATCTTCTTTTTCATCTTCTTTTTCTTCATCTTCTTCTTCTTCATCTTCTTCTTCTATATCTTCTTTTTCTATATCTTCTTTTTCTATATCCTCTTCTTATTATTATTTTTCTATTTCGTCTTCTTCTTTTTCTATATCTTCTTCTTCTTCTCCTTCTTCTTCTTCTTCTTTTTCTATATCTTCTTCTCCTTCTTCTTCTTCACTTATTTCTCTTTTATATATTTTTTTTAAAGAAATGCAGCTATTTTTGAGCGTAATAAATAAATAGCTGGTGGCGCACGCATGTTGGAAGCGCCATTGTATGTGCTCCCTGGCAGTGGAAACACACAAACAGCAGGAGGTAAATTCAGCAGCAGCAGGAGGAGGAGGAGGATGATTGTGTGGCAGCAGGCAGTCAATAAGGCAGGCAGCGAGACATAATAGGCTGTGTGGTACCTAGCGGTGGTACCAGGCCGTAAATACACAGCATGAGGTTCCAGACAGCGGTCGTGAAGCCCACATCATGTCCAATACACAACTGGGACAACACAGTTTTCAACCCGGACACCTCTAAAAATAATATCACAAAGTATTAATAAAAAGTATATATATTTTTTTTGTTTTTTTAAAGAAATGCAGCTATTTTTGAGCGTAACAAATAGCTGGTGGCGCATGGTGGAAGCGCCATTGTATGTGCTCCCTGGCAGTGGAAACACACAGACAGCAGGAGGTAAATTCAGCAGCAGGAGGAGGAGGATGAGTGTGTGGCAGCAGGCAGTCAGGTAGGTAGGCAGCGTGACATAATAGCCCTGGTACCTAGCGGTGATACCAGGGCTGTAAATAAACACAACAGGAGGTCCCAGACAGCGGTCGTGCAGCCCACATCGTGTCCAATACACAACTGGGACAACACAGTTTTCAACCCGGGCACCTCAGAAAAATTAAACCTTTTTTTTTATGTTTTTTTTGTTTTGTTTTCACAGCAAATTACACAGATATAGCTATTGTTGGACGTAATAGCTGGTGGCAGAGTGGCAGCAGAAGGTAATTCTGTGTACCCTGGCAGTGGGAAACACAGACAGACAGCAGCAGCAGCAGGAGGAATGGAGTAATAATGAGAGTAGCTATTGTTGGACGTAATAGCTGGTGGCAGAGTGGCAGCAGAAGGTAATTCTGTGTACCCTGGCAGTGGGAAACACAGACAGACAGCAGCAGCAGCAGGAGGAATGGAGGAGTAATGAGAGTAGCTATTGTTGGACGTAATAGCTGGTGGCAGAGTGGCAGCAGAAGGTAATTCTGTGTACCCTTGGCAGTGGGAAACACAGACAGACAGCAGCAGCAGCAGGAGGAATGGAGGAGTAGTGTGAGTGTGGCAGCAGGTAGGTAGGCAGCGTGACATAATAGCCCTGGTACCTAGCGTTGATACCAGGGCTGTAAATAAACACAACAGGAGGTCCCAGACAGCGGTCGTGCAGCCCACATCGTGTCCAATACACAACTGGGACAACACAGTTTTCAACCCGGGCACCTCAGAAAAATTAAACCTTTTTTTTTTTTTTTTTTTAATGGTTTACTTTTTTTTTTTTTACAGCAAATTACACAGATATAGCTATTGTTTGACGTAATAGCTGGTGGCAGAGTGGCAGCAGAAGGTAAAATCTGTGTACCCTTGGCAGTGGGAAACACAGACAGACAGCAGCAGCAGCAGGAGGAATGGAGGAGTAGTGTGAGTGTGGCAGCAGGTAGGTAGGCAGCGTGACATAATAGCCCTGGTACCTAGCGTTGATACCAGGGTTGTAAATAAACACAACAGGAGGTCCCAGACAGCGGTCGTGCAGCCCACATCGTGTCCAATACACAACTGGGACAACACAGTTTTCAACCCGGGCACCTCAGAAAAATTAAACCTTTTTTTTTTTTTAATGGTTTACTTTTTTTTTTTTACAGCAAATTACACAGATATAGCTATTGTTTGACGTAATAGCTGGTGGCAGAGTGGCAGCAGAAGGTAAAATCTGTGTACCCTTGGCAGTGGGAAACACAGACAGACAGCAGCAGCAGCAGGAGGAATGGAGGAGTAGTGTGAGTGTGGCAGCAGGTAGGTAGGCAGCGTGACATAATAGCCCTGGTACCTAGCGTTGATACCAGGGCTGTAAATAAACACAACAGGAGGTCCCAGACAGCGGTCGTGCAGCCCACATCGTGTCCAATACACAACTGGGACAACACAGTTTTCAACCCGGGCACCTCAGAAAAATTAAACCTTTTTTTTTTTTTTTTTTTTAATGGTTTACTTTTTTTTTTTTTTTTTACAGCAAATTACACAGATATAGCTATTGTTTGACGTAATAGCTGGTGGCAGAGCGGCAGCAGAAGGTAAATCTGTGTACCCTGGCAGTGGGAAACACAGACAGACAGACAGCAGAAGGGCAGTACACAGCAGCCCACTGTAGATGTAAAATGTGTGGCTGCAGGCGACGTAATAGTCAAAGTGAACCAGGCTGGCTTAGTGAGCAGGAGCCAGGAGGTGGTAAAGGGTGGTAAGGCACATTAACGATGGTTCTTCAGTTCATGTCCCCCTCTCGCCGACAACAGGGGCCAGGAACTCGCCTTCCACCCACGCCTGGTTCATCTTGAGAAACGTCAGTCTGTCCACAGACTTGTGAGACAGACGTGAGCGTTTCTCGGTGACCACGCCACCAGCTGCACTGAAGCAGCGCTCGGACAGCACGCTGGAAGGGGGGCAGGACAGCACTTCCAGGGCGTACTGCGCCAGCTCGCTCCAGATCTCCAGGCGCTTGACCCAATACTCCATGGGATCAACAGGGGCATCGCTGTCAAGCCCGCTGTAGGACCCCATGTAGTCAGTCACCATGCGGGTCAGGCGCTGGCTGTGACCGGAGGAGGATGCTGCTGCATGCACCTCCTCTCTAGTCACTGCTGCCGGAGCCTCTACAGTCCTGTAGAGCTCGTTGCTGAGAGACAGCAGGTCTGTGGGGCGCTTGCTGCTGGATGCAGGCACCTGCTGCTGACTCTGTGCTGGCTGGACAGTGGGGGTGGAAGGCTGGGGGAAGGCTACCTCCAAGCGCTCAACAAGGGCCTGCTGCAAGCTCCTTATTTGTTGCGCTGGGTCTCCTCCTGCAGGCGGCAGGAACTGGCTCGACTTCCCCTTGAGGCGTGGGTCCAACATCATGCTGATCCAGATGTCCTCCCTCTGCTTCATCTGGATCACCCTGGGGTCCTTGCGCAGGCACGTCAGCATGTGCGCTGCCATTGGGAAGAGGCGGGCCACGTGTGCTGGCACATCGACGGCAGTGCTGTCCTCATCCTCCTCCTCTGCCGCCTCATCCTCTCTCCACCCCCGCACCAACTCAGCTGCGCTGTGCTGATCCCCCTCATCAGCAGCAAAGTCAGGGACCTCCACCAAGTCCTCCTCCCCCTCAGAGGTGGACTGTGCAGCAGCTTGCCGCTCCTGCTGGTCCAAGGCTGCCGCTCCCTGTTCCAGCAAAGCATCGAGGGCCCTGTTCAGCAGACAAACCAGGGGCACCCACTCGCAGACCATAGCATGGTCCCTGCTCACCATGTTAGTGGCCTGCAGAAAGGGAGCCAGCACTAAGCACACCTGCTGCATGTGCCTCCAGTCATCATCGGGGACGATGGACGGGATGTTGCTGGTCTTGTCCCTTCTCTGAGCGGCGGAAACAGTGGCCAGGGCAAGGTACTGGTTGACAGCGTGCTTCTGTTCAACCAGACGCTCCAACATCGCCAGGGTGGAGTTCCAGCGAGTTGGAACGTCAAGGATCAGCCGATGGCGTGGCAGCTCCAGCTCCTTTTGCACGTCTTCCAGGCTCGCACAGGCTGCAGCCGAGCGCCGGAAGTGACGCACAACGTTCCTTGCCGTTTCCAGCAGTTCGCCCATCCCCTGGTAGGTGCGCAATAACTTCTGCACCACCAGGTTCAGCACGTGGGCAAGACAGGGGATGTGGGTCAGGTTTCCCCTGTCAATTGCGGCAACCAGATTGGCCCCATTGTCGGCCACCACCTCTCCGACTCTGAGGCCTCTGGGGGTCAGCCAAATCCTCTCCTGCTCCTGGAGTTTGGCCAACACATGGGTTGCCGTCAGTTTGGTCTTCCCAAGGCTGACCAACTGCAGCAACGCTTGGCAGTGGCGGGCCTTCACGCTGCTGCTGAGGCGGGGGTTTGGCCAGGTGTGCCGGAGGATGGCAGAGGATCGGAGGAACCTGCTGCAGTTCCCCTGACCCTGCGGGGTGGCACCACCCACTGTGTTGCTGCTGCTGCTGTGCCCGCTGCTGCTCTCCCATCCTCACCCCCTTCCACCAAGCTGACCCAGTGGACAGTGAAGGACAGGTAGCGGCCTGTCCCGAAGCGGCTGCTCCAGGAGTCCATGGTGACGTGGACCCTTTCACCAACCGCGTGCTCCAGCCCTCGCTCCACATTGGCCATCACAAAGCGGTGCAGTGCAGGAATGGCCTTGCGGGCGAAAAAGTGTCTGCTGGGGAGCTGCCAGTCTGGGGCTGCACAAGCAAGCAGCGCACGCATGTCGCTCCCCTCCTGCACGAGCGTGTACGGCAGGAGTTGGGAGCACATGGCCCGTGCCAGCAAGCCGTTCAGCTGACGCACGCGACGGCTGCTGGGAGGCAGAGCCCTAACCACCCCCTGGAAGGACTCGCTCAAAAGGCTCTGGCGTGGCCTTTTGCTGGCACGGGAATCAGCGGACACAGCAGAGGAGGCCACTGAGGACTGGCTGCCAGAACAGGCCTCAGTGTCGGCGGCAGGAGTTGCAGAGGGGGTAGGAGCAGTGCGTTTCCGCACTCCTGCTGGTGCTGCTGGAGGAGCAGGAGGGCGGGTGGCTGCTGTTGCTGCTGCTGCTGCTGAAGGCTGTGCAGTGATGGGTGTGGTGCCACTGCCAGCACCAGATGCCTTCAGCCTCTGGATCTCCTCATGCTGGTGGAAATGTTTCGCAGCAAGGTGGTTGATGAGCGAGCTGGTGCTGAAATTTAAGGGGTCTGCACCTCTGCTCAACTTCCGCTGACAGTGGTTGCAAGTGGTGTACTTGCTGTACACTGTGGGCATGGTGAAAAATCGCCAGATTGGTGACAAAAACAACCCCCTACGGCCTGAAGACCACTGCTGCCTGTCTCCCTGTGGTGGTTGGGGCGGGGGCTTGGGTGCGGCTGGTGGTGGTACTGGCAGATGCTGCTGCTGCTGCTGCTGCTGCTGAGCCTGAGACACCAGCAGGCTGTGGGACCTGCCTACTGCTGCCAATGCTTGCAATGATGCGCCTCCTTGCAAGGCCCACAAGCGCATCCTCCTCCTCCTCCTCAGAGCTGCTGATGACGAAATCCCCTGGAGCTGGTGGCACCCAGTCTTTGTCTGTCACCGTGTCATCATCATCATCCCCCTCCTGAAACATGTCCTGCTGGGATGATGACCCCCGAAACTCCTCTCCTGATGCATGGATGGGCTGCTTGACTGTCGCCACAGTCTTGCTGTCCAATCCCTCCTCCCCCAAAGTGCCCATCAGCATCTCCTCCTCAAGATCGCCAACAACAGCAGACAATTGACTCATGATGCCTGGGGTCAAAAGACTGCTGAATGACAGGTCGGCGACTGACGGTGAACTGGCCTCCTCCCCAGGCCCTGCTGGGCCGCTGCTGCGAACAGGGGTGGTGGTGGTGAGGGTGGAGGCCTCGGATGCAGAGCTGATGGCGGGCTGCTCATCCTCCGTCATCAGTTGCACCACAGTGTCTGCATCCTTTTCCTCAATGGGACGTTTCCGACCCGGCTGGAGGAAAATAGGAGCAGGTACTACACGCTGCTGCTGCGTCTCTGCAGCGTGAGTTGCTCCTGCTGGGCGGCGCCCAAGGCGTCCACGGCCAGTGGCTATAGGAGGAATGTTAGCCACTGACGCAGCTGCTGCTGCTGCGGAACTGTGCATGGTGGCGCGGCCGCGGCTTGCCACAATGCTGCTCCCTCTCCTCTTGATTCCCTTGCTGCCCTTCCCCTTGCCCAAACTGCGCTGGCTGCCACTTCCAGACATCTTTGATGTTTTGGGCGTAAACAAAAAAGTTTTTTAAAAGGGCGGGTGAAAAAGTGGGGTACTTTAATGGAGTGGGTTGGTGGGTGAGGTGACACTAATCACTAAGTGATTAGATCGCTAAGTGATTACTAGTACAGTACTAATACAAAATACAATAATTCAGTAATCAGTATAAGTGTGAACAGTGAACAGTGAGTGTGTCCCCTAGTACACTAACTAGAAAATACAATAATCAGTAGTAATCAGATTAAGTAGAAGGAAATAGAGTGTGTGTGTGTACTGAGTGCACGCACACACACACGCAGGAGCTAGCCTATGAACAGTGACTGAGTGTCCCTAGTAGTAAGTAGTAAGTAAGTGTACAACTAGAAATTACAATAATCAGTAGTAATCAGAAGGAAATAGAGTGTGTGTACTGACAGTGCACGCACACACACACGCAGCGCAGGAGCTAGCCTATGAACAGTGACTGAGTGTACCTAGTAGTAAGTAGTTAGTAAGTACAACTAGAAATTACAATAATCAATAGTAATCAGAAGGAAATAGAGTGTGTGTACTGTGCACGCACACACGCAGGAGCTATGAACAAACAGTGACAGTGAGTGTCCTAGTACAGTTACTACAAAATACAATCACTCAGTAGTAAAGGACAGCAGAAACACTGGTATAATAAACTAACAGAGGACAGGAGGACAGCTGCCCACACAGGCAAGGCCCTGAGGCACTGGCGTAACAATAGGGCCTGCAGCCCCTGCACCCGCGGGGGGGCCCGGCCCCCCTCCTGGGGCCCGCCCGGGGCCGTTTTGTGGGGGTTGGAGGGGACGCAGCATGAGGGGAAAGCCACGCAGCAATTCGGCGGGGAGGGGGGAAGGTCCCCCCCCTCCCTCACCTCGGGGCTCTCCCCTCTGCGCTCCCCTCCGCCTTACATCTAAGTCCGGGAAGTGTCTGGGCAGCGGCGGGCAATCTTCGGGTGATCCGGACAGTAGTTATCCGGATGACACCCAGTACTGCTGTGCTGTGCGGGCTGGGCGGAGGATCAAGCTTACCCTTCTGACGTCTTCTCCGGCCGTCCCTCGGCGCCTCCCACGATGCGTTCCACTCGGCGCTCACGTGACTTCAAACACTTCCTCCTTCAACCCGGAAGGAGGAAGTGTTTGAAGTCACGTGAGCGCCGAGTGGAACGCATCGTGGGAGGCGCCGAGGGACGGCCGGAGAAGACGTCAGAAGGGTAAGCTTGATCCCCCGCCCAGCCCCGTCGCACAGCACAGCAGTACTTGGTGTCATCCGGATAACTACTATCCGGATCACCCGAAGATTGCCCGCCACTGCCCGGACTTAGATGTAAGGCGGAGGGGAGCGCAGAGGGGAGAGCCCCGAGGTGAGGGAGGGCCTGAGGCCTAAAGCAGTGTAAGCTTGCCTGCAGCAGCTGTGTCTGTCTCTATTTAACACACAAGCTGCTAACTAAAATACAATGTCTATCTAACTAACAACAATATAGGTGTGTATAGGAGGTGTATGTGAGCAAAAACGCTAGGTAATTGACCACAATAGAGCTCTTGCTAAGCCAAAGTACAAAGGAGCAGATCTCTCTCTGTACAAAGTCAGGCAAGGACGGAAAAACGGAACATGGCGGCCGCTATTTATAGGGTAGGGGCTGGCCAGGGTCCCCCTCTGTGATTGGCTGCCGTCAGAGGGCCTGGGAGCCTTCTGATTGGCTCTAAGGACATCAATCTGGGCTATGACGCTATTCAAGCTCGGTATTCGAGCTCGAATAGCGCTGTTTGCTCGAATAGCTCGAATAGTGAATGGGCTATTTGAGTTCACTCGAATAGCCCATTCGAATAGCTCTAGCTATTCGGAGCTCGAATACCGAGCTCGAATAGCTGAAAAAGAGCTCGAATATTCGAGCTACTCGAATATTCGAGCTCTGCTGAGCACCACTGCCTCCAGGGTAAAAAGGTTGAGAAAGGCTGTTCTAAGGCATTCTCTTATGGTAAAATATTACCTTCCTAGGAGCCAACTGTGCAGTGTGGTGGCGAAGAAATAATGATTTGGAGATACTGCTATAGCTTGTGTAGTAGAATGGACATTCTAATGCCACAGCATGCAATGACAGTTTACAGAATGTATTGTTTCCAACTTTGGGACAACAGTTGGGGAAGGTTCTTCATTGTTTCAGAACAACAATTCCCGTGGTACAAAGCCAGGTTTATTAACCACTTGAGGACCTAGGGCTTTCTACCCCTTAAGGACCGGCCACTTTTTTTCCATTCAGACCACTGCAGCTTTCACGGTTTATTGCTCGCTCATACAACCTACCACCTAAATGAATTTTGGCTCCTTTTCTTGTCACTAATAAAGCTTTCTTTTGGTGCTATTTAATTGCTCCTGCGATTTTTACTTTTTATTATATTCAGCAAAAAAGACATGAATTTTGGCAAAAAAATGATTTTTTTAACTTTCTGTGCTGACAGTTTTCAAATAAAGTAAAATTTCTGTATACATGCAGCGCGAAAAATGTGGACAAACATGTTTTTGATTAAAAAAAACCCATTCAGCGTATATTTATTGGTTTGGGTAAAAGTTATAGCGTTTACAAACTATGGTGCAAAAAGTGAATTTTCCCATTTTCAAGCATCTCTGACTTTTCTGACCCCCTGTCATGTTTCATGAGGGGCTAGAATTCCAGGATAGTATAAATACCCCCCAAATGACCCCATTTTGGAAAGAAGACATCCCAAAGTATTCACTGAGAGGCATAGTGAGTTCATAGAAGATATTAATTTTTGTCACAAGTAAGCGGAAAATGACACTTTGTGACACGAAAAAAAAAAAAAAAAAGTTTCCATTTCTTCTAACTTGCACCAAAAAAAAATGAAATCTGCCACGGACTCACCATGCCCCTCTCTGAATACCTTGAAGGGTCTACTTTCCAAAATGGGGTCATTTGTGGGGTGTGTTTACTGTCCTGACATTTTGGGGGGTGCTAAATTGTAAGCACCCCTGTAAAGCCTAAAGGTGCTCATTGGACTTTGGACCCCTTAGCGCAGTTAGGCTGCAAAAAAGTGCCACACATGTGGTATTGCCGTACTCAGGAGAAGTAGTATAATGTGTTTTGGGGTGTATTTTTACACATACCCATGCTGGGTGGGAGAAATATCCCTGTAAATGACAATTTGTTAATTTTTTTTACACACAATTGTCCATTTACAGAGTTATTTCTCCCACCCAGCATGGGTATGTGTAAAAATACACCCCAAAACACATTGTACTACTTCTCCTGAGTACGGCGATACCACATGTGTGGCACTTTTTTGCACCCTAACTGCGCTAAAGGGCCCAAAGTCCAATGAGTACCTTTAGGATTTCACAGGTCATTTTGCGGAATTTGATTTCCAGACTACTCCTCACGGTTTAGGGCCCCTAAAATGCCAGGGCAGTATAGGAACCCCACAAATGACCCCATTTTAGAAAGAAGACACCCCAATGTATTCCGTTAGTAGCATAGCGAGTTCATAGAAGATTTTATTTTTTGTCAAAAGTTAGCGGAAAATTGATTTGTATTGTTTTTTTCACAAAGTGTCATTTTCCACTAACTTTTGACAAAAAATAAAATCTTCTATGAACTCACCATACTCCTAACGGAATACCTTGGGGTGTCTTCTTTCTAAAATGGGGTCATTTGTGGGGTTCCTATACTGCCCTGGCATTTTAGGGGCCCTAAACCGTGAGGAGTAGTCTGGAAATCAAATTCCGCAAAATGACCTGTGAAAGCCTAAAGGTGCTCATTGGACTTTGGGCCCTTTAGCGCAGTTAGGGTGCAAAAAAGTGCCACACATGTGGTATCACCGTACTCGGGAGAAGTAGTACAATGTGTTTTGGGGTGAATTTTTACACATACCCATGCTGGGTGGGAGAAATATCTCTGTAAATGGACAATTGTGTGTAAAAAAATCAAAAGATTGTCATTTGCAGAGGTATTTCTCCCACCCAGCATGGGTATGTGTAAAAATACACCCCAAAACACATTGTACTACTTCTCCCGAGTACGGCAATACCACATGTGTGGCACTTTTTTGCACCCTAACTGCGCTAAAGGGCCCAAAGTCCAATGAGCACCTTTAGGCTTTCACAGGTCATTTTGCGGAATTTGATTTCCAGACTACTCCTCACGGTTTAGGGCCCCTAAAATGCCAGGGCAGTATAGGAACCCCACAAATGACCCCATTTTAGAAAGAAGACACCCCAAGGTATTCCGTTAGGAGTATGGTGAGTTCATAGAAGATTTTATTTTTTTGTCACAAGTTAGCGGAAAATGACACTTTGTGAAAAAAACAATACAAATCAATTTTCCGCTAACTTTTGACAAAAAATAAAATCTTCTATGAACTCACCATACTCCTAACGGAATACCTTGGGGTGTCTTCTTTCTAAAATGGGGTCATTTGTGGGGTTCCTATAGTGCCCTGGCATTTTAGGGGCCCTAAACCGTGAGGAGGAGTCTGGAAATCAAATTCCGCAAAATGACCTGTGAAATCCTAAAGGTACTCATTGGACTTTGGGCCCTTTAGCGCAGTTGGGGTGCAAAAAAGTGCCACACATGTGGTATCGCCGTACTCGGGAGAAGTAGTACAATGTGTTTTGGGGTGTATTTTTACACATACCCATGCTGGGTGGGAGAAATAACTCTGTAAATGGACAATTGTGTGTAAAAAAATCAAAAGATTGTCATTTACAGAGGTATTTCTCCCACCCAGCATGGGTATATGTAAAAATACACCCCAAAACACATTGTACTACTTCTCCCGAGTACGGCGATACCACATGTGTGGCACCTTTTTGCACCCTAACTGCGCTAAGGGGTCCAGAGTCCAATGAGTACCTTTAGGCTTTACAGGGGTGCTCAAAATTTAGCACCCCGCCCACTTGCCAGGACAGTTAACAAACCCCACAAATGACTCCATTTTGGAAAGAATACACAACAAGGTATTCCATGAGGGGAATGGTGAGGTCATTGAAAATTTTATTTTTTTGTCACAAGTTAACGGAAAATGACACTTTGTTAAAAAAAAAAAAAAAAAAAAAAAAAATTCTGCTAACTTGTGACAAAAACTAAAATCTTTTATGAACTCACCGTGCACCTCACATAATACTTTAGGGTGTCCTCTTTCCAAAATGGGGTCATTTGTGGAGTCTGTCCTGGCATTTTAGGGTCTCTGCAATCATTACATGTATGGCCAGTATTAGGAGTTTCTGCTATACTCCTTATATTGGGTATACAAGTAATGCACTCTGGGCTGAAAGGAAAAATGAACGGCAAACATACCTTGCTCCACATCAATGGCAGATCTTCCTCCACATCAATGGCAGTGATAACCTCAGGAGAGAGACCACCCTGCACTCAGGGTGAGCCACCAACTTATGTGACTGGGCCTCAGAACTTTAGTATACAGCATTATGCCTGTAGGATACAGCAATATGCCTGCCAATAGAGATGACTCTGTGTGGCATTAAAGCATCATCATAGGCCCAAATCACATATAAACCGGGGGTGTCCACACTCAAGGGAAATTCAAACATGCCGTCTAGTGATGCTCAAATACCCCTTTTTAAAATTCGAGTTTGGTCGAATTCGAATAGTAAATTATTCGAGGTCAGTCGAATATTCGAGTCGAATAATTTTTACTATTCGATTCGACCTCGGACTTCGAGCTCACTATTCGAGTCGGTATTCGAGCTCATTATTCGAGCTGACTATTCGAATTGGCCTTAAATAGCTTACAACACTTGTTTTGAGGGTGAATGATGCAAGAAACATCTTTTTTTCCAAGTAACAACAGCAAGTGATTATGTGGGGATGTTCCTTTAAAAAAAAATGTGGAAAGAGAAGTTGTGTCCTTAATTTTGTTCAGTAGTGTTACTGTATATACTTGTTCTTCTTCTTCTTTATCTTTCTTCTTCTTCTTCTCGATCTTCTTCTTCTATATCTTCTTCTTCTTCTTCTTCTTCTTCTTCTTCATCATCATCATCATCATCATCATCATCATCATCATCATCATCATCATCATCATCATCATCATCATCATCATCATCATCATCATCATCATCATCATCATCATCATCATCATCATCATCATCATCATCATCATCATCATCATCTTCTTCTTCTTCTTCTTCTTCTTCTTCTTCTTCTTCTTCTTCTTCTTCTTCTTCTTCTTCTTCTTCTTCTTCTTCTTCTTCTTCTTCTTCTTCTTCTTCTTCTTCTTCTTCTTCTTCTTCTTCTTCTTCTTCTTCTTCTTCTTCTTCTTCTTCTTCTTCTTCTTCTTCATCTTCTTCTTCATCTTCTTCATCTTCTTCATCTTCATCTTCTTCATCTTCTTCATCTTCTTCATCTTCATCTTCTTCATCTTCATCTTCATCTTCATCTTCATCTTCTTTTTCATCTTCTTTTTCATCTTCTTCTTCATCTTCATCTTCATCTTCTTTTTCATCTTCATCTTCTTTTTCATCTTCATCTTCTTTTTCATCTTCTTTTTCATCTTCTTTTTCATCTTCTTCATCTTTTTCATCTTTTTCATCTTTTTCATCTTTTTCATCTTTTTCATCTTTTTCATCTTTTTCATCTTTTTCATCTTCTTCATCTTCTTCTTTTTCATCTTCTTCATCTTCTTCTTCATCTTCTTCTTCTTTTTCATCTTCTTCTTCTTTTTCATCTTCTTCTTCTTTTTCATCTTCTTCATCTTTTTCATCTTCTTCTTTTTCATCTTCTTCTTCTTTTTCATCTTCTTCATCTTTTTCATCTTCTTCATCTTTTTCATCTTCTTCATCTTTTTCATCTTCTTCATCTTTTTCATCTTCTTCATCTTTTTCATCTTCTTCTTCATCTTCTTCTTCATCTTCTTCTTCATCTTCATCTTCTCCTTCCTTTTCAATATCGTCTTCTTCTTCTTCACGTATTTCTCTTTTCAATTTTTTTTTTAAAGGAATGCAGCTATTTTTGAGCGTAACAAATAGCTGGTGGGCGCACGCATGTTGGAAGCGCCATTGTATGTGCTCCCTGGCAGTGGAAACACAAAGACAGCAGGAGGTAAATTCAGCAGCAGGAGGAGGAGGATGAGTGTGTGGCAGCAGGCAGTCAATGAGGCAGGCAGCTCGCCGTGACATAATAGCCCTGGTACCTAGCGGTGATACCAGGGCTGTAAATAAACACAACAGGAGGTCCCAGACAGCGGTCGTGCAGCCCACATTGTGTCCAATACACAACTGGGACAACACAGTTTTCAACCCGGGCACCTCAGAAAAATTAAACCTTTTTTTTTTTTTTAATGGTTTGTTTGGTTTTGGTTTTGCAACCAATATAGCTATTGTTTGACGTAATAGCTGGTGGCAGAGTGGCAGCAGAAGGTAAATCATCTGTGTACCCTGGCAGTGGGAAACACAGACAGACAGCAGCAGCAGGAGGAGGAATGGAGGAGTAGGCGAGCAGCTATTGTTTGACGTAATAGCTGGTGGCAGAGTGGCAGCAGAAGGTAAATCATCTGTGTACCCTGGCAGTGGGAAACACAGACAGACAGCAGCAGCAGCAGCAGGAGGAGGTATGGAGGAGCAGTGTGAGTGTGGCAGCAGGTAGGCAGCGTGACATAATAGCCCTGGTACCTAGCGGTGATACCAGGGCTGTAAATAAACACAACAGGAGGTCCCAGACAGCGGTCGTGCAGCCCACATTGTGTCCAATACACAACTGGGACAACACAGTTTTCAACCCGGGCACCTCAGAAAAATTAAACCTTTTTTTTTTTTTATGGTTTTTTGGTTTTTGGTTTTGCAACCAATATAGCTATTGTTTGACGTAATAGCTGGTGGCAGAGTGGCAGCAGAAGAAGGTAATTCTGTGTACCCTGGCAGTGGGAAACACAGACAGACAGCAGAAGGGCAGTACACAGCAGCCCACTGTAGGTGTAAAATGTGTGGCTGCAGGTGACGTAATAGTCAAAGTGAACCAGGCTGGCTTAGTGAGCAGGAGCCAGGAGGTGGTAAAGGGTGGTAAGGCACATTAACGATGGTTCCGGCAGCCAGTTCATGTCCCCCTCTCGCCGACAACAGGGGCCAGGAACTCGCCTTCCACCCACGCCTGGTTCATCTTGAGAAACGTCAGTCTGTCCACAGACTTGTGAGACAGACGTGAGCGTTTCTCGGTGACCACGCCACCAGCTGCACTGAAGCAGCGCTCGGACAGCACGCTGGAAGGGGGGCAGGACAGCACTTCCAGGGCGTACTGCGCCAGCTCGCTCCAGATCTCCATGCGCTTGACCCAATACTCCATGGGATCAACAGGGGCATCGCTGTCAAGCCCGCTGTACGACCCCATGTAGTCAGCCACCATGCGAGTCAGGCGCTGGCTGTGACCGGAGGAGGATGCTGCTGCATGCATCTCCTCTCTAGTCACTGCTGCCGGAGCCTCTACAGTCCTGTAGAGCTCGTGGCTGAGAGACAGCAGGTCTGTGGGGCGCTTGCTGCTGCTGGATGCAGGCACCTGCTGCTGCCTCTGTGCTGGCTGCTGGACAGTGGGGGTGGAAGGCTGGGGGAAGGCTTCCTCCAAGCGCTCAACAAGGGCCTGCTGCAAGCTCCTTATTTGTTGCGCTGGGTCTCCTCCTGCAGGCGGCAGGAACTGGCTCAACTTCCCCTTGAGGCGTGGGTCCAACATCATGCTGATCCAGATGTCCTCCCTCTGCTTCATCTGGATCACCCTGGGGTCCCTGCGCAGGCACGTCAGCATGTGCGCTGCCATTGGGAAGAGGCGGGCCACGTCTGCTGGCACATCGACGTCAGTGCTGTCCTCATCCTCCTCCTCTGCCGCCTCATCCTCTCTCCACCCCCGCACCAACTCAGCTGCGCTGTGCTGATCCCCCTCATCAGCTGCCAGGTCAGGGACCTCCACCAAGTCCTCCTCCTCCTCCCCCTCAGAGGTGGACTGCGCAGCTGGTTGCCGCTCCTGCTGGTCCAAGGCTGCCGCTCCCTGTTCCAGCAAAGCATCGAGGGCCCTGTTCAGCAGAGAAACCAGGGGCACCCACTCGCAGACCATAGCATGGTCCCTGCTCACCATGTTTGTGGCCTGCAGGAAGGGAGCCAGCACTAAGCACACCTGCTGCATGTGCCTCCAGTCATCATCGGGGACGATGGACGGGATGTTGCTGGTCTTGTCCCTTCTCTGAGCTGCGGAAACAGTGGCCAGGGCAAGGTACTGTTTGACAGCGCGCCTCTGTTCAACCAGACGCTCCAACATCGCCAGGGTGGAGTTCCAGCGAGTCGGAACGTCAAGGATCAGCCGATGGCGTGGCAGATCCAGCTCCTTTTGCACGTCTTCCAGGCTCGCACAGGCTGCAGCCGAGCGCCGGAAGTGACGCACAACATTCCTTGCCGTTTCCAGCAGTTCGCCCATCCCCTGGTAGGTGCGCAGGAACTTCTGCACCACCAGGTTCAGCACGTGGGCAAGACAGGGGATGTGGGTCAGGTTTCCCCTGTCTATTGCGGCAACCAGATTGGCCCCATTGTCGGCCACCACCTCTCCGACTCTGAGGCCTCTGGGGGTCAGCCAAATCCTCTCCTGCTCCTGGAGTTTGGCCAACACATGGGTTGCCGTCAGCTTGGTCTTCCCAAGGCTGACCAAGTGCAGCAGCGCTTGGCAGTGGCGGGCCTTCACGCTGCTGCTGAGGCGGGGGGTTTGGCCAGGTGTGCCGGAGGATGGCAGAGGATCGGAGGAACCTGCTGCAGTTCCCCTGAGCCTGCGGGGTGGCACCACCCACTGTGTTGCTGCTGCTGCTGTGCCCGCTGCTGCTCTCCCATCCTCACCCCCTTCCACCAAGCTGACCCAGTGGACAGTGAAGGACAGGTAGCGGCCTGTCCCGAAGCGGCTGCTCCAGGAGTCCATGGTGACGTGGACCCTTTCACCAACCGCGTGCTCCAGCCCTCGCTCCACATTGGCCATCACAAAGCGGTGCAGTGCAGGAATGGCCTTGCGGGCAAAGAAGTGTCTGCTGGGGAGCTGCCAGTCTGGGGCTGCGCAAGCAAGCAGCGCACGAATGTCGCTCCCCTCCTGCACGAGCGTGTACGGCAGGAGTTGGGAGCACATGGCCCGTGCCAGCAAGCCGTTCAGCTGACGCACGCGACGGCTGCTGGGAGGCAGAGCCCTAACCACCCCCTGGAAGGACTCGCTCAAAAGGCTCTGGCGTGGCCTTTTGCTGACACGGGAATCAGCAGACACAGCAGAGGAGGCCACTGAGGACTGGCTGCCAGAACAGGCCTCAGTGTCGGCGGCAGGAGTTGCAGAGGGGGGAGGAGCAGTGCGTTTCCGCACTCCTGCTGGTGCTGCTGGAGGAGCAGGAGGGCGGGTGGCTGCTGTTGCTGCTGCTGCTGCTGAAGGCTGTGCAGTGATGGGTGTGGTGCCACTGCCAGCAGCAGATGCCTTCAGCCTCTGGAACTCCTCATGCTGGTGGAAATGTTTAGCCGCAAGGTGGTTGATGAGCGAGCTGGTGCTGAACTTTAAGGGGTCTGCACCTCTGCTCAACTTCCGCTGACAGTGGTTGCAAGTGGTGTACTTGCTGTACACAGTGGGCATGGTGAAAAACCGCCAGATTGGTGACAGAAACTTCCCCCTACGGCATGGAAGCGCTGCTGCCTGTCTCCCTGTGGTGGTTGGGGGGGGGGCTTGGGTGCGGCTGGGGGTGGTACTGGCTGATGCTGCTGCTGCTGCTGCTGAGCCTGAGACACCAGCAGGCTGTGGGACGCTGCCAATGCTTGCAATGATGCGCCTCCTTGCAAGGCCCACAAGCGCATCCTCCTCCTCCTCCTCAGAGCTGCTGAGGACGACATCCCCTGGAGGTGGTGGCACCCAGTCTCTGTCTGTCACCGGGTCATCATTTGAACTGGACAAAATAGAAAAAACACAGGGACACCGGGAGCCCGATATCGTGTAATAACGTCTCGACAATGGGACTATGTAATACGAGGTAGTATACTCACAAAGGTAGGTTGCTTTTGAGGGCAACCACCATCTGCACATGTGGAGAAGTACCGTCTCCACTCGGCCTTAAGGTCGCTGCTCCTGAGAAAAAACGGGTGCCTTATATCCAAATAAGGACACCTCCCCTAGCTCGTAGGGTATAGAGATTCAAACAATCGATAAAAGTAGGAGGCGCCCTCTAGTATAGCATAGTAGCACTTAAATAATTTATAGCGTTCACAGGATAAGAGTAAAATTGTCCTACCTGTGTTGATAAATACTCAGATGGAAACAAATAAATCAGAAGATTTTTATTTATCGTATTGAATCAAGCACTTAGACAACGCGTTTCGCGACATCAGTCGCTTCCTCAGGTCAAATACACGTGCTTCAAAAGAGAAAACAAGGATGGCGCTCAGAAACACATACATACCACATTAAAGGACAATGCATATCTCATCAATATAATGTAAGCATTTAAAATATAAAATACAAAAAAAAAGTTTTTATATATACATATATATATGTGTACCAACATATACACATATATACACATACACACACACACATCATATAAGATCTCACATAAAATACTATTCCCTTAAAAAATTACATGTATATGTATAACATATAAAGGGTCCAGATATACAATATATCAAAAATAAATACATACCATATGGCTCCAATTGGAACCATAAATTCATGATAATGGTAACCTATCTATAGGAAGCTGCAATATTTTTTATCTGCATGTATATAGTGCTTAGATAGGTTACCATTATCATGAATTTATGGTTCCAATTGGAGCCATATGGTATGTATTTATTTTTGATATATTGTATATCTGGACCCTTTATATGTTATACATATACATGTAATTTTTTAAGGGAATAGTATTTTATGTGAGATCTTATTTGATGTGTGTGTGTGTATGTGTATATATGTGTATATGTTGGTACACATATATATATGTATATATAAAAACTTTTTTTTTGTATTTTATATTTTAAATGCTTACATTATATTGATGAGATATGCATTGTCCTTTAATGTGGTATGTATGTGTTTCTGAGCGCCATCCTTGTTTTCTCTTTTGAAGCACGTGTATTTGACCTGAGGAAGCGACTGATGTCGCGAAACGCGTTGTCTAAGTGCTTGATTCAATACGATAAATAAAAATCTTCTGATTTATTTGTTTCCATCTGAGTATTTATCAACACAGGTAGGACAATTTTACTCTTATCCTGTGAACGCTATAAATTATTTAAGTGCTACTATGCTATACTAGAGGGCGCCTCCTACTTTTATCGATTGTTTGAACCGGGTCATCATCATCCTCCCCCTCCTGAAACATGTCCTGCTGGGATGAGGACCCCCCAAACTCCTCTCCTGATGCATGGATGGGCTGCTTGACTGTCGCCACAGTCTTGCTGTCCAATCCCTCATCCCCCAAAGTGCCCATCAGCATCTCCTCCTCAAGATCGCCAACAACAGCAGACAATTTACTCATGATGCCTGGGGTCAAAAGACTGCTGAATGACAGGTCGGCGAGTGACGGTGAACTGGCCTCCTCCCCAGACCCTGCTGGGCGGCTGCTGCGAACAGGGGTGGTGGTGGTGGTGAGGGTGGAGGCCTCGGATGCAGAGCTGATGGCGGGCTGCTCATCCTCCGTCATGAGTTGCACCACAGTGTCTGCATCCTTTTCCTCAATGGGACGTTTCCGACCCGGCTGGAGGAAAATGGGAGCAGGTGCTACACGCTGCTGCTGCTGTGTCTCTGCAGCGTGAGTTGCAGATGCTCCTGCTGGGCGGCGCCCAAGGCGTCCACGGCCAGTGGCTATGGGAGGAATGTTAGCCACTGACGCTGCTGCTGCTGCTGCGGAACTGTGCATGGTGGCGCGCCCGCGGCCGCGGCTTGCCACAATGCTGCTCCCTCTCCTCCTGATTCCCTTGCTGCCCTTCCCCTTGCCCAAACCGCGCTGGCTGCCACTTCCAGACATCTTAAATGTTTTGGGCGTATAGACAAAAGTTTTGTAAAAGGGCGGGTGAAAAGTGGGGTACTTTAATGGAGTGGGTTGGTTGGTGAGGTGACTGAGTGAGTGTCCCCTAGTACAGTAAGTAAGTAGTAACAGTCAGGAAGTACAACTAGCAGTTACAATAATCAGTAGTAATCACAAGTAAATTTAGTGTGTGTACACTCAGACAGTGAGTGCACGCACGCAGGAGCTAGTAGCCTATGAACACAGTGACTGAGTGTCCTAGACTCCTAGTACAGTAAGAGTAAGTAGTAACAGTAAGTAGAACTAACTAATTACGATAATCAATCAGCGATCAGAAGGAAATGGAGTGTGGGTGTGTGTACACTCAGACAGTGAGTGCACGCACGCAGGAGCTAGTAGCCTATGAACACAGTGACTGAGTGTCCTAGACTCCTAGTACAGTAAGAGTAAGTAGTAACAGTAAGTAGAACTAACTAATTACAATAATCAATCAGCGATCAGAAGGAAATGGAGTGTGGGTGTGTGTACACTCAGACAGTGAGTGCACGCACGCAGGAGCTAGTAGCCTATGAACACAGTGACTGAGTGTCCTAGACTCCTAGTACAGTAAGAGTAAGTAGTAACAGTAAGTACAACTAACTAATTACGATAATCAATCAGCGATCAGAAGGAAATGGAGTGTGGGTGTGTGTACACTCAGACAGTGAATGCACGCACGCAGGAGCTAGTAGCCTATGAACACAGTGACTGAGTGTCCTAGACTCCTAGTACAGTAAGAGTAAGTAGTAACAGTAAGTAGAACTAACTAATTACAATAATCAATCAGCGATCAGAAGGAAATGGAGTGTGGGTGTGTGTACACTCAGACAGTGAGTGCACGCACGCAGGAGCTAGTAGCCTATGAACACAGTGACTGAGTGTCCTAGACTCCTAGTACAGTAAGAGTAAGTAGTAACAGTAAGTACAACTAACTAATTACGATAATCAATCAGCGATCAGAAGGAAATGGAGTGTGGGTGTGTGTACACTCAGACAGTGAGTGCACGCACGCAGGAGCTAGTAGCCTATGAACACAGTGACTGAGTGTCCTAGACTCCTAGTACAGTAAGAGTAAGTAGTAACAGTAAGTAGAACTAACTAATTACAATAATCAATCAGCGATCAGAAGGAAATGGAGTGTGGGTGTGTGTACACTCAGACAGTGAGTGCACGCACGCAGGAGCTAGTAGCCTATGAACACAGTGACTGAGTGTCCTAGACTCCTAGTACAGTAAGAGTAAGTAGTAACAGTAAGTAGAACTAACTAATTACAATAATCAATCAGCGATCAGAAGGAAATAGAGTGTGGGTGGTGTGTGTACACTCAGACAGTGAGTGACCGCACGCAGGAGCTAGTAGCCTATGGACAGTGACTGAGTGTCCTAGACTCCTAGTACAGTAAGAGTAAGTAGTAACAGTAAGTAGAACTAACTAATTACAATAATCAATCAGCGATCAGAAGGAAATGGAGTGTGGGTGTGTGTACACTCAGACAGTGAGTGCACGCACGCAGGAGCTAGTAGCCTATGAACACAGTGACTGAGTGTCCTAGACTCCTAGTACAGTAAGAGTAAGTAGTAACAGTAAGTAGAACTAACTAATTACAATAATCAATCAGCGATCAGAAGGAAATGGAGTGTGGGTGTGTGTACACTCAGACAGTGAGTGCACGCACGCAGGAGCTAGTAGCCTATGGACAGTGACTGAGTGTCCTAGACTCCTAGTACAGTAAGAGTAAGTAGTAACAGTAAGTAGAACTAACTAATTACGATAATCAATCAGCGATCAGAAGGAAATAGAGTGTGTGTTGTGTGTGTACACTCAGACAGTGAGTGCAGTGCGCACACGCAGGAGCTAGTAGCCTATATGAACAGTGACAGTGAGTGTCCCTACGGGTACAGTAAGAGTAAGTAGTAAGTAAGTACAACTAACTAACAATAATCTATCAGTAATCAGAAGGAAATAGAGTGTGTGTACACACAGACAGTGAGTGAGTGCACACACGCAGGAGCTAGCTAGTAGCCTATAAACAGTGACAGTCAGTGAGTGTCCTACTCCTAGTACAGTATAACTACAATACTATTAGTAAAGGACAGCAGAAATACTGGTATAGATGAGAGAAATAAACAGAGGACAGCTGCCCACAGAGGCAAGGCCCCCCTGAGGCCTAAACCTGTAAGCTTGCAGCAGCTGCCTGTCTCTAATGTAACACACAAGCTACTAACTAAAATACAATGTCTATCTAACTAACAACAATATAGGTGTATATGGCAGGTGTAGGTGAGCAAAAACGCTAGGTAAATGATCACAATAGAGCACTTGCTAAGCCAAAGCACAAAGGAGCAACTCTCTCTCTGTACAAGTCTCAGGCAAGCATGGAGAAACGGAACATGGCGGCCGCTATTTATAGGGTAGGGGCTGGCCAGGGTCCCCCTCTGTGATTGGCTGCCGTCAGAGGGCCTGGGAGCCCTCTGATTGGCTCTAAGGACATCAATCTGGGCTATGACGCTATTCGAGCTCGGTACCGAGCTCGAATAGCGCCGGGTTGCTCGAATAGCTCGAATAGTGAATGGGCTATTCGAGTGTACTCGGATAGCCCATTCGAATAGCTGCAGCTATTCGGAGCTCGAATACCGAGCTCGAATAGCTGAAAAAGAGCTCGAATATTCGAGCTACTCGAATATTCGAGCTCTGCTGAGCACCACTGATGCCGTCTTATATCGCCAACCCAGGACAGATCAGCAATATCAAGCATGGAAACCGATCCTTCTTCCCATTTTTATGCTTACCCGTTTGGTCTTCAAGCTTACCTCTCCTCTCCCTGCGACAATGTGCGAAAGACCACTGAGTGTGTGCCTACTCCTGTGTCTGGAGTTCCCTAGGTTCTAATAGTGTACCTGCTCGTGGTACCTCTCAAAACACGGCCCTACGCATAGACCAGGCTGGTCAGGACAGCGGGGACAATAATAAACGGTGTCACTCCTTGTTCCAGCCCTGCTGCAGACACGGCAACGTTTTCTTCGGATGCGTTGACCTGGGGCACACGGAAGCTGATAGGCGTAATGCCTTCCATGCAGTCGGCTAGTTGCATCTGGGGGGGGGGGGGGGGGGGGCCTGGCACCTCCTGGATACAGGGTGTCCATAATGATCTCTTCCTGAAATTGGAGGAAAGATCCAGTTCTCCCAGCCTTACTGTAGAGAACAAAGCTGTTGTAAACTGCCAATTGAATCAGATAAAAAGACACTTTCTTATACCAGCGTCTTGTTTTCCGGGTAACTAAATAGGGCGCTAACCTCTGGTCATTGAAGTCCCCTCCCATGTTGACATTATATTCGTGGACGACAAGGGGCTTTTCAATGACCGCAGTTGCCCGTTGAATTTGGACTGTCGTGTCTGTGTGAATGGTGGACAGAAAGTAAACGTCCCTCTTGTCCCTCCATTTCACCGCGAGCAGGTCTTCAGTACGCAAGGCGACCCTCTGCCCCCGTAAAAGTCTGGTGGTAACGAGCCGTTGGGGGAAGCCCTGGCGACTAGGCCGCGCAGTGCCACAGCATCGGATTCCTTCTAACTTTAAGTGCTGAAAGAGGGCCACACTTGTGTAATAATTGTCCACAAAAAGATGGTACCCCTTCTGGAACAAGGGTGACACCAAGTCCCACACAACCTTTCCACTGCTCCCCAGGTAGTCAGGGCATCCGACCGGCTCCAATTTTGAGTCTTTTCCCTCATAGACCCTAAAACGACATGTATAGCCTGTGGCCCTTTCACAGAGCTTATACAGTTTCACCCCATACCGGGCGCGCTTGCTTGGGATGTACTGTTTGATGCCAAGGCGCCCGGTAAAGCGTAAGAGGGACTCGTCTACGCAGATGTTCTGTTCAGGGATATAAGCATCTGCAAATGTTGATGACAGGTGGTCTATGAGGGGCCGAATTTTGTGGAGCCGGTCATAAGCAGGGTGGCCCTTTTCATGACAGGTTTTGTCGTCGTTGAAGTGCAGGAAGCGCAGGATGGACTCAAATCGTGTCCTGGACATGGCAGCAGGGTACAAGGGAACATGATTTACTGGGTTCGTAGACCAATACGACCGCAGTACATTCTGTTTCATTAGTCCCAAGTGAAGGATAAGGGCCAAAAAGATTTTAATGTCGGAAACTTGGACTGGTTTCCACCCGAAAGGCTGGGCATACATGCTCTCCGGGTGCTCGGTGATGAATTGTGTGGCTTTACGGTTGGTCTCAACCACAATTAAGTCCAAGAGAACCTGGGTGATGAACAGCTGCAAAAAGTCTAGGGCCGTTCCTAGATGAGCTGTCGCCACCTGGACTCCAGACTGGGCGGTGAAAGGGGGCACTACGGGTGCGGCGGAATCAGGGGATTGCCAATCTGGTTGTGCCAGCACCTCTGGGAGTCTATGGGTACTACGGGCCCGTCTTCTTCTTGGTGGCTGCGACGGGGGTACTACTGCACTTGCCACCGTACCAGTTTCAACTTCCATGCTGACGCTCACCACTTCGTCAGGGTCTACGGAAGCACTGGCACTAAGTCCAGGAGATGCTGCGCTGCTGGTGCCTGCCTCACCAAGAAAACTATCAACAGCGCTAGCACCACCCTGCTGCCCTTGAGGCGGATCCTGCGCCACCTGCGGTCTAACGACTTGGGGTCTGGTACGCCTGGCTCTAGCCGGGACCATAGCCTCGTCATCAGTATCGGTCAGGGAACCACTGCTTTCTACAGGTTCAAAATCGGACCCGGAAGATTCGACGGATGATTCTTCCCAAAAGAACTCATCCGACTGGTCCATGTACCTGTATACCTCGTCATCGGAAAGCCCCCTTCTTGCCATTTTGGATTGCTAAATTTATGGGGTTTTCCTCCGAGACTACCCAGAAAAAAAGAGCACCTACCTAGCAAAAAGGGAGTATTTGAGTGGTATTGGGGTTGGTGGGAAGTGGGGTCTCAGAGGCAATCAAACAATCACGGGACAATCAAATCCAATTACAGCACAATCGACTCCAATCACAGCACAAGCAGATCTGATGCACTCGGAAGGTGATGGGGGGAGGGTGGGATTGGGTGTGGCGGGAAGTGGGGTCTCAGGCAATCAAACAATCACGGGGCAATCGAAGCCGATCACGGGACAATCAAATACAATTACAGCACAATCGACTCCAATCACAGCCCAATCAAATCTGATGCACTCGGAAGGTGATGGGGGAGGGTGGGATTGGGTGTGGCGGGAAGTGGGGTCTCAGGCAATCAAACAATCACGGGGCAATCGAAGTCGATCACGGGACAATCAAATACAATTACAGCACAATCGACTCCAATCACAGCACAAGCAAATCTGATGCACTCGGAAGGTGGTGGTTGGAGGTGGTGTGGGGGGGGGGGGGTTGGGTGTGGTGGGGGGGAGGGTGGGGTTGGGTGTGGCGGGAAGTGGGGTCTCAGGCAATCAAACAATCACGGGGCAATCGAAGCCGATCACGGGACAATCAAATACAATTACACCACAATTGAATACAAGCGCAGCACAATCGAATACAAGCGCAGCACAGTCAAATACAATGCACTTGGACGGTGATTAGGGGGGGGGTCTGAGGGCGATTTGAGGGGGTGGGGGGTTGATCAGGAGCCTGCACGGGGCAGACTGAGTCCTGATCTGATGAGAGGCAGACACAGGGGGTTACTGATCAAAGATCAGTTAGTGATTGCTGGGGAGGACAGATGTAAACAAACAGCAGGGGATGTAATCAGAAGGGGGGTACGAGGGCAATCGAGGGCCTGGGCAGGTGATCGGTTACCCCCGCGGGGCAGTTAGGGTCTGCTCTGATGGGTGGGGGTGCTGAGGGCTGATGGACAGGTGATAGACAGGTGATCAGAGGGGGATCAGAGGGGGATCAGAGGGTAATGTAGCTGTATACAGATGTATACAGTATACAGGGGGGTAGTCTGGGATGGGGTGTGGGGGTGATCTAAAGGTAGGGGGGGGGGATCAGGGGTGACTAGGAGGCAGTTAGGGACCTAAACTAAGGGGCAGCGTCGCTAGTTAGTGGCAGGTGGGGGGGGTGGGGGTTTTACAGGGGTGCAAGGGTGATGGGCAGGGGTCTGCTGGGGTGATCAGGGGGGGTAGGAAGGCTGGGGTGGGTGATCAGGGAGGCTGAGGGCAAAAAACACAGTGTAGCTATGTCACTTACAAGTGGTTCCTCCTCGCTGGTGGTCTCTGCAACAATGAGACCACGAGGCGAGGAGGAAGCACGTATAAGGCACTTTGTTTACCTAACAAAGTGCCTTATACTCCCTGATTGGTGGATCCTGCGGATTCCTCCGCTCGCCGGCTCTGCTAAGTGGCCGGCGAGCGGAGACAAAATGCCCGTGCTTCGATCCCGGGCGGAGGATCGCGTCACGGATGACGCGATCGCTCCGCCCATGCCCTTAAATGGACTGCCGCCTCTGTGGGTGAGGCCATCTTGCAGGGCTCCACTTCCCCGCCGCCCCTGTGTAGTGGGCGGTCGGGAAGTGGTTAAAGTGGAATATAACCCAGCATTTCATCTTTGCTCAGTTCAGTGTAGTGAAATGTGGACGCATCTGAAGTTTACATAATGTTATCTTGTGTTTACTTAAATGTATCAAGTGAGGAATGTGACACATTTTCTGACTGCGGAGAAGCAGCTCAACACAGACAGAGAGTCAAAGCATTTCTGCCTTCACTACATCATGAATAAAACCAGTTATTAATAAAATGCAAAGTCAGCTCACAGTGACTGTACTTTTGGGAACCTATAATATCTAAATCAGGGGTCTCAAACTCGTGGCCCGCGGGCCATTTGTGGCCTTCGATACAATATTTTGTGACCCGCGCCGGCAAAAGCTTCCTTATAGTTCGCTTCAGTGCTCCCAAGTAATCCGCCGTGTCCCCACCGCAAAACGAGGGCTGCAGAGCCCCCAAATCGCCCGGAGGGCAATCCGCCGGCATTTCCTGGAAGGGGCAGAGCTTTCAGCTTCAGCTTTGCCCCTCCTGACGTCAATCGCGGCACATCGCCGCCTCTGGCCGCCCTCTCACTCTTCCTTCACAGAGTGGGGCGGGGAGAGGCGGCGATGCGCCGCGATTGACGTCAGGAGAGGCAGAGCTGAAGCTGAAAGCTCTGCCCCTTCCAGGAAATGCCGGCGGATTGCCCCCCGGGCGATTTGGGGGCTCTGCAGCCCTCGTTTTGCGGTGGGGACACGGCGGATTACTTGCAATGGGAACACTGAAGCGAACTATAAGGTAAAGTAGGCAAAATAGTTTGCTTCAGTGTGGATTTGATTTTGAAATAAAAATCAATGCAAGGGACGGGGCGGAGCGTTGTCGGGAGCTGCTGATTGACTTTTCTTGTGAAAACCCTTATGCGGCCCAGCCTCATCCTGACTTTGCCTCCGGCGGCCCCCAGGTAAATTAAGTTTGAGACCCCTGATCTAAATGAATAATAATACTTATGCACAAATGCAAATATGATAACCATATGGCATATAAAAAGTAGGAAAACATGTTTCTATTGAATATTATGTCAGGGTTTTAAACCGCTTTAACAAATCATTGCAGTGTGGAAGAACTATATTGTCACCAGAGAGCCTAGACCTCAATCCAATGACAGATCTGTGAGATTATGAGAAATTCTGAGTGCCTGACCTCATTTGCTACTCTTGTGTGTTAGAGAGTGTGAGAACACTGGCAATCCCTGTCCTAAGGGTAGAGTGTAACTTAAAATGTCTCTAGTTGTGAAATGAAATGCTTGGCAAACACATAGAGGCCTGAAGTTCCTGAGTCCATGGATTTATGATCCTATAGTCTGTATGGAAATATTTTTGTGATAAGTTCTTAAGACCTCCAACTAAAAGATGTTTCAAGGGGTCTAACACCTGGAGGGGGGCATGGCGGAGTGGGATACACGCCAAAAGTCCCCGGGAAAAATCTGGATTTGACGCAAAGCAGCGTTTTAAGGGCAGAAATCATATTGAATGCTAAATGACAGGCCTAAAGTGCTTTAAAACATCTTGCATGTGTATACATCAATCAGGTAGTGTAATTAAGGTACTGCTTCACACTGACACACCAAACTGTTCACTGAACAGAACAGGTATGCAGTGGCAGGTTCACTGAACAGAACCGGTATACAGTGGCGGGTTCACTGAACAGAACAGGTATGCAGTGGCGGGTTCACTGAACAGAACAGGTATACAGTGGCGGGTTCACTGAACAGAACAGGTATGCAGTGGCGGGTTCACTGAACAGAACAGGTATGCAGTGGCGGGTTCACTGAACAGAACAGGTATACAGTGGCGGGTTCACTGAACAGAACAGGTATGCAGTGGCGGGTTCACTGAACAGAACAGGTATACAGTGGCGGGTTCACTGAACAGAACAGGTATGCAGTGGCGGGTTCACTGAACAGAACAGGTATACAGTGGTGGGTTCACTGAACAGTACAGGTATGCAGTGGCAGGTTCACTGAACAGGTATGCAGTGGTGGGTTCACAGTACAGGTATGCAGTGATGGGTTCACAGAACAGGTATGCAGTGGTGGGTTCACAGTACAGGTATGCAGTGGTGGGTTCACAGAACAGGTATGCAGTGGTGAGTTCACAGAACAGGTATGCAGTGGTGGGTTCACAGAACAGGTATGCAGTGGCGGGTTCACTGAACAGGTATGCAGTGGCGGGTTCACTGAACAGGTATGCAGTGGCGGGTTCACTGAACAGGTATGCAGTGGTGGGTTCACTGAACAGGTATGCAGTGGTGGGTTCACTGAACAGGTATGCAGTGGCGGGTTCACTGAACAGGTATGCAGTGGTGGGTTCACAGAACAGGTATGCAGTGGTGGGTTCACAGAGCAGGTATGCAGTGGTGGGTTCACAGAAAAGGTATGCAGTGGCGGGTTCACAGAACAGGTATGCAGTGGCAGGTTCACTGAACAGGTATGCAGTGGTGGGTTCACTGAACAGGTATGCAGTGGCGGGTTCACAGAACAGGTATGCAGTGGCAGGTTCACTGAACAGGTATGCAGTGGTGGGTTCACTGAACAGGTATGCAGTGGCGGGTTCACTGAACAGGTATGCAGTGGTGGGTTCACAGAACAGGTATGCAGTGGTGGGTTCACAGAACAGGTATGCAGTGGCAGGTTCACTGAACAGGTATGCAGTGGTGGGTTCACTGAACAGGTATGCAGTGGCGGGTTCACAGAACAGGTATGCAGTGGCAGGTTCACTGAACAGGTATGCAGTGGTGGGTTCACAGAACAGGTATGCAGTGGTGGGTTCACAGAACAGGTATGCAGTGGTGGGTTCACAGTACAGGTATGCAGTGGTGGGTTCACAGAACAGGTATGCAGTGGTGGGTTCACAGAACAGGTATGCAGTGGTGGGTTCACTGAACAGGTATGCAGTGGTGGGTTCACAGAACAGGTATGCAGTGGTGGGTTCACAGAACAGGTATGCAGTGGTGGGTTCACAGAACAGGTATGCAGTGGTGGGTTAGAACAGGTATGCAGTGGTGGGTTCACAGAACAGGTATGCAGTGGTGGGTTCACAGCACAGGTATGCAGTGGTGGGTTCACAGAACAGGTATGCAGCCAGGGACAAGCTAAGCCTAACTAATCTTTCCCTATGAGAGACAGTCTGCAGCAGCTCGCCCTACTCTCACTAACGCAGGCACACGAGTGACCGTAATGGCCGCCGCTGCCTGCCTTATATAAGGGGGGTGGGGCTCCAGGGGCTAGTGTAGCCTAATTGGCTACACTGGGCCTGCTGACTGTGATGTAGAGGGTCAAAGTTGACCCTCCATGGTGCATTATGGGGCGAACCGAACTTCCGCAAAGGTTCGCCTGCGGGACGCGAACCACGGAAGTTCGCATGGAACCGTTCGCAGGCGAAACGTTCGGCCCAACTCTAACGGTTACATACAGTTAAAATAATCCTAAAGCTGCCCAGTAACAAAACAATTTCCCAAATGATCAATCATTCGATTGGATCGGGCAGCATTGATGGAGCCAGTTGACAACGAACAATCAATGTATCGATCCTTCCGTCGATCCATTTTTACGGATCGATCCCACTGAACATTATCAGATTGGTTGCAGTTTCTTTCCCGTTAGTGGGTAGAAATGATTGTTTTCAACCGATCAGAGTTATCAAATCAGACAGTCGGTTGTTCTGGAAATTGCATTGGGCACCTTAGAGGAAGCATCAGGGAAATAAAAAAAAATGAGCTCAACTTCCCTGTGGTTTCCACCAGCCCCTGGCAGCTGATATGTTCCTCGCCGCAGCTCCGGTGTCCTGGGATCCCTTCCATTTCAGATGCTGACCTCGCCAGTTCAGCATCTACTGCACATGTGCAAGCGTCGCTGTCAATCAGTAGTACTTTTGAAAAGAATAAAGAAAAAACTGGAAATCCCCCATGAGAAGATGGGCTAGTCTAAAACCTGTCAGATCTGCCAGAATGTATATAGCTACTGTAAGTGACAGCTACATAGAAAAAAAGTAATTAATTGTGCATTTTACTATGGGACAAATGTATAAAGAATACATATGTATTTTAAAGAGGAACTGAAGTGAAAATAACATAATGAATAAGGTTGCTTATTGTTTACAATATTCATTTATAGATGAGTCAGTGTTTGCCCATTGTAAAATCTTTCCTCTCCCCTGATTTACATTCTGACATGTATCCCGGTTAGTGGTGACATCTTTAGTTCTGCCAGGTGATCTGTACGGAATGTTCGTTACTGAGAGTTCTATGCACAGAGTGGGATACTGCTTGCTTGGCAGCTGGAAAGAAACATAATTTCCCACAATGCAACGGGGTTCACAGACAGCAAACTGTCAGGACCATGGTCATGACATCACCCTGTGGGAGGGGTTTCACCACAATATCAGCCATAGAGATCCCCCCGATGATCTATTTGAGAAAGTTAAAGATTTCTCGTGGGAAAGGGGGTATCAGCTACTGATTAGAATTACATTCAATCCTTGGTTAACCACTTGAGGACTAGCGCATTTTCGGCTGATCTGTGCTGCGTGGGCTCTCCAGCCCACCGCACAGATCAGCTTTTAAGCAGGGCGATCAGACTGCCCCCCTTTTTTCCCCACTAGGGGGATGTCCTGCTGGGGGGGTCTGATCACCGCCGGCTACATGTGTTTAGCGGGGGGGGAGGGGCTTCTCAAAGCCTCCCTCCGCAGCGATATCCTGCGCTCCCTCTCCTTCCCTCCCTCTCCTGCAGGGTATGGGCGGCACAGGATGGAGATCCGTCCTGCACCGCCTCAAATAGGCTTCAGCCTATCAGACTGCGGCGATCCCTGGCCAATCAGAGGCCGGGGATCGCTGATCTGCTTTATGGCGCGTGTTTACAATCAGCCTGCGAGCCGCGATCGGAGGCTTGCAGGCTGTTCACGGAGACACCCTCCGTGAACTGACATGGAAATGTAAATCCACTTAAGACCTGCCGACGCCTATCGGGGTTAGGTGGTCGTTAAGTGCTAGTTCCTCTTTAAATTTAAAAAAATGTCACAATAATTATCCTTTAAGAATAATAAAAAACAGTAAAGACGGCTTTGTTGGCGAGGAATATTGCGCTCAGGGCAGAGTCAATAATTCCTTACCGTGCATGAAAACTTCTCGGTAAAATCACAACATAAGCGTGAAATACTCCACAGACCTCCGGCCAGATGAATAAATTAATTTGCAAATAAATAAACGAAGACGGTTTCTGCGATGGTAGAATTATGGACATCCGGGTCAATATTTTGTTTTTGGCAATAAATATAACTCGCTCTCGCCCTCGCTGCGTTCGGCCATTTCTCTGGATGCATTAATGAGGCGATATTAATGTGTAGAGAACGTCTGGGGGGGAGGGTCGGGCGGATGGCGAGGGGACAATCCTCTCAGTCAGAGACGCAATCTGCCGCACACACACGCCTCGCGTCCAGGGGGGTCCTGAAGTGGGCAGTGGAGAGCTACACAGCTGAACACTGTGGGTTTTATTTGCATGCCAGTTTCCCAGAAGCCTCTGCTCACAAAACCGCTCACCGAATAACTCCTCTGCATCAGCATGTGGCACGAGCGTAAACATGGAAGGTGGCTGATTCTACGCCTTGTTTCTGGCAGAGGTACCCGGCTGGCAGCGACGGGCAACAGATGGCGTTACAAGAACTTCGTTTGTACGAGGCCAGCGCGGCGTTCTCAGGTGAGCAGACAGACGTCTCCTTGTAAGCGCTGGGACACGACCAAATCAAACAGCCTCGCAGAACCCCTTCTGGAAGTTCTTCTGTTTCATACGTTGATATCCTCTTCGCGCTTTGCGCTCGTCAGCACCGCATCGGTCGGGGTGCGGCGATTGTGAGGGAAGGAAATTATTCCAAGGCTTAAAATAAATTCATTTTATTATCAGGACTTTTTATATTTTATAGCGTAAATGCGTTATTGGCGCTAAATCGCAAAAGGAGCTGAAAAATAAATCGTAAATTATTCTTTACTTATTTTTCACCTCAACTATAAGGAGAGATCATTCACGTTATTTTTTCTAATTTGAGCTTCAGCAATTAGTCACTAAATGCCCCACAAGTGGGGCTTGCACTCTCTTGCAGGTAGGCACTTGTCTGTTTTTAAGTAGCGCTGTTCATTTCCTTGCTATGTACTAATTTAATTCATTTTTGGTCAGCTGCTCCCACTTAACAGCTTTGCTTTTGGTGTATATGCAGAGCTTCTGTTTGGGTTCAAGGTGCGTTTGCAGTTTCTGGGGGGGCTCAGCGCACCTCTGATTGGAGGCCATACGGAAGCGGCCTGGTGATGCGCTGATCCACCTTTTGCGCAATTTTCAAATGCCACAATATCCATAATTCTCATCACAGCCTATGGCGTCCAGTGGTGGATATACCATGAAGCCACATGAATCATGTGATTCAGGCAGCAAAATCTAGGGAGTGACGTTTAGACAAACAGTTTGGGACACTTGGCACATACCTCCTTTCCACTCTCATCCAAACAAAAACAAACAAACACAGAACATTTATATTTTGCGCTTTTCTCCTGGCGGACTCAAAGCGCCAGAGCTGCAGCCACTAGGACGCGCTCTATAGGCAGTAGCAGTGTTAGGGAGACTTGCCCAAGGTCTCCTACTGAATAGGTGCTGGCTTACTGAACAGGCATCCCCGAATCCCTGTCCTCACTACATCTGATAAGTCACCGCTACTGATCGAAGTTCATGTACAGTCTTAATGAACTGAACATACGCAGAACACGTCCAGCTATGGGGACACATGAAAACCCAACACAGAGATGTTAGTGTGTTCTGGCCTTCAAAGATTGTGATTTGCCAAGTGTGGGCAGAGGGGAGTAAGGGGGGCCTAGTAGGTTTGCCCAGTATGGGGCCCAAACATTTCTGGTGGTGGCCCTGCTGGCCATGGTGATCTCTGGCTGGTGATGGGGTTTATATGGGGCATATATATATATATATATATATATATATATATATATATATATATGCATTTCGGGGGCGGAGGTATAGGTGGCGCGTCCTGCAAAGGGGCACCGGCGTGAGGGTTGTGGACCGTGGATTGTCCTCGTGGCTGGGGCACCGGTGTGGGGGTTGTGGACAGTGGATTGTACTCGTGGCTGGGGCACCGGCGTGGGGGTTGTGGACAGTGGAGTGTCCTCGTGTCTGGGGCACCGGCATGGGGGGTGTTGACAGTGTATTATCCTCGTGGCTGGGGACCCGGCGTGGGGGTTGTGGACAGTGTATTGTCCTCGTGGCTGGGTCACCTGTGTGGGGGGGTGTTGACAGTGGATTGTCGTTGTGGCTGGGGCACCAGCGTGGGGGTTGTGGACAGTGGATTGTCCTCGTGGCTAGGGCACCGGTGTGGGGGGTGTTGACAGTGGATTGTCCTTGTGGCTGGGTCACCTGTGTGGGGGGGTGTTGACAGTGGATTATCCTCGTGGCTGGGGAACCAGCGTGGGGGTTGTGTTCAGTGGATTGTCCTCGTGGCTGGGGCACCGGTGTGGGGGGTGTTGACAGTGGATTGTCCTCGTGGCTGGGGCACCAGCGTGGGGGTGTTGACAGTGGATTGTCCTCGTGGCTGGGGCACCAGTGTGGGGGTTGTGGACAGTGGATTGTCCTCATGGTTGGGGCACCAGCGTGGGGGTTGTGGACAGTGGATTGTCCTCGTGGCTGGGGCACCGGTGTGGGGGTTGTGGACAGTGGATTGTCCTCGTGGCTGGGGCACCGGTGTGAAGGGTGTTGACAGTGGATTGTCTTTGTGGCTGGGGCACCGGTGTGGAGGGTGTTGACAGTGGATTGTCCTCGTGGCTGGGGCACCTGCGTGGGGGGTGGTGACAGTGGATTGTCCTCGTGGCTGGGGCACCGGCGTGGGGTTGTGGACAGTGGATTGTCCTCGTGGCTGGGGAATAGGCGTGGGGGTTGTTGACAGTGGATTGTCCTCGTGGCTGGTGCACCGGTGTGGGGGGTGTTGACAGTGGATTGTCCTCATGGCTGGGGCACTGGCGTGGGAGTGTTGACAGTGGATTGTCTTTGTGGCTGGTGCACCGGCGTGGGGGTTGTTGACAGTGGATTGTCCTCGTGGCTGGGGCACCGGTGTGGGAGTTATTGACAGTGGATTGTCTCCTCGTGGCTGGGGCATCGGCATGGGGGTTGTGGATAGTGGATTGTCCTTGTGGCTGGGGCGTCGGCGTGGGAGTTGTTGACAGTGGATTGTCCTCGTGGCTGGGGCACGGGCGTGGGGGTTGTTGACAGTGGATTGTCCTTGTGGCTGGGGCACCGGCGTGGGGGGTTGTTGACATTGCATTGTCCTTGTGGCTGGGGCACTGGCGTGGGAGTTATTGACAGTGGATTGTCCTCGAGGCTGGGACACCGGCGTGGGGGTTGTTGACAGTGGATTGTCCTCGTGGCTGGGGCACCGGCGTGGGGGGTTGTTGACAGTGGATTGTCCTCGTGGCTGGGGCACTGGTGGGGGTGGTGTTGACAGTGGATTGTCCTCGTGTCTGGGGCACCGGCGTGGGGGTTGTGTACAGTGGATTGTCCTCGTGGCTGGGACACCGGTGTGGGGGTTGTGGACAGTGTATTGTCCTCGTGTCTGGGGCACCGGTGTGGGGGTTGTGGACAGTGTATTGTCCTCGTGTCTGGGGCACCGGTGTGGGAGTTGTGGACAGTGCATTGCCCTCGTGGCTGGGGCACTGGCATGGGGGTTGTGGACAGTGGATTGTCCTTGTGGCTGGGGCACCGGCGTGGGGGGTGTTGACAGTGGATTGTCCTCGTGGCTGGGGCACTGGCGTGGGGGTTGTGGACAGTGTATTGTCCTCGTGTCTGGGGCACCGGTGTGGGGGTTGTGGACAGTGGATTGTCCTCGTGTCTGGGGCACCGGCGTGGGGGGTTGTTGACAGTGGATTGTCCTTGTGGCTGGGGCACTGGTGGGGGTGGTGTTGACAGTGGATTGTCCTCGTGTCTGGGGCACCGGCGTGGGGGTTGTGGACAGTGGATTGTCCTCGTGGCTGGGACACCGGTGTGGGGGTTGTGGACAGTGTATTGTCCTCGTGTCTGGGGCACCGGTGTGGGAGTTGTGGACAGTGTATTGTCCTCGTGTCTGGGGCACCGGTGTGGGAGTTGTGGACAGTGCATTGCCCTCGTGGCTGGGGCACTGGCGTGGGGGTTGTGGACAGTGGATTGTCCTTGTGGCTGGGGCACCGGCGTGGGGGGTGTTGACAGTGGATTGTCCTCGTGGCTGGGGCACCGGTGTGGGGGTTGTGGACAGTGGATTGTCCTTGTGGCTGGGGCACCGGCGTGGGGGTTGTGGACAGTGGATTGTCCTCGTGTCTGGGGCACCGGCGTGGGGGTTGTGGACAGTGGATTGTCCTCGTGGCTGGGACACCGGTGTGGGTGTTGTGGACAGTGTATTGTCCTCGTGTCTGGGGCACCGGTGTGGGGGTTGTGGACAGTGTATTGTCCTCGTGTCTGGGGCACCGGTGTGGGAGTTGTGGACAGTGCATTGCCCTCGTGGCTGGGGCACTGGCGTGGGGGTTGTGGACAGTGGATTGTCCTTGTGGCTGGGGCACCGGCGTGGGGGGTGTTGACAGTGGATTGTCCTCGTGGCTGGGGCACCGGCGTGGGGGTTGTGGACAGTGGATTGTCCTTGTGGCTGGGGCACCGGTGTGGGGGTTGTGGACAGTGGATTGTCCTCATGTCTGGGGCACTGGTGTGGGGGTTGTAGACAGTGGATTGTCCTCGTGTCTGGGGCACTGGTGTGGGGGTTGTAGACAGTGGATTGTCCTCGTGTCTGGGGCACCGGTGTGGAGGTGGTGGACAGTGGATTGTCCTCGTGTCTGGGGCACTGGCTTGGGGGTTGTGGACAGTGGATTGTCCTGGTGGTTGGGGCACCGGCGTGGGGGTTGTGGACAGTGGATTGTCCTGGTGTCCGCGGCACCGGTGTGGGGGTTGTGGACAGTGGATTGTCCTCGTGTCTGGGGCACTGGTGTGGGGGTTGTGGACAGTGGATTGTCCTGGTGGTTGGGGCACCGGCGTGGGGGTTGTGGACAGTGGATTGTCCTGGTGGTTGGGGCACCGGCGTGGGGGTTGTGGACAGTGGATTGTCCTGGTGGCCGCGGCACCGGTGTGGGGGTTGTGGACAGTGGATTGTCCTCGTATCTGGGGCACTGGTGTGGGGGTTGTGGACAGTGGATTGTCCTGGTGGTTGGGGCACCGGCGTGGGGGTTGTGGACAGAGGATTGTCCTGGTGGCCGCGGCACCGGTGTGGGGGTTGTGGACAGTGGATTGTCCTGGTGGTTGGGGCACCGGTGTGGGGGTTGTGGACAGTGGATTGTCCTTGTGGCTGGGGCACCGGTGTGGGGGTTGTGGACAGTGGATTGTCCTTGTGGCTGGGGCACCGGCGTGGGGGTTGTGGACAGTGCATTGTCCTCGTGGCTGGGGCACCGGCGTGGGGGTTGTGGACAGTGGATTGTCCTGGTGGCCGCGGCACCGGTGTGGGGGTTGTGGACAGTGGATTGTCCTGGTGGTTGGGGCACCGGTGTGGGGGTTGTGGACAGTGGATTGTCCTTGTGGCTGGGGCACCGGTGTGGGGGTTGTGGACAGTGGATTGTCCTTGTGGCTGGGGCACCGGCGTGGGGGTTGTGGACAGTGCATTGTCCTCGTGGCTGGGGCACTGGTGTGGGGGTTGTGGACAGTGGATTGTCCTCGTGTCTGGGGCACTGGTGTGGGGGTTGTGGACAGTGGATTGTCCTGGTGGTTGGGGCACCGATGTGGGGGTTGTGGACAGTGGATTGTCCTTGTGGCTGGGGCACCGGTGTGGGGGTTGTGGACAGTGGATTGTCCTTGTGGCTGGGGCACCGGCGTGGGGGTTGTGGACAGTGCATTGTCCTCATGGCTGGGGCACTGGTGTGGGGGTTGTGGACAGTGCATTGTCCTCGTGTCTGGGGCACCAGTATGGCTGGAAGCAGACCTGTAGTCTGTGGCTGGAGCTCAGGTGTGGCTGGAAGCAGACCTGTAGTCTGTGGCTGGGGCACCGGTACTGCTGGAAGCAGACCTGTAGTCTGTGGCTGGGGCACCGGTACTGCTGGAAGCAGACCTGTAGTCTGTGGCTGGGGCACCGGTGTGGGGGTTGTGGATTGTCTTCATGGTTGGGGCATTGGTGTGAGGGTTGTAGACAGTGGATTGTCCTGGTGGCTGGGATACCGGTGTGGGGGTGGTGGACAGTGGATTGTCCTCGTGGCTGCGGCACCGGTGTGGGGGTGGTGGACAGTGGATTGTCCTCATGTCTGGGGCACCAGTACTGCTGGAAGCAGACCTGTAGTCTGTGGCTGGGGCACCAGTACGGCTGGAAGCAGACCTGTAGTCTGTGGCTGGGGCACCGGTACTGCTGGAAGCAGACCTGTAGTCTGTGGCTGGGGCACCGGTACTGCTGGAAGCAGACCTGTAGTCTGTGGCTGGGGCACCGGTACTGCTGGAAGCAGACCTGTAGTCTGTGGCTGGGGCACCGGTACTGCTGGAAGCAGACCTGTAGTCTGTGGCTGGGGCACCGGTACTGCTGGAAGCAGACCTGTAGTCTGCACACACACAAAGCGCTCTCATCCCCTCCTCTCCAGCACAAGGCTGGTAATGGCTGTGCGGTCTGGATGAGCCGCTGGTAACACAGAGAGCACACTACCGGCATATAAATCTGCATGGCTCACATACAAAGCTCAGAGGAAGGCAGCCTGCACCTCTAATTGCCTCGCTAACAATGGGAGAAGCTGAGAAAGTGCAGCAGCTCCACATAAAACAGCAGCATTAGATATTTATAACCCCGTCAGTCGCCTTTCATGTTCTGCTCCGATCCGTCACTTGGAACTTTCACCAAACGGCATCCCCCGGAGCGGCTGGAACAGGAGGAGGCAGAGCCGTGTGTAGAGAGGCATGAAAGGAAACAGCCGACAGACACAACAAGCTGCGCATGCAAACAGCTGTGGACACGACCCGCCACGGGAGCACCCCTCCACGTGGCTCATGCTCACAGGACCGCTATCGCCAAACATTGTAACATTTACAAAACATATAAAATGTAGCTCCCCTCCTTGAGTAAAATACACTATCAATTACTTTTCTCCCATGTTTTTGTAGCTTACAGAAATCAGTAAAAAAAACCTGACAGGTCTGACTAGTCCATCTCCTCATGGGGATTCTCAGGGTTTTCTTTCTTTTCAGCACTCAGGCTTTGTCCACATTATAAATCGCAAGTGCTGAGCGCTTTTGTGTGCGATTTTTTTCAAGTGATTCCAGGCGTTTGCTGAGCATTGTGCGAATTTGTGTGGGCCCTTCTTTCAGCGCTTTTGATGAGCGATTGAGATTTTCACTTCCTGACGTCTAAAATTCATAATGTGAAAATGTGTCAAAATAGCATGCACATGAGTAGGGAGGCATCTCGTATATCCTTTAAAGAGATTGTTTTTGTAAAGATGAAAGGAAATACTGAAAATTCCCCATGAGGAGATGGACTTGTCCAAAACCTGTCAGATCTGTTAGATATTAACTGCCTACTATAACATAGGGAAAACACTGCCAATACTGTGTTACTCCATCCACAACTGATATCTCAGTGTTTGGTGGAGTCAGTGTGTAATAGGATGGGATGCCTTTTGTAATCACTATTATTATTATTATATTATTATTTTCCAGTATTCAGGACAGCATTATAAGTCCCAGCCAGCTGAGGGGGTCATTGCAGGAAATATTACCCAGACTGTTAACCCTTAGGCCGGTTTCACACCAGCAACCAGCGTTTTGGACGTGGTGAGTGATTGGATGATCGCATCGCACCGCAATGCTGAAAAACAGGCTTTGTAGATACCTGTGCTAATGCCCGGTAATGAGCCTTCATGTAATTCTTGGCAGCGAATTAAATCTTAAAGAAAACCTGTAAAAAAAAAAGTTCCTCTGGAGGGTACTCACCTCGGTAGGGGGAAGCCTCCGGGTCCTATTGAGGCTTCCCCCGTCCTCCTGTGTCCCATGGTGGTCTCGCTGTGCCCCTCCGAACAGCGGGGATGTAAATATTTACCTTTCCGGCTCAAGCGCAGGTGCAGTATCGGCTCTCAGCATGGAGATAGGCGGAAATAGCCGATCGCTGTCGGGCTGCTCTACTGCGCAGGCGTAAGTCTCCTGCACCGGCGTAGTAGATTGGACCTGACAGAGATCGACTATTTCCGCCTATACCCATGCTGAGAGCCGCAACAGCGCCCCCGCTGGAGACAGGGAAGGTAACTATAGCAAGCCTTGTCAGGCTTGTCGAGGGAGGATTCCGGGATGCTTCGGGGGAGCCAGCGCTGGACTGCCTGCAGCTACAGGGATGGGGGAGGCCTCATTGGGACCCTGAGGCTTCCCCCTCCCAAGGTGAGTACCCCTCAGGGGATGTTTTTTTTTGTTACAGAGTCTCTTTAAGGCTCTCTAGTCACTTCCTGTGCCGGAAATACGCATTGCAAGCAAGTGTATTGGCAAAATTTGCCAATCAAGCATGAGCACCGTAATGCGAAAAAGCTTAAAATATCCCATTGACTTACTTGACTTCTTAAAATGCCCATTGACTTACTTCACTTCTTGACTTCATGTGTTCGCATCAGATGCGATACCTCTGGCGCATCGCACCTGATCAGGTATGGAATGTCCCATAGACTTAGCGTTACCTGTTTTTACCACAGGGTAACACTAAAGGAATTTTAGTGTTACCCTGTGGTAAAAACAGGTAACGCTAATCCATTAAAAATGTTCTTTTTTATGGTAGATACGACCCGCACACTAAATCAAAAGGGGAACCGTGGTTATAAGCAAAGTCTGCTTTCAGCAGCTTTCTGATGTGGAAATGTTGGAGTGTGGCTTCCTGTGGCCGGGATGTGCTGAGCCGAGCTGATCCTGGCAGCCTCGGCGCAATACAGGGTGACATTACCCAGAATCCCCCAACCTACTGGCAGCCTCGTTCCAATACAGAGCAATACAGGGTGACATTACCCAGAATCCCCCAACCTACTGGCAGCCTCCACCCAATAGTACAGAGCAATACAGGGTGACATTACCCAGAATCCCCCAACCCTGCCAAAGGTGAGCAGTTTTTATCACAGAACTAACCCAATGAGGACCTGACCTGCTGGGTGACTCATTTGTCTACACATGCCAATGATTTCCCTCCACCCCAGCTCCCATCTCCCGCCCCCTGCCGTACCCTCCCCCAATGTGTGCTTCTCTGCCACACCCACCTGCCCTACCCTCCCCCAATGTGTGCTTCTCTGCCACACCCACCTGTCCTACCTTCCCCCAATGCGTGCTTCTCTGCCACACCCACCTGTTCTACCCTCTCCCAATGCGTGCTTCTCTGCCACACCCACCTGTCCTACCCTCCCCCAAGGTGTGCTTCTCTGCCACACCCACCTGTCCTACCCTCCCCCAATGTGTGCTTCTCTGCCACACCCACCTGTCCTACCCTCCCCCAATGTGTGCTTCTCTGCCACACCCACCTGTTCTACCCTCCCCCAATGTGTGCTTCTCTGCCTCCCCCACCTGTCCTACCCTCCCCCAATGTGTGCTTCTCTGCCACAACCACCTGTCCTACCCTCCCCCAATGTGTGCTTCTCTGCCACAACCACCTGTCCTACCCTCCCCCAATGTGTGCTTCTCTGCCACACCCACCTGTCCTACCCTCCCCCAATACGTGCCAATTCAGGCGAGCAGAGGGGCTTTGCCAAGCTGCATTACTGAGCTGCAGAGAGAGGACAGGAGTCTATGTGGCATGGCAGGTTTGTCTGAATGACAGAACTGGCTTGGCAAAACCAAAATCGATTGGCTTACTTGTGTACTCGGAGTTCTGCTTTAATCGCAGCTCACGGTGGCTGCAGGACTGTTTGCTACGCTTCGACGCTCTCACGATTGGAAATCCAGCGCAAGGCCCAATTTTTGGAAGCTGGGCGTCAGGTGTGGAATTATCTCAGGTTGTCAGGTGAGTCACCCCGCTGCTTCCTAATTAGGAATTTCTTGTTGCATTTGTATCGCGTTACCCGTTACACCTTAATTTCGCCGTCTGGCTCCAGAAGCGGCCGCGGGGGGAACACTGCGCCGCCGATCCAAACTTTTCACCACTCTGCTGCTCGCGGACCCCACACCTTATCGCTATTACTGCAGCGCCGGCCCTGGGGGGACCCCCGGCTACGCTCCGCCAGTTATTTCTAATACCAGACTCTTAAACGATTAAATGTAAAACAATTCGGACGGATTTTTTACAAGGAAGCGAGCTAAGTAATTACTTTCCCACTCTCTCCCATTTTCATTTCAGCCTTGGCAGCCGTGCAAGCCCCTCATTTCTCTGAAGACCGCCTTGTTTGTGAACTCCGAGCGCCAACGCCATATATCGAACGTGGGCCAGAGAACGTATACTTTTATATCTATATGTATGTGTGTGTGCTGAACCGGTGAGTCAGCCCCGCTAATAGGAAAATAAGGGCCGCGGAATTGAAGGTAATCACATAAAATGGCCCCCTATTCCCCCTCCTCCGATGGACTTAATTTCCACCAGCTGCTCTCGCCATTCCACTTGATGATATTTCTGGATTAAATTATCGTCTTCCTCTCTCTTTTCTCTCTCTGCCTGCCGTCGGTTATTGGGGTAAATATAACGTTTTTACGGGGGAAGCTGGCCCGGGGAGGACGCACGGGACATCACGGGGACTCATTAGGCTGGGAATAGCGGCTGGTGAAGCCAGACACATGCGGCATGAAAGGCGGCGATGCCGGCTGCCCGTGATGACCGACCGCGTCCCAAACCATTTATGTGATGTTTAAGACCAACAGCCTGGAGCAATTTGTAAGAACAAAGCCGGCTACCCAGAAATAGACGGGGGCGCGGGATCTGGCGGGCGCGGATGGCGGGGTGTCAGGCGACGGCGCTGGAATCTTTGAGTCATCCGAGAATTTCTCAGTAATCCGAGGACCTGTCGTTCTGTAACCATAAAAATGCTAAAATCAACTCCAAATTGCCCTTAAACCATACAGCAATCATTATCTGTGAGTACATCCTGTCCACTCTACATGCCCGTAACAATCATTCACATATCGCCAATATAAGAGGGACAAAGGCGAGAGTACGCAACGCTCAGCCTTTCTTAATCTTACCCCCCCCCCCCCAATTACTTCCCTACTCATTATTGTTACCCCCTTAGTCCTCTCTTCATTAGTAGCCCTCTACTTAAAGCAATACTATCAATTAAAACAACCTTTTTTTATGCTGTCTGTTAGGGCCCACATTACCACAAGTACTAGGAGCAGCTCCCTTCTTCACACATCTCTGCCTCTCTGCTGTAAAATCCTCTGTTAGTTTTAGATACAAAAGCATTTGGCGCTTAGAGGGCTAGACCATGTTCCTGCACAGGGGGGTCGCTATCAACTCCTCAGTGTATACTAGTAACAATCACCTTGCTGAAAGAATCTTATGCTGGGTACACATGATACGCTTTTCTGCTCAATTTTCTGTTTTTTCCCGCTAAATTCTGCACTCGATTCTGCACTCGATTCTCTTATCTTCCGCTCGTTTTTCTTATCTTTTTCCATTCACTTCTATGAGAAATCGAGCGCAGAATCGATCGGAAGGAATATCGGACATGTTGGGAATTATCTATCGAATCCATCTACTGAGCAGAAAAACGTATTGTGTGTACCCAGCATTATTCAGATGGTGGTAAGGACGGGGTTAAAGATTCCAGCAATGTGTGTTTATTAACTTTGCTTCTCTGATTGATAAAGATCCTGATAATACCTTTGTAAACAGCGTCTCTCCCTCTCTCAGCACCACATAGCAGCCTACAAAGTAAATGCAGCCTGGAGAGAAAGCCAGTCAGTCAGGAATAGTGTATACACATCTCCCTGCTAGTTATATTACAGCAATATAGTTACCTGTTACCGCCTCAGATCAGCCTCCTCCTCATGTCTCCTGCATGCTGTGACACAGTGAGGTATACTTGTGAGCTGTGTGAGGAATGAAGGAGGATTTTTATGCAGGGAGAGAGAACTGGGTGAATAAATAAAGATCCCCTAGCACTAGTAGTAATGTGTTCCCTAGTATAGAGTATTAAAAAAAAGTTGTTTTAATTGATAGTGCTCCTTTAAGCTTGCTTATTAATGCTCCTTGCCTAGATCCCCTCCTTACAATGTCCCCCATTAGCACCCCTCCACATTACAGCACTTCCCATTAGTGCCCCCCACATTATAGTGCTTTCTCTTAGTGTCTGCAATGTAGTTCACATCATAATATTGCTTTACTACAGTAAATGGCCAGAAATTGCCTTTGTGTCTAATGTTACCTCTGCTGCTGTCATTACATTTCTCTCCTCAGTTTTCAGCAGTAATCCAAAAGGAACAGATGTCGGACAGTGGACCACAATTTGAGTTTGAATCTTTTCTGAGAGAGAAATATTGTGCATAGGAAAGCTTCTGTCTATTACGCCCCAAACAGAGAGATTGACAGATTCATTGGAAATCTGAAACAAGCTCTTCAGACTGCAAATCTGACAGGTAAATCTTGGAAAGTTTTTACTACAGACTTCTTACATATTTACAGTGCAACTGCACACGCAAGTACACAAACATCTCCAGCTGAGCTGTTCTGTGGCAGACATATACTGTATGTACTAAACTTCAAGTAGCTAGCATACAACTTCCACAATGTCCAGTGCTTCTAAGATCATCAGTTGTTGATGAGACTGGTAAAGTGCAGAAAGATAAATGTAAGGCATATGCTGATCAGAAACGCAGTGTTGGAGAAGTCCACTTGCAGGCTGAATCTCTAAGTAGGGTTTGGAGACCAGTGATGTCGCGAACATGAAATTTTCGCGTCCAGTGAAAAATGGCGCCGGCAAAATAATGGCGCCCCCTTCTGCCCGATATATGTTTAAAACGATATTTATCGTTTTAAAGGTTAAAATAGTGCAGACCTTTTGAACGAAATTTATCGTTGTAAAACTTTTTTTTTTTTGTCCTGCCTGAACGATATTTATCGTTTTAACCCCTGCTTTTCTGCCGTTTGGAAAATATCTGCCCGCTGGCTTTAATGTTTAATAGCAAAGCCCCCTTAAAAGCTAAAAACACCAAATTTGCAGGGAATGTTAAGAAGAAAATTGTGAACAAGCGGAAACATTTTTTTTTAAAAAGACTTTATAGTTTTTGAGAAAATCGATTTTGAATATTCTTCTTCTGACCGTGGGAAAATTAAACGCCCGCCGACTTTAATAGCAAAGCCCCTTTAAATGCCAGAAACACCAAATGTGTAGGGAATGTTAAGAAGAATAGTGGGAACACGAAGAAAAAAAATTGTTCAAAAAGACCTTATAGTTTTTGAGAAAATCGATTTTAAATCTTCAAAGAGGAAAATGTATCTATTTAAATCGCGCAATGACATTTCCGTGGAAACAATTCCCACCAACTTTAGCAGTTAATAGCAAAGTCCCCGTAAATCCTAGCAACACCAAATTTGCAGGATATGTTAAAAAGATAGTGGGAAACATTATTTTAAAAAAAAACATTGAAAAATTTTATTTATTTATTTTTTTTATTTAAATTTTTTGGGGATATGTTCTGAGTGTGGGAAATTTTTTGAAAAAAATGACGTGGGGTCCCCCCTCCCGAGCCTCTGTAACCCCTTGTCCCCCATGCAGGCTGGGATAGCCAGAATGCGGAGCCCCGGCCGACTGGGGCTTCGCACCCTGAGCTATACCAGCCCGCATGGTCCATGGTATGGGGGGTTCTGGGGGGGAGGGGCAGCCAAGCCTTCCCCTCCCCCCCGGAGCCCTTGTCCAATCCATGGACAAGGGGCTCTTCCCCACCTCCGGTGCCCCAGGAGGAGGTGGGGGCGACGACTCCCTGGGGGGGTTCATGGTGGCATCTGGGAGTCCCCTTTAAGAAGGGGACCCCCAGATGCCCACCCCCCTCCCAGGAGAAATGAGTAAAGGGGTACAAAGTACCCCTTACCCATTTCCACAAAGTGTTAAATGAAATAAAAACGCAACAACGAGAAAAGTCCTTTAATGTTCTAAATTAACCCCAAATACTTACCTGTACCTTTAAGAAAAAAAATCCCACGCCAATTAGATCCCACAACAGTATCCTCCGTCTTGCGACCTTCTGATACATCTTGATTGAAGATCTCCGCCGCCACACACGCCGCCCCCGCCGCACTGCTCTCAGCTATACTAAGTATAGCTGAGAGTGCGTCTATATAGACGTATTAGCGCTAGCTGCCGCTGCCCTCTCTGCCTCCCCCCACCTGTCACCCTCACCCATGCTAGCACCCAATGTACCCATGGGTGCCAGCATGGGTGAGGGTGACAGGTGGGGGGAGGCAGGGAGGGCAGCGGCAGCTAGCGCTAATGCGTCTATATAGACGCACTCTCAGCTATACTTAGTATAGCTGAGAACAAAAAGCATCTTTAAATTTTGGCTCCAAGGCTCCCCATTGGTTCCTTATCGACCAATGGGGATCCTCCTGATCCCCATTGGTCTGTTAAGGAACCAATGGGGACCATTGGAGCTAAAATTTAAAGATGCTTTTTGCTCTTAGCTATACTAAGTATAGCTAAGAGCAGTGCGGCGGAGACGGCGTGTGTGGCGTCGGGGCGGCGGAGATCTTCAATCAACATGTAACAGAAGGTCGCAAGATAGAGGATACTGTCGTGGGACCTAATTGATGTGGGATTTTTTTCTTAAAGGTACAGGTAAGTATTTCTGAAGATCGCAAGACAGAGGATACTGTCGTCGTGGGACATAACAGATTATAGCGCGGGACCTTTTCCGAGGATAATGGCGTGGGATTTTTTTCTTAAAGGTACAGGTAAGTATTTCTGAAGATCGCAAGATGGAGGATACTGTCGTGGGACCTAATTGGCGTGACAATTTTTTTCTTAAAGGTACAGGTAAGTATTTCTGGTTAATTTAGAACATTAAAGGACTTTTCTCGTTGTTGCGTTTTTATTTCATTTAACCCTTTATGGAAATGGGTAAGGGGTACTTTGCACCCCTATACTCATTTCTCCTGGGAGGGGGGCAGGCATCTGGGTTCCCCTTCTTAAAGGGGACTCCCAGATGCCACCATGAACCCCCTCCCCCCAGGGAGTCGTCGCCCCCACCTCCTCCTGGGGCACCGCCCCTCCCCCCCCGAAGCCCCCCCATACCATGGACCATGCGGGCTGGTATAGCTCAGGGTGCGAAACCCCGGTCGGCCGGGGCTCCGCATTCTGGCTATCCCAGCCTGCATGGGAGACAAGGGGTTACAGAGGCTCGGGAGGGGGGACCCCACGTCATTTTTTTCAAAAAAATTTCCCACATTCAGAACATATCCCAAAAATTTAAATTTAAAAAAAAAATTCAATTTTTTTAAAAAAAAATAATGTTTCCCAGTATCTTTTTAACATATCCTGCAAATTTGGTGTTGCTAGGATTTAAGGGGACTTTGCTATTAACTGCTAAAGTCGGCGGGAATTGTTTCCACGGAAATGTCATTGCGCGATTTAAATAGATACATTTTCCTCTTTGAAGATTTAAAATCGATTTTCTCAAAAACTATAAGGTCTTTTTGAACAATTTTTTTTTCTTCGTGTTCCCACTATTCTTCTTAACATTCCCTATACATTTGGTGTTTCTGGCATTTAAAGGGGCTTTGCTATTAACCGCTAAAGTCGGCGGGCGTTTAATTTTCCCACAGTCAGAAGAAGAATATTCAAAATCGATTTTCTCAAAAACTATAAGGTCTTTTTGAAAAAAAAAATGTTTCCGCTTGTTCACAATTTTCTTCTTAACATTCCCTGCAAATTTGGTGTTTTTAGCTTTTAAGGGGGCTTTGCTATTAAACATTAAAGCCGGCGGGCAGATATTTTCCAAACGGCAGCAAAGCAGGGGTTAAAACGATAAATATCGATCAGGCAGGACAAAGAAAAAAGTTTTAAAAGGATACATTTCGTTCAAAAGGTCGGCGCCATTTTTAACCTTTTAAAACGATAAATATCGTTTGATAATGTAAGTGAATGGGGCGCCATTTTTATCCAACGGTGCTGGGCGCCATTTTTCACTGACCCGAAATGTTTGGTGCGTGAACTGCCATAGACTTCAATGGGCAGGCAAATTTTAAAACCTAGAGGGACTGTTTCTGGCCACAAAAGGGATGGAAAAGTTATTTCAAAGGTTTTAACACCTGGATCGTGGCATGCCGGAGGGGGATCCATGCTAAAAGTCCCGCCAAAATCTACGGTGTTCACCCAGAGTCGTGTTTAAATCTCCAAAAGAAATCAAAGTATATTCCTATATTTGTTAAGTGCTTTAAAACGTCCGGCGTGCGTACACGGCGATAACATAGCGTAAGGGTTAGGCCCGGCCCACACCGACAGACAAAATGAAGTGTTTAACGCACCGCAAACAACCGCAAAGAGCTTTACTGATAACTTCGGGTGAGCAAGTCGTTGTTTTCGCTAGTTGACACCTCCAGGACATAAATGTTAGTCCTCTCGGCAGCAGTCTTTGCGTAGTGGTGTGTCTCATTTGATGAAGGTCATGGTCATAGTGCGACTGATGATGACCATGCTGGAGAACAGGAAACAGAACTAACTCATTTTCCGTATCTCTACATTTAATCACAGCCCGGAGGAAGTGCACAGAGGTAGGGGGAGGGGGTGTTGGGGGGGGTAGATTAATTTATTTCTCTATCAATTCACTGCACAAGCATATGGAGGACAGCTCTGTACAAGACATTGGAGTGATTTTCCATCTTTGCTGTGACAGTAGTTGCCTTACTGTTTTATTACCTTTGTTTTCCTGCATTGGCAAATACAGACATTCCATAAGGTTCCTAAAGCTTAGTATCACATCCAATTTTGATTGGCCAATGATTGGCCAATTTTACCACCTCCATGTAGTATAAGGGCGAATTTTAAATACTATCAACAGATTGTGTAGGTAAGCTCTCAAACTACATAGGATTAGTGTGATTGGCCAATCAAAATTGGATGTATGTACCAGGCATAAGCTGTCAGATGGAATATAGACAGGTAGCTCTGGCATAAGATTTTATTTGGCTAGGCGGCTCGGGCCCCGAGATGCTGCTAATGCAGCCATATTACAGAGCAGAGTGAGGCTGGTAATGGGTGTGTTGGAGCCGGCCGGTGCCAGGCATAGAGCGCGGGGGACGCGGCGGAGGGACGCGCAGTGATTGATGAGCCAGCCGCCATACATAGTGTAAAGTGCTGTAATTATACATCCCCACATCATTAACTCCCATCAATGGCCGAGATTTTAGCCAAGTGTGGAGTGTTAATGAGCGGCATGTCTCATAAAGCAGCGAAATAATAGAAGAGGCAGAGGAGTGGCAAATAGGACGCACTTTACACGGGAATGGGAAAATCACGCTAGATTGGACGCTCAGCAGGCTGCCAGTAGGGGGAGCTGCTGCTAAGTGTACCTGTCGCTTCTTTCTGTAACTTTTATACCACCAGGACAACTTAAATCTCTAGTAATGGAAATCTATTCATTGTTCAAAAGTAAAAGCAGATTTTAAAAATTATACTTTTTTTAAAGGAAACTTAATTCTTATCTCCTGGTAAAGCTGTTCTCTTAGTCCTGTGTAGTATTAAGTAAAGGTGGCCAATAACAGTCCAACTTCTAGCGAAAAATCGTTCGAACGATCAGAAATTCTGATTGGATTGGCACAATCGATCACGAATAATTATAAAAATAGTCGTCCAATTGGATTTTCATCAAACCAAAATTTGGAATTTCTTGTTGGCTGTGATAGATAGGAAGCAAAGATTGGTTCGTTGATGGTGTAGTGAACGATTTCACCTCTGATCAGAATTTCTGATTGCTCAAACGATTTTTCACTACAAATTAGATCGTTAGTGGCCACCTTAATAGAACTGGGCCCATATGCAATTAACTTCCTGCTTAGCTTTCTCCTACAAGATAATTTTTCATTGTCTCTTTAAAATACTTTTTCAGCACTTTGCAACTGAAAAAGTATCAAAAAGAAGGTACCGTAACTACTATCAAAATTATTTAGAGTATCTAAAGAGACTCTGTAACAAAATGTTCAGCCTTATTTCTTCTATCCTATAAGTTCCTATACCTGTTCTAATGTGGTCTGTCTTACTGCAGCCTTTCCTAGTTGCACTGTGGCTGTATTATCTCTGTTATATAATCTAATCTTCTTTCCTTTGTCAGCTTTGTCAGCTGAGGCTGGAATGTGCTGCTCTGCTGTGATAGGTAGAAGTTATACACACCCTCTCCAAGCCCCCTCCAGTCTCTGTATGAGTCACAGACTGAGCTTTTCTCAGCCTATCACATGCTGGTTAGCAGCCATGTTTTTTGTTTGTAAACACTGCCTAAAACTGGCAATTACAAGCCAGGATTGCAGCAGGGAGTGGCAGAAACAGTACAGAGGGGCCCAGGAGAACATAATGAATAGAATGGTATGCTTTTTATTGTAAGAATTTTAGAGTACAGGTTCTCTTTAAAAAAGGCATTATATTGACATACTAGCTGATTCCCCGGCGTTGCCCGTGTATGTATTTGGCTGGTGTTGGCTCTGCATACTTTTTGTAACCCTAACACACAATTACTTAATGACCAAGTTTGTGAGCTTTGCTGTCTTTGGCGTTAATAATTTGCATTGAAATGAAAAAATTAGATTGGCTGTTTGTGGCTCCACACCCTTTTCTGAATTTGAACCCCAGTCACCCAATAACCAACTGTACCAGGTTTGAGGCCTGTGCCATTAACAGTTCAAGAATGGTAGCAATTAAATTTTCCCCTTGAAAAGCAATAGGTGGAGCCTAATTTTGTAGGCTTCACCCACTTTTCTGAATATTAATCCCAGTCATCCAGTGACCAACTGTGCAAAGTTTAAAAACCCTGCCATTAACAGTGTAAGAATGGCTGCAGTTTACATTTTCCCAGTGAAATGTGTATTTGTCTCCACCCACTGATGACCCGGCGTTGCTCGGGTATGTATTTGACTGGTGTGGGCTCCGCCCACTTTCTAACCCTAACGCACAAACACTCAATGACTAAGTTTGTGAGATTTGGGGTCCTTGGCATCAATAATTTGTATATTCCCATAGAAATTAAACAAATCAGATAGGCCGTTTGTGGCTCCGCCCCTCTCCAGCATTTGAACCCCAGTCAACCAATGACCAACTGTAGCAGGTTTGAGGCATCTGCTATTAATAGTGTAAAAATGGCAGCAATTTAAATATTCCACTTGAAAATCAACAGGTGAATTTTGATTGGCTATTATAGGCTCCACCCACTTCCCTGAATATCTCAGTCACTCAGTGACCATCTGGGCAAAGATTGGGAACCCTGAAATAAACAGTGTAAGAAGGGCTGCAGTTTACACTTTCCCAGTGAAATTTGTTTTTGGCTCCGCCCACTTTTTGTAACCTGGACACAAAGTCACTACTCAATGACCAAGTTTGTGAGCTCTGGGGTCCTTGGCATCAATAATTTGTATTTTCCCATGAAATGAAACAAATCTGATTCACTGTTTGTGGCTCTGTCCCCTTTTCTGAATTTGAACCCCAGTGACCCAATGACCAACTGTACCAGGTTTGAGGCTTGTGCCATAAGTGCAAGAATGGCAGCAATTTTAATATTCTCCTTGAAAAGTGACATGCGATTTTTGATTGCCATTTTTAGGCTCCTCCCACCTTTCTGAATATTAATCCCAGTCACCCAGTAACCAGCTATGCTAAGTTTAAGAACCCTGCCATTAACAGTGAAGAAGGGCTGCAGTTTACAATTTCCCAGAAAAATCTGTTTTTAACTCCACCCACTTTTTGTAACCTGGACACACAGTCACTAATCAATGACCAAGTTTGTGAGCTTTTGGGTTCGTGGCATCAAAATTGTGCAAATGGAAGCAGTTTATCCAGCAAAGAAATCTGGCTGTTTTTGGCTCCACACCTTTAATGAATTTGAACATTTTTGCATTTTACCATTGAAATTAAACAAATCTACTTGGCTGTTTTTGGCCTGATCCCTTCAGAATTTAAACCTCAGTCTCCCAGTGACTGACTGTAGCAGATTTTAGGCCTCTGCCATTAAGAGTGCATGAATGGCAGCAATGTAAATATTCCCCTTAAAAATCAAAAGGTGAATTTTGATTGGCTGCTGTAGGCTCCACCCACTTTTCTGAATATCAGTCCCAGTCACCCAGTGGCCAACTGTGTCACGTTTGAGAACCCTGCCAATAACAGAATGGCTGAAATCAATCTAACAAATCTGATTGGCTGTTTTTGGCTCCACCCCTTTAGTGAATTTGGACCCTAGTCACTCAATGACTGACTGTATCAGGTTTGAGGCCTCTGCCACTAACAGTGTGAGAATGGTAGCAATGGGAATATTCCCCTTGAAAATCAATAGGTACATTTTGATTGGCTGTTGTAGGCTCCACCCACATTTCTGAATATTTATCCCAGTCACCCAGTGGCCAATTGTGTAAAGTTTGGGAACCCTGCCATGTTAAAAATTTAGTTGTTGGCGCCGGCCACTTTTTCTAACCTTGACATACAGTCACTCAGTTATCAAGTTTATCGGCTTTGGGGTCCTTGTTATCAATACTTTGTATATTCCCATTGAAAAATAAACAAATCTGGCTGTTTGTGGCTCCGCCCCCTTTCCGAATTTGGACCCCAGTCACCCAGCAACCAACTGTACCAGGTTTGAGGAATCTCCTTTTCACAGTATAAGAGAATGGTAGCAGATGAAATATTCCCTTTGAAAATCAAAAAGTGAATTTTTATTGGCTGTTGTAGGCTCCACCCACCTTCCAAAATCTTAATCTCAGTCACCCAGTGACTAACTGTGCAAAGTTTGAGAACCCTGCCATTAACGGTGTAAAAATGGCTGCAGTTTATATTTTCCCAATAAAACTTGTTTTGGCTCCGCCCACTTTTTGTAACCTTGACACACAGTCACTCAGTGACCAAGTTTGTGAGCTTTCAGGTTCCTGGCATAAAAAGATATGTGAATGGAAGCAGTTTATTCACCAAGGAAATCTGATTGGCTGTATGTGGCCCTGCCCCTTCAGTGAATTTGGACCCCAGTCACCCAATGACCGACTGTAGCAGGTTTGAAGCCTCTGCCATTAAAAGTGTAAGAATAGCAGCAGTTTAAATATTCCCCTTGAAAATCAATAGGTGAATTTTGATTGGCTGTTGTAGGCTCCACCCATTTTCTTGAATCTTAATCGCATTCACCCAGTGACCAAGTGTACCAAGTTTGAGAACCCTGCGATTAACAGTCTAAAAATGGCTGCAGTTTACATTTTTCCATTTAAATGAATGGCTGAAATTTGATTGGCAGTTTTATGCTCCGCCCACTTTTCCTGGATTTGTAACCTCGGTCACCAAGTGACCAACTGTGCCAAGTGTGGGGACTCTGGCTTGATTACTGGCAGAATGGCAGCCTTTTACACTTTTTCCATTGACTTGAATGGGTGAAATCTGATTGGCTGTTTGTAGCTCCGCCCATGTGTGCAGGGGGGCCGCGAGACCCCAAGAACATATCATCCCAGGTAGTAAGGGACCTGTATACGAAGTTTCGTACAAATCAGTCAAGCTGTTTTCGCGTGATCGTGGCACATACACACACACACACACACACACACACACACACACACACACACACACACACCACACACACACAGTACACACACACACACACACACACACACACACACACACACTACACACACACACACACACCACACACACACACACACACACACACTACATACACACACACACACACACACACACACACACACACCACACACACACACACACACACACACTACATACACACACACACACACACACACACACACAACACACAATTTTATATATATAGATTGTGAAAATATCACCTGGGAGAAAACTCAGCAGAAAAAGTGAATTGCATATGGGCCCAGTTTTACCTGTGTAGAAGGTGCTGCACGGCGCCAGGGCCGGGTCGAGGCAGAGGCAAGAGAGGCTCCAGCCTCAGGGCGCAGTGTAGGAGGGGGCGCACAATTCATTCAGCTGTCATTCCTAATTGTGTTTGAAGCAGAAAGAAATAAGAAAATGAGGTACATGGAAGTGACTACAAGCCAGATAACTAGAGATTAAGGTGTTGGGGGCCCTGGGGTGCCTATTAGTCTAATAGCAATCAGTGTGCGACAGCTGGGGTGGGAGGGGTGGAGGAGCGCACTTTGGCGTCTCAGCCTTGGGTGCTGGAGGACCTTGTCCCGTCTCTGCACGGCGCCCCAGGGCAATCCTTTACCACAATTTCGTGTTCAAGTCACCCTGCAGCAGAGTGCAATGACAGGGTGATTTGTGTCGCTCTGCCCCCTGCTGGACAGGAAGTAGTTCATTTAAATTTGACCAATCTATTTAGATTGCATTGCTACCGCTATAATCTAAATGGATTGTTACGGTGCCATTGACTCCAATTCAATGGCGTTTTGAGCGGCATTTCCGTCACATCGTGTTGCAGCGCGGGTACCGTGGCCAGTCACCTAGAGACTAATGGCCACTGTGACAGGCGGTGGTGTGGGAGAGTACCGCAATGCACTAAAACGCAGGATGTGTGAAAGGGGCCTAAAGCACCGCCGTGAGAGGGGAATGGAGGCTGCCATATTTATTTCCTTTTAAACAATATTATTATTATTATTAAGTATTTATATAGCGCCGACATATTATTCAGCGCTGTACAGAGTATATTGTCTTGTCACATAACTGTCCCTTGGAGGAGCTCACAATCTAATCCTACCATAGTCCTATGTCTATATTGTGTAGTGTATGTATTGTAGTCTAGGGCCAATTTACTTATCTGTATGTTTTTGGGAGGAAACCAGAGTACCCAAAGAAAACCCACGCAGACGGGGAGAACATACAAACTCCTTGCAGATGTTGACCTGGCTGGGATTCGAACCGGGAAACCAGCGCTGCAAGGCAAGAGTACTAACCACTACACCACCGTGCTGCCCACTTGCCTGGCTGTCCTGTTGTCCAGCAGTAATTTGCAGGAATGAATGTAAATGTTGTCTACTTCCCTGTTCACACTTAACACAATTCACATGTGTTGCGCATTTTTGCGATTTTGCGTTCGTCATTCATGTAATGCATTTCACTGACATCACAATTTTCCTGCGTTTTTTATTTTTCACTGAATTCTTCTATTTCTCTGTGTTCCAAAATTGCACTGCAGTGTTGCTTATTTCCATGTTTGATGTGCGAATGGCGTTTTAATGCATGTCAATGCAAATGCAGAACGATCACAGTTTTGTGTGAAAAATAGCATGCAAATTTTAAGTTAATTACATACATTTTCATGTAAATAAACTTTATTTGCATGCATGGAAAATCGCAATGAGGAAGTTCACATAAAAACGCACACAAAAATCGCAGAGGGAAAATCGAAGCACCGCAACTGAAGAATTGCAAAACGCAGATTCGTGTATGTGGAAAAATGCGTAATATCGCATACAGAGTCTGCATAAATAAGTGAGAACTTAAAATTGATTTGAGACCCAAGTCCAAAATTTTCTGTTTTGCCAATATTGAAAGGATTACAATTTTTGGAGGGCAATTTACCGCTGTCTATGTCTCCCTCCATCCTCCCGGGAACTTCCATGGACCTACATTATTTTTAATTTGAATTGCTGAGGTTTTGGGAACAGGAAGTGAAACACATAAAAAGGAAAGGGGAGGGGGTGAAGAAAGGATTTATTTCCTGTTGACTCACTTCCTGTATAGGCAGGAAGTAGGTGGCATCCTACCAGACAATAAAAACCCAAATTCTAACCACTTTCCGCACTATCCAAAAGTTAGAATGAATGTTCTCTGGAGTCCTGCTTTAATTACTTGATTCATGAACACAAGACTGGATGAAATGGTACATCTATGGGTACCCAGCATTCAGCTATAATTAAACTTTTATCTGCTAATTTTGAGAGCTGATCTTCAGTGCCTGAAAACTTTCTTTCATTGGCTATAAAACTTTTGCATTTCGTGGCAGAGCCTTCCGAGCCGACACAATAGAAAAACGATTAAAAAGCAAATTCACTAGGAACTTTTGTGTGTGTGTGTCATCTGCCAATCACCGGCTGGATATGGAAATGAAGCCCCGATTTCTCTTTTGGCGGGCAGCAGAGACGGGCCCCTCACAATAAGCCATTGAAAAGTGGAACGCATTGTCTGCAAAAGAAGAAGAAAGAAAAAAAAGACGATTTTAAAGAAGGTCTGCGAGATTTCAGGGAGGCAAAACAATCGTGAATTAATGACTTACTTCAGGATATTAATTAATTTACTGCCCTGAGGGAGATTGGCATTGTCTCCGCCAGCTGTCGCGTCGCCCTATCACAGCCGGAACGCTTTGTACATTCTTCTGAAGGAATGACGGAGCTCTGTGCTGCCAACTGTGTGTCTCTGGGATGGAGGCTGGGGTGGCGGGTGGAGGGGGGGGCGGCGGCAGGGGGGGTCACACATACGCAGAGGCGGGGGGTGGAGGAGAAACAGCGCCATAATTACGGAATAAGAATGCTTTATTAGGGCTCTTAGCAGTTCATCATCGCAGCTCTGCTTCTTGTAAGGTCTCCTAGTCTAGCCTGCGTTTTTGCCTTTTTTTTTTCTTACACTTATCCCATTAGGAAGAACTTTGTTTAATCTCTGCCCCATTCCTAACCAGTTGCTGATCACTCAAAGATGTTGGGAGGCCGGATGGGCAGCCAGCCAAAGCTTCCATCGCTCTCAGCACAGGTCAGCCCGTACCCGCGGCCAACTCCAATGGAGATTGCAAAGACGTGAAACGTGTCATTATCCAGTGAGGTTGCTGTACGGCTGGCGGGACAGTATCTCTGATCAATAATTGTCTGGATAATTCTAAGTGAATTCATAATGTGTTTCATGTGTGCAATTCATTGCAATCTCCATCTGATGGAAAAAGCGGAGGATTTCACCCTCCCAAGTTATTTCCAGTGTGGTGAGGAGGATGGAGGAGAGGCATAAAATGGGGGACAAAGGGACAATTTAGTGAGGGCCTATTCACAATGACATTTCCGTTGACGGTTTTACACTTCCTTCTACTGGGCCATAACTGTAAACCACTGACCACCAATCACTACTGAGCCATAACCACTGACCATTACTGCCAAACACAGCCAGGTCATAACCGCCAACCAATACTGAGCCATAACCACTGACCACTACCGGGCCATAATTGCCAACCACAGCCAAGTCATTATCACCAACCACTACTGAGCCATAACCCCTGACCACTACTGTGCCATAACTGCCAACCACAGCCAGATCATAACTGCCAACCACTACTGAGCCATAACCACTGACCACAACCGGGCCAAAACTGCCAACCATAGTCAGGTCATAAACGCCAACCACTACTGAGCCATTACCACTGACCATTACTGTGCCATAACTGCAAACCACAGCCAGGTCATAACCGCCAATCACTACTGAGCCATAACCACTGACCATTACTGTGCCATAATTGCCTACCCCAGCCAGGTTGTAACCGCCAACCAATACTGAGCCATAACCACTGACCATTACTGGATCAAAACTATCAACTACATCATAACACCCAATCCAGACCAAGTCATAACCACTGACCACTACTGTGCCATAACCACTGACCACTTCTGGATCATAATCATCAACTATATCATAACACCCAACAAAGACTGAGTCATAACCAATGACCATTACTGGATCATAGCCATCAACTACATCAAAACACCCAACCGATATCAAGTTATAACCACTGACCACTACTGTGCCATAGCTTCCAACCACAGCCAGGTCATGACCACTACTGTGCCATGACCACTGATCATTACTGGATCATAACCATCAACTACATCATAACACCCAACCTGGACCAAGTCATAACCACTGACCACTAATGTGTCATAACTGCCAACCACAGCCAGGTCATAACCGCTAACCACTACTGATCCCTAACCACTGACCAATACTGTGCCATAACTGCCAGCCACAGCCAGGTCATAACCACCAAGCACTACTGAGCCATAACCACTGACCATTACTGGACCATAACCATCAACTACATCATAACACCCACCCAAACGAGACCAATTTATAACCAATGACCACTATTGTGTCATAGCTACCAACCACAACCAGGTCGTAACCATCAACCACTATTGAGTCATAACCACTGACTTCTACTGTGGCACTCCTAGGGAAGATAACTGCCATTTCCACCCAGCCCATATTCAACATTGAAGTCAGTCGAAGATTTTGTCTGACTAGTGCAGGGACCTTTGGGCCACTTCACTGAGAGGATGGTGCTGTGACATAAGTCACAGCACTATTCACACAACGGCACTTAGAGCAATCAAACCCCCTCTTAGTTCAGGGGTACTTTAAGATTATTTTCCCCATTGGATACTTGGCTATCAATGTCATTAATAACAGGGTACATTCTATAATGACGTTGAGAAACACTGCTATAGGCCACAGGGGCAACATAGGCAGCCACTATGCCCGCATGTGCCCGTGATTAACTCCTGCAGTTGGACTTGCTATAGGTAACGTGACCAAATATTTCAAACAGGATTTTTAGCTGCAGTAGACTCATTTCACAAGAAAAGTAACACCTGGACTCTCTGCTTGCTGATAACTGATGGTGTGCTCAGATCTGTACCGTACAGTGTTGGCAGCCATGCAGGTCCCGCTACAGTCCATAGTGATTACAGTCAGTGAATGTCTGTGCTGCATATTATATATCTGTGAGCATCTTATAAGGGATCAGGTAGCAGCAAGCAGACGAATAGAGCCTCAGAGGCACATGTGAGAGAGACATTCCTGCATGTATAATATAATATAATGGTTATAGCGTATCTATTACATGTGACTCCCGCCATATGACCTCCGCACAGCGCTAATCAGATTCCTATTCGCTGACGGCATTGCCTCATTACAGCTACAGAGCAGTTAGAGTCATTTCAGAAGGCATTTAGTTCAACTGTTGTTGCTCCCCTTAAAGGACATCTGAAGTGAGAGCGATATGGAGGCTGCCATGTTTATTTCCTCTTAAACAATACTAGTTGCCTCAAAATATAGGTAGAAGGCTGCGCATCCCTGACCCAATACTGTACAATTGAATGGTTAATCGCTGTGGCGCACACCGCCCCCCCTGGACTAAAATGTACGCCCGCATCCAAACAATGCAATACTGGTCTATGGAGAAATTTTAGCTTCCATCATAGTTTTGCATGCAAAAATATAATATACTGGACATCTGCACCAACGTTGAGGTAAATCTCCAGAGCAGATGTCCTAACACTAAACTGACCTAAGTTAAAAGCAAATGTCTTTACCCTGGCAGCTGCTATGCTAAAATGTGTAACTTACATTCAATACAGACAGCAGGAAACAAAGCAAGCGCTCACCAATATGGGCCGCATCTGAATGACTCACCACCTCATATGCACCGCTTAAATAGCTCAAATACACACTCAGCAATCAGACAGATGCAAAACATATGCAAAACTAAACTAAATACTTACCATGCAAAACAGGATAGCACAATGGGTGCTGCTAGCCTGGTAGTTACAGAACTGTGGATACAAAATATAGGTAAAAGGCTGCGCATCCCTGACCCAATACTGTACAATTGAATGGTTAATCGCTGTGGCGCACACCGCCCCCCCTGGACTAAAATGTACGCCCGCATCCAAACAATGCAATACTGGTCTATGGAGAAATTTTAGCTTCCATCATAGTTTTGCATGCAAAAATATAGATATACTGGACATCTGCACCAACGTTGAGGTAAATCTCCAGAGCAGATGTCCTAACACTAAACTGACCTAAGTTAAAAGCAACTGTCTTTACCCTGGGAGCAGCTACGCTAAAATGTGTAACTTACATTCAATACAGACAGCAGAAAACAGAGCAAGCGCTCACCAACATGGGCTGCAACTGAATGACTCACCACCTCATATGCACCGCTTATATAGCTCAAATGCACACTCAGCAATCAGACAGATGCAAAACATATGCATAACTAAATACTTACCATGCAAAACAGGATAGCACAATGGGTGCTGCTAGCCTGGTAGTTACAGAACTGTGGAAACAAAATATAGGTAGAAGGCTGCGCATCCCTGACCCAATACTGTACAATTGAATGGTTAATCGCTGTGGCGCACACCGCCCCCCCTGGACTAAAATGTACGCCCGCATCCAAACAATGCAATACTGGTCTATGGAGAAATTTTAGCTTCCATCATAGTTTTGCATGCAAAAATATAATATACTGGACATCTGCACCAACGTTGAGGTAAATCTCCAGAGCAGATGTCCTAACACTAAACTGACCTACGTTCGGGGTTACCGCCAGGAAGGTTAAAGGATACACAAGGTTAAAAAATAAAGTGCAGTTTTACTTATCTGTGGCCGGGTCGCAGGCTTCTGCGCAGGCGCGCTGCACGACCCTTGTGATCACCCTTCTGTGGCCAAGAGCACTCAGGACTTGCATAGTTCACAAAGACTTGAACTGTGCAAGCGCAGGATGCTCCTGGACATGGGCGCATGATCATGAGAGGCACATGGCATGCCACACGTGCCCAGAAGCCCAGGCACAGGACACAATCTTATAGAGAGGACAACAACAGTCCGGAGAATAGGGGAACTTGTGCGCTGGAACTGATAGACTTCTAGGGGCTGGCAGAAGCCCCAGCTATTTTTTCACCTCCTGTATCCTGCAAGCAGGGCCCGGATATACTATAAGGCACTGTAGGCACGAGCCTTCAGGCGCCTGATGATGGAAAGCCGGCTCACTCCCGTCCCTGAGCACCTCCCTCCTTCCCTATGCAGAGTCCTGATGAGAGTGTAAATGAGGTTACTCACCTCGATATCGAGAGGAGGGTCTCTGCATTCCACTGACGAGATCTGCCTTCAGTCGAGCACACCTCTAGTTACCTAATACTTGGGGCACCTCTAGCTACTTAATACCAAGGATAGCTCTGGCTACTTAATACTAAGGGGCACCTGTAGGTCCTAAGAAACTAAGAGAGAAGTGACAGCTGGGACAGCCAGTCCCAGGCACCTGCCACATAAGCTGGGGGTCTGCCAGTGTCATGTGATACAGGCACCTGCCACATAAGCTGGGGGTCTGCCAGTGTCATGTGATACAGGCACCTGCCACATAAGCTGGGGGTCTGCCAGTGTCATGTGATACAGGCACCTGCCACATAAGCTGGGGGTCTGCCAGTGTCATGTGATACAGACACCTGCCACGTAAGCTGGGGTCCGCCAGTGTCATATGGTACAGGCACCTGCCACGTAAGCTGTGGTCCGCCAGTGTCATATGGTACAGGCACCTGCCACGTAAGCTGGGGTGCACCAGTGTCATATGGTATAGGCGCCTGCCACGTAAGCTGGTGTCCGCCAGTGTCATGTGGTATAGGCACCTGCCACGTAAGCTGTGGTCCGCCAGTGTCATGTGATACAGGCACCTACCACGTAAGCTGGGGGTCCGCCAGTGTCATGTGATACAGGCACCTGCCACGTATGCTTTGGTCCACGAGTGTCATGTGATATAGGCACCTGCCACGTAAGCTGGGGGTCTGCCAGTGTCATGTGGTACAGGCACTTGCCACATAAGCTGGGGGTCCGCCAGTGTCATGTGATACAGGCACCTGCCACGTAAGCTGTGGTCCACCAGTGTCATGTGATATAGGTACCTGCCACGTAAGCTGGGGTCCACCAGTGTCATGTGGTATAGGCACCTGCCACATAAGCTGTGGTCCGCCAGTGTCATGTGATACAGGCACCTGCCATGTAAGCTGGGGTCCGCCAGTACCATGCGGTACAGATTCTTCCAGTGACGCTGGACACTGGAGAAGTCGCCGGTGTGCGGCAGGACACATATGTACTTGAGGGGACCGTGGCCGGGAGTTGTCGTGATACTGAACATCATTACTGCCTCACACCTGATCGAGTCCTTGTGACCGAGGCTTTCCAGCATTCCCAGTCAATCCTTTTGTCCAGTTTTGTCTGGAAATCTATCAAAAGGTTGATTTGGCGGCCATGTTGCCGTACCCATTCTCCTCCGATGAGATAAAAAATTATCTGATCGGAAGGTCGTTCTGCCCACAAAATCAAGCAATGTATGTACACCCTTACAGGTCCTCTTCATTGCCAGTGGCTGTAAATGGCTGTGAATGGTGAACCAGCACATCGGACGGTTGAGGTATTCCGGTGGCTTCGCAATCTGTGATCCGCGATTCTCTGTGCTTATCTCCCAGCATGCACCTGAGGATCTCCCGCCGGCCCCCGCAGGAGGCAGCCCAGAATAATCCTGTCTCATCAGAGAAGTATTTACGCTTCCAGCGGGGATTCCCATCCGCGATCCCAGGAATCCGGGCGCCGGGGACGGCCGCAGCATCGCCGATAATCGCCGCTGACCTCAGCATAAACATAAGTCTCAATATGAGGAGGGAAATTATAACTGTGCAAACTCATAAATCATCCTAAATCCTGTCTCAGGCTGTAAGCGTTACCATTCCCTGCGACTCCCGGGGGGCGGGGGCTGAGCGCGATGCTATGCGGACAGAATTATACAGAGAAGGGAATCATTTACAGATAATGCAATCCAGAGTCCCAGATAAACTGCCACTTCATGCACGTCTGTAAATCTTTCCGTCCCCCCCACCCCTGCTAATACATCCTCCATAATAGAAAGAAAAATGAAGGATTCTGGTAAATGCAAGCATTACGTGTGCAGAGCTGGGGACTCAGAGGTACAGAGATCCCTGCAAATTACAAGTAAGCATTAGGTGTTATCTCTGTATTGGGAGGGCTGACAAAGGGAAAATACACATTTCCACAGCACAGAGCACAAGTCTTTCTGTAATTTAAAGGACATCTGAAGTTAGAGGGATATGGAGGCTGACATGGGTGTTTCCTTTTAAACAATACCAGTTGCCTGGCAGTCCTGCTGATCTCTTTGGCTGCAATAGTGTCTGAATCATCACACAACTGAAAGAAGCATGCAGCCAATCCAGTCAGACTTCAGTCAGAAACATCTTATCTTCATGCTTGATCTCGGTGTATGGCTAAAAAGAGGTAGAGGCTCAGCAGATCAGCCAGGCAATCTGCATTGTTTAAAAGGAGATCTATATGGCTGCCCCATATCCATCTCATTTCAGGTGTGTTTAAAGCGGAATATAACCCTGCATTTCAACTTTGCTCTAAAACATTATTTACAGTATATTATATGCAACCAGCATTTTTTTTTTTTTTTTTTACTAGACCAGCATTCGAAGGGTTACACACAAAACTTTAACCACTTTACCCCCGCGCGTACGTATTTCTCCGCCCCTTTTTCCATCCTTTAACAACCAGGGACGGAGAAATACGTACTTTCCGCGTTCCCGACGCTGTCCGCGCTCCCGCTCGTAAACACGCCGCCCGCCGCTAGTAAACACGCCGCCGCCCGCTCGCCCAGAGATCAATGAACGGGAAAATCCATTCCCGTTCGTTGATCTAAGCCCCGCAATGATCCGCTGCTCTCCTATGGGCAGCACGATCATTGTGAGAAAAAACTCACGTGTCCAGCCTCCTTATACTTCCTCCAAGCTTCCGGAAGGAAGCTTGGAGGTCGCATTAAAACAAAAAGTTACTGTGGCCATCTTGTGGCCAAATAGTAAACTACACCCTACACATTTTTCACATACAAATAAATGACTTTTACACATAAAATTAACTCATTACCTCCCACACTCCCCATTTTTTATTTTTTTTGTCATTAAAAAAAAATTAAAAAATTTACAATTAAAAAAAATACATAAATAGTTACCTTAGGGACTGAACTTTTTAAATATTTATGTCAAGAGGGTATAACACTGTTACTTTATAAACTATGGGCTTGTAATTAGGGATGGACGCAAAAATGAAAAAAATGCACCTTTATTTCCAAATAAAATATTGGCGCCAAACATTGTGATAGGGACATAATTTAAATGGTTTTATAACCGGGACAAAAGGGCAAATACATTTCATGGGTTTTAATTACAGTAGCATGCATTATTTAAAAACTATAATGGCCGAAAACTGAAAAATAATTATTTTTTTCCCCACATTTTTCCTATTTTCCCATTAAAACACATTTAGAAAAAAATAATTCTTGGCATAATGTCCCACCTAAAGAAAGCATAATTGGTGGCGGAAAAAACAAGATATAGTTCATTTCATTGCGATAAGTAATGATAAAGTTATAGACGAATGAATGGAAGGAGCGCTGAAAGGTGAAAATTGCTCTGGTGCTCAGGGGGTAAAACCCCTCAGTGGTGAAGTGGTTAAAGTTCCTGGAGAGATATGCAGACGCATCCGAAGTTCAGATAGATACATTTTGTTTACATAAATGTATCTAAGTGTTGAATGTGACTCACTCTCTCTGACTGAGAAGGAGCTGGAGGACAGCCAAAGAGTGTGTAACATTCACCACTTGTTACATTCTGTTTAGTTAAATGTATCTATCTTAACTTCGAAAGCGTCTGCATATCTCTCCATGGAACTTTAAAACTCTGTGTGTAACCCTTCGAATGCTGGTCTAGTAAAAAAAAAATGCTGGTTGCATATAATATGCTGTAAATAATGTTTTAGAGCAAAGTTGAAATGCAGGGTTATATTCCGCTTTAAGGTTTCCATATTAGTCTACAGCGGGCTAAACAATTCGGGATTCTAGAATCAGCTCAAAGTGCACTTTGCTACCATGGTAACAGTGTAGTGTGATTGGAGTACTGTTACCCTGGAGACTGCAGTCTCACCAATAAGGACCATTTGGAGGGGCGTTTCCTGAAGTCCACAGTCTGTTCAACAGTTTTCGCTCCTTACTCCAGTTGTAAATTCTCTCAGTCTCGCTACAGTAAGCATGCTTTCCTTTGTTGTCGATGAGCCTGATGATAGTTGTGTCATCTGCAAATCTAATGACCTTGATGGTGTCAGTGGATGAGGTACAGTTGTTGGTGTACAGGGTGAACAGAAGCGGGAACAAAACACAACCTTGTGGTATGACCTTGTTGGTGGCTCTTACTCGGGAGGAACAGTTTAACCCATTGGGTTCTGTTGCTGAGGAAGTCCTTGACACATGTGCATAGGGTAGAGTTGCCACCGAGATGCCCAACGGTATCACACAAGATGTCTAGGCAGATGGTGTTGAAGGCAGAGCCTAAGTTTGGGAACAATATCCTGGCGTAGAAGTCAGGTCTGTCAAGATGCTCCATGATTTACGGCAGACTGATGTTAATTGTGTCCTCTACAGATCTATTAGCCCTGTATGCGAATTGGTGTGGAGCATTGGTGGAGCACTTCAAGTAGGCCAGAACCAGTCACACAAAGATCTTCATGATGGTGGAAGTTAGGGCAATGGGTCTGAAGTTGTTGAGTTCTGTGTTACTCGTCTTTTTGGGAAGTGGAATAATAGAGGACCTAGCAGGAGGGAACTTTGCCTTCTTTTCGGTACCTGTTGTGTAAGGAAAAGAGGACAGGAGCTATCTGGTTCACACAGGCTCTCAGGCAGTTCGATGGCACACCATCCAGGCCTGATGCTTTCTTTGGCGTGGACACCAGGACCCCGAGCTGCTTGGATTCACACTCGAATCTACACTAAAACTCATTGAGCTCCTTGGCCAGTTGGATGCTAGGGGCCACATGCTGGGGGTGGGGGGGGGGGGGAGAGGGTTGAAGTTGAAGCTTCCCACAGGCCTCTCCATACCTTCCTTGGGTCATCTAAAAAGATGGCAAAATGTCTTTGTCTTCCAGTCCAGTATTTTTGTATTTGTTCTACTAAAACCTTAATAAATGATTTGAAAATAATTGGACCTAGTACTGACGCTTGTGGGACCCCACTACTAACATTTTCCCATTTTGAATAGGACCTGTTTACCACCACTCTTTGCCTTCTGTCCCTTAACAAAATTCTCTATCCACATCCACACTAGTTACTAAGTTAAGATTTTGAAATTAAATTAAATCCCACTGTGAATGTAGCCTAAACTTTTAATGAGGATTATGCACAAACAACAGAGGTGGACCTAGAGAGTGGGCCAGGGCATAGGCCACAAATCATTGTGGATAGCCAATAGCCTTTCCTCCATCCAATCAGTGAGCAGCACCACATTATTGTTACCTGAATTAGATGGTTCAACAGAACATTCACAATTATGCAAAATGAGAGCTTATTCCTGTTCCATGGAAAGGGGCAATGGTAAGATACAGGGACGTAAGGGCCATGGTCGCAGCAGTCACCTGTGCGACCGGGCCCGGGGTCCCTGAGGGGCCCGCTCGTCCTCCCCACGTGCTGCTGCTGAGGGGTCATCAAATGCTCACTTTGCCACGATCTACGTGTTGCATCTACAAACTTCTTCCTGTCCTGCGTTACAGCTCACAGTAAGAGCGCCCCCTAGGGATGGAACGCAAAAACAGGAAGAAGTAAGTAGATGCAGTGAGTGGATCGTGGCGAAGCAAGTATTTGATGACTGCTCAACCACTGCTGGTCCTGCTGCTGCGTCCCCCCTCCGCCTGGCTACCCTGGCTACCTATACTGAGGTACCTATTCCTAGCTATCTACACTGAGGCATCTAATCCTGGCTACCTATACTGAGGTACCTATCCCTGGCTACCTATACTGAAGTACCTATTCCTGACTATCTACACTGAGGCACCTATTCCTGGCTACCTATATTGAGGTACCTATTCCTGGCTATCTATACTGAGGCACCGATCCCTGGCTATTCATACCGAGGCACCTATTCCTGGCTACCTATACTGAGGTACCTATTCCTGACTATCTATACTGAGGCACCTATCCCTGGCTATCTATACTGAGGCACCGATCCCTGGCTATCTATACTGAGGCACCTATCCCTGGCTATCTATACCGAGGTACCTAGCCCTGGCTATCTATACCGAGGCACCTATCCCTGGCTATCTATACCGAGGCACCTATCCCTGGCTATCTATACTGAGGTACCTATCCCAGGCTATCTATACTGAGGTACCTATCCCTAACTATCTATACTGAGGCACCTATTCCTGACTATCTATACTGAGGCACCTATCCCTGGCTATCTATACTGAGGCACCTATCCCTGGCTATCTATAATGAGGCACCTATCCCTGGCTATCTATACTGAGGCACCTATCCCTGGCTATCTATACTGGGACACCTATCCCTGGCTACCTATACTGAGGTACCTATTCCTGACTATCTATACTGAGGCACCTATCCCTGGCTATCTATACTGAGGCACCTATCCCTGGCTATCTATACTGAGGCACCTATCCCTGGCTATCTGTGGCTGGATAGTGTAATGGTTAAGGGCTCTGCCTCTGACACAGGAGACCTGGGTTCAAATCTCGGCTCTGCCTGTTCAGTAAGCCAGCACCTATTTCAGTAAGGAGTTTCTTGGGCAAGTCTCCTTAACACTGCTACTGCCTACTGAGTGCGCTCTAGTGGCTGCCTCGCAAGCTCTTTGAGTCCGACAGGAGAAAGGCGCTATACAAATACTGCCATTATTATCTATACTGAGGTACCTATCCCTGGCTATCTATACCGAGGCACCTATCCCTGGCTATCTATACCGAGGCACCTATCCCAGGCTATCTATACTGAGGTACCTATCCCTGGCTATCTATACCGAGGCACCTATTCCTGGCTATCTATACCGAGGCACCTATCCCTGGCTATCTATACTGAGGCACCTATCCCTGGCTATCTATACTGAGGCATCTATCCCTGGCTATCTTTACTGAGGCACCTATCCCTGGCTATCTATACTGGGACACCTATCCCTGGCTATCTATACCGAGGCACCTATCCCTGGCTATTCATACCGAGGCACCTATCCCTGGCTATCTATACTGAGGTACCTATCCCTGGCTATCTATACTGAGGCACCTATCCCTGGCTATCTATACTGAGGCACCTATCCCTGGCTATCTATACTGAGGCACCTATCCCTGGCTATCTATACTGAGGCACCTATCCCTGACTATCTATACTGGGACACCTATCCCTGGCTATCTATACTGAGGTACCTATCCCTGGCTATCTATACTGAGGCACCTATCCCTGGCTATCTATACTGAGGCACCTATCCCTGGCTATCTATACCGAGGCACCTATCCCTGGCTATCTATACTGAGGCACCTATCCCTGGCTATCTATACTGGGACACCTATCCCTGGCTATCTATAATGAGGCACCTATCCCTGGCAATCTATACTGAGGCACCTATCCCTGGCTATCTATACTGAGGCACCTATCCCTGGCTATCTATACTGAGGCACCTATCCCTGACTATCTATACTGGGACACCTATCCCTGGCTATCTATACTGGGACACCTATCCCTGGCTATCTATAATGAGGCACCTATCCCTGGCTATCTATACTGAGGCACCTATCCCTGGCTATCTATACTGAGGCACCTATCCCTGGCTATCTATACTGAGGCACCTATCCCTGGCTATCTATACTGAGGCACCTATTCCTGGCTACCTATACTGGGGCACCTATTACTGACTGGTAAGATGGCCACTCCCAGCTAGACAAGCAGCCTTCTGAGGAGCTAGTGACACCACCTTCTGTATTCCTCTCATGCATTCAGTGTCAGTGAATTATCTCCACAAGTGCCGGCCTGTACAGCAGAGGCAGTGTTTGTCATATTTGTCCATATTAAGTTATCCTTTAAGCGGATTGCAGATCTGGGAAACCTCTTGTGTGTAGTGATATAATTAAGAGGAAATCCAGTCTGTGTTCTTAAATCCCATTCATTTGTGTGGTGGAAGTGGTCGGGAAACGTGGCGTGTTTATAGGCAGGATTAGCACATTATGAAGTGCTGGCTACCGCCGGTAATTATCCCTCCCGGTGATGTCACGCAACCCTACAGCTGACACAACTCTGCCACTTACACACCTGCCGGAGACACCTGTGCACAGAGTGGTGGAGCACCAAGCCTTCTCTAATCTAACCTTAACAGATGGTCGCCAGACACTCCCAAAGATGGTTCCTACTCTGATCGAAATCTGATCAGAGAGGGGTCTACAGGTTGTCCAAAGTTAACGAACGAGATAGGGACTGTAGGTCCGTCCTCAACCTGAATCTGTCCATAAGTCATAAAAATCCACCAGCGCTGTCCTCATCTTACCCGTTTAAAAAACATTTTTCCTTTGAATTTTTTCAAACTAAATATCTCAAAAACTACAAGGTCTTCTTGGAAAAAAAAATGACCCCACAGAATCAAATATCACATTTTTCAGGCTGTTCGTATGGGCGGGTCATTCAGTTACTACCTCTATTCCTGTATTCCTGCCCGACACTGCAAATAGATCTTTAATAGATTTCAACATCAAATCTCTGAAAAATTTATGTAATACAGTGGGATGCGAAAGTTTGGGCAACCTTGTTAATTGTCATGATTTTCCTGTATAAATTGTTGGTTGTTACGATAAAAAATGTCAGTTAAATAAATCATATAGGAGACACACACAGTGATATTTGAGAACTGAAATGATGTTTATTGGATTTACAGAAAGTGCGTAATAATTGTTTAAACAAAATTAGGCAGGTGCATAAATTTGGGCAGCACAAAAAAGAAATGAAATCCATATTTAGTAGATCCTCATTTTGCAGAAATTACAGCCTCTAAACGCTTCCTGTAGGTTCCAATTAGAGTCTGGATTCTGGTTGAAAGTATTTTGGACCATTCCTCGTTACAAAACATCTCTAGTTCATTCAGGTTTGAAGGCTGAGCATGGACAGCTGTCTATAACTCACACCACAGATTTCCAATTATATTCAGGTCTGGGGACTGAGATGGCCATTCCAGATCGTTGTACTTGTTCCTCTGCATGAATGCCTTAGTGGATTTTGAGCAGTGTTTAGGGTCGTTGTCTTATTGAAAGATCCAGCCCCAGCGCAGCTTCAGCTTTGTCACTGATTGCTGGACATTGGTCTCCAGAATCTGCTGATACTGAGTGGAATCCATGCGTCCCTCAACTTTGACAAGATTCCCAGTCCCTGCACTGGCCACACAGCCCCACAGCATGATGGAACCACCACTATATTTTACTGTATGTAGCAGGTGGTTTTCTTGAAATGCTGTGTTGTTTTTCCTCCATGCATAATGCCCCTTGTTATGCCCAAATAACTCAATTTTAGTTTCAGCAGTCCACAACACCTTATTCCAAAATGAAGCTGGCTTGGAGCCCATAGCATTGCCTAAACTTCCACAGCTCGTGGGTACCCAAATGTTCTGTCTCCTGATTGGGCGAGGTGGCAACTGATCAACAGCAGGTGGATTTGCATTATTTACCACATCTTGTCAGTTTATCACTTATGCCCAGCTTCAAAAAGCAGAAGCATCAGCAGGTGTCAGCCAGGAGGCGAGAGGACACTCATGCAAGGTGTGAAGAGAAAAGTCTCAGGATCAATTAAAACTAATAATAATATTAATAACCGTGTATGAGAAATCTGCCCGTGAAAAGTGAGACTGCACCCCGGTCCCGATGTATCTATCTCACACATACCTCCTAACTTTTTAAGATCAGAAAGAAGGACACTTAAGCCACACCCCTGCCACACCCCTAACCATGCCCCCGACACACCCTTAGTGACACAAACTATGAAGATTTCATAAGAAAAAACAAAAAGAGGGACAGTTGGGAGCTATGCTCACATGTTACATTTCTTGAATGCTAGATCGAAGCTGTAAGCGAATGTCAGGAGATATTTTCGGTGATTGTATATTTAGCAGGATCTTGTGTCGCGTTCTCAGGATAAGCAATGAGTGTGCGAAATGTAATTGCATTACGAAAAGTTTCAATAAAAGATTCTGAAAAAGAGAAGATTGCGACTGCCTCGTTTGTGTGACCGCGGATCACAGACGCCATTAGCCGAGTTCTGCGTAATTCGGAGCGTCGGAGAGATGCGGCTTCTGGAGAGAGTTTTTGTAAGTTTTCTTTTGATTATTATAGATATGAAGCTGAAATCCTCCGCTGGGAGTATCGGTGATCAGACAGCGGCCGGCAGATGCTTTCCTCCACACTGCCGCCGAGATCAGGAGTCTCAGTTCATTAAAAGTTCCCTTATTTATTGTGAATGGAGGCGAGTTATTTTTTTTAGTGTCTGTCCATATTGGCTTAGGCTGGGATAACACAGCTGCTGATCCCCGACTGTCCGCGGGGCCGCCGCATCCTTATTAGAGAGTGCTGCGGAGAGGTGTGAGATTCGCCAATTACGCGCTGTACGGAGGGCGTTGTGTTCTTCTTACACAGCGTACACTGCGCTCTCTAATGATACACACATGCATTCTGCATTAACCCTCGCTGCACCATTGTTTCCTTAGGTTACAGCTGCCTCTGCATACAAAATAGGGGTGAAGGGCTTGTTTTTGGCACAGTGGTAGTGAAGTTAGTGTTAGGTGTAGCAGCAGTGAGGTTAGTGTTAGGTGTAGCGGCAGTGAGGTTAGTATTAGGTGTAGCAGCAGTGAGGTTAGTGTTAGGTGTGGCAGCAGTGAGGTTAGTGTTAGGTGTAGCAGCAGTAAGGTTAGTGTTAGGTGTGGCAGCAGTGAGGTTAGTGTTAGGTGTAGCAGCAGTGAGGTTAGTGTTAGATGTAGCAGCAGTGAGGTTAGTGTTAGGTGTAGCAGCAGTGAGGTTAGTGTTAGGTGTAGAGGCAGTGAGGTCAGTGTTAGGTGTAGCGGCAGTGAGGTTAGTGTTAGGTGTAGCAGCAGTGAGGTTAGTGTTAGGTGTAGCAGCAGTGAAGTTAGTGTTAGGTGTAGAGGCAGTGAGGTCAGTGTTAGGTGTAGCGGCAGTGAGGTTAGTGTTAGGTGTAGCAGCAGTGAGGTTAGTGTTAGGTGTGGCAGCAGTGAGGTTAGTGTTAGGTGTAGCAGCAGTGAGGTTAGTGTTAGGTGTGGCAGCAGTGAGGTTAGTGTTAGGTGTAGCAGCAGTGAGGTTAGTGTTAGGTGTAGCAGCAGTGAGGTTAGTGTTAGGTGTAGAGGCAGTGAGGTCAGTGTTAGGTGTAGCGGCAGTGAGGTTAGTGTTAGGTGTAGCAGCAGTGAGGTTAGTGTTAGGTGTAGCAGCAGTGAAGTTAGTGTTAGGTGTAGAGGCAGTGAGGTCAGTGTTAGGTGTAGCGGCAGTGAGGTTAGTGTTAGGTGTAGCAGCAGTGAGGTTAGTGTTAGGTGTAGCAGCAGTGAGGTTAGTGTTAGGTGTAGAGGCAGTGAGGTCAGTGTTAGGTGTAGCGGCAGTGAGGTCAGTGTTAGGTGTAGCAGCAGTGAGGTTAGTGTTAGGTGTAGCAGCAGTGAGGTTAGTGTTAGGTGAAGCGGTAGTGAGGTTAGTATTAGGTGTAGCGGTAGTGAGGTCAGTGTTAGGTGTAGCGGCAGTGAGGTTAGTGTTAGGTGTAGCGGAAGTGAGGTTAGTGTTAGGTGTAGCAGCAGTGAGGTTAGTGTTAGGTGTAGAGGCAGTGAGGTCAGTGTTAGGTGTAGCGGCAGTGAGGTCAGTGTTAGGTGTAGCGGCAGTGAGGTTAGTGTTAGGTGTAGCGGAAGTGAGGTTAGTGTTAGGTGAAGAGGTAGTGAGGTTAGTGTTAGTTGTAGCAGCAGTGAGGTTAGTGTTAGGTGTAGCGGTAGTGAGGTTAGTGTTAGGTGTAGCAGCAGTGAGGTTAGTGTTAGGTGTAGAGGCAGTAAGGTCAGTGTTAGGTGTAGCGGCAGTGAGGTTAGTGTTAGGTGTAGCGGCAGTGAGGTTAGTGTTAGGTGTAGCAGCAGTGAGGTCAGTGTTAGGTGTAGCAGCAGTGAGGTTAGTGTTAGGTGTAGAGGCAGTGAGGTCAGTGTTAGGTGTAGCGGCAGTGAGGTTAGTGTTAGGTGTAGCAGCAGTGAGGTTAGTGTTAGGTGTAGCGGCAGTGAGGTTAGTGTTAGGTGTAGAGGCAGTGAGGTCAGTGTTAGGTGTAGCGGCAGTGAGGTTAGTGTTAGGTGTAGCAGCAGTGAGGTTAGTGTTAGGTGTAGCAGCAGTGAAGTTAGTGTTAGGTGTAGAGGCAGTGAGGTCAGTGTTAGGTGTAGCAGCAGTGAGGTTAGTGTTAGGTGTAGCGGAAGTGAGGTTAGTGTTAGGTGTAGCAGCAGTGAGGTGGTTAGTGTTAGGTGTAGAGGCAGTGAGGTTAGTGTTAGGGGAAGCAGTAGTGAGGTTAGTGTTAGGTGAAGCGGCAGTGAGGTTAGTGTTAGGTGTAGCGGCAGTGAGGTTAGTGTTAGGTGTAGCGGCAGTGAGATTAGTGTTAGGTGTAGAGGAAGTGAGGTTAGAATAAGGTGTAGCGGCAGTGAGGTTAGTGTTAGGTGAAGCAACAGTGAGGTTAGTGTTAGGTGTAGCGGCAGTGAGGTTAGTGTTAGGTGAAGCGGCACTGAGGTTAGTGTTAGATGAAGCGGCACTGAGGTTAGTGTTAGGTGTAGAGGCAGTGAGGTCAGTGTTAGGTGTAGCGGCAGTGAGGTTAGTGTTAGGTGTAGCAGCAGTGAGGTTAGTGTTAGGTGTAGCAGCAGTGAAGTTAGTGTTAGGTGTAGAGGCAGTGAGGTCAGTGTTAGGTGTAGCGGCAGTGAGGTTAGTGTTAGGTGTAGCAGCAGTGAGGTTAGTGTTAGGTGTAGCAGCAGTGAGGTTAGTGTTAGGTGTAGAGGCAGTGAGGTCAGTGTTAGGTGTAGCGGCAGTGAGGTCAGTGTTAGGTGTAGCAGCAGTGAGGTTAGTGTTAGGTGTAGCAGCAGTGAGGTTAGTGTTAGGTGAAGCGGTAGTGAGGTTAGTATTAGGTGTAGCGGTAGTGAGGTCAGTGTTAGGTGTAGCGGCAGTGAGGTTAGTGTTAGGTGTAGCGGAAGTGAGGTTAGTGTTAGGTGTAGCAGCAGTGAGGTTAGTGTTAGGTGTAGAGGCAGTGAGGTCAGTGTTAGGTGTAGCGGCAGTGAGGTCAGTGTTAGGTGTAGCGGCAGTGAGGTTAGTGTTAGGTGTAGCGGAAGTGAGGTTAGTGTTAGGTGAAGAGGTAGTGAGGTTAGTGTTAGTTGTAGCAGCAGTGAGGTTAGTGTTAGGTGTAGCGGTAGTGAGGTTAGTGTTAGGTGTAGCAGCAGTGAGGTTAGTGTTAGGTGTAGAGGCAGTAAGGTCAGTGTTAGGTGTAGCGGCAGTGAGGTTAGTGTTAGGTGTAGCGGCAGTGAGGTTAGTGTTAGGTGTAGCAGCAGTGAGGTCAGTGTTAGGTGTAGCAGCAGTGAGGTTAGTGTTAGGTGTAGAGGCAGTGAGGTCAGTGTTAGGTGTAGCGGCAGTGAGGTTAGTGTTAGGTGTAGCAGCAGTGAGGTTAGTGTTAGGTGTAGCGGCAGTGAGGTTAGTGTTAGGTGTAGAGGCAGTGAGGTCAGTGTTAGGTGTAGCGGCAGTGAGGTTAGTGTTAGGTGTAGCAGCAGTGAGGTTAGTGTTAGGTGTAGCAGCAGTGAAGTTAGTGTTAGGTGTAGAGGCAGTGAGGTCAGTGTTAGGTGTAGCAGCAGTGAGGTTAGTGTTAGGTGTAGCGGAAGTGAGGTTAGTGTTAGGTGTAGCAGCAGTGAGGTGGTTAGTGTTAGGTGTAGAGGCAGTGAGGTTAGTGTTAGGGGAAGCAGTAGTGAGGTTAGTGTTAGGTGAAGCGGCAGTGAGGTTAGTGTTAGGTGTAGCGGCAGTGAGGTTAGTGTTAGGTGTAGCGGCAGTGAGATTAGTGTTAGGTGTAGAGGAAGTGAGGTTAGAATAAGGTGTAGCGGCAGTGAGGTTAGTGTTAGGTGAAGCAACAGTGAGGTTAGTGTTAGGTGTAGCGGCAGTGAGGTTAGTGTTAGGTGAAGCGGCACTGAGGTTAGTGTTAGATGAAGCGGCACTGAGGTTAGTGTTAGGTGAAGCGGCACTGAGGTTAGTGTTAGGTGAAGCGGCAGTGAGGTCAGTGTTAGGTGTAGCAGCAGTGAGATTAGTGTTAGGTATAGCGGTAGTGAGGTTAGTGTTAGGTGTACCGGCAGTGAGGTGAGTGTTAGGTGTAGAGGCAGTGAGGTTAGAATTAGGTGTAGCGGCAGTGAGGTTAGTGTTAGGTGTAGCAGCAGTGAGGTCAGTGTTAGGGGTAGCAGTAGTGAGGTTAGTGTTAGGTGTAGCAGCAGTGAGGTTAGTGTTAGGTGTAGCGGCAGTGAGGTCAGTGTTAGGTGTAGAGGCAGTGAGGTTAGTGTTAGGTGAAGCGGTAGTAAGGTTAGTGTTAGGTGTAGCGGTAGTGAGGTTAGCGTTAGGTGTAGTGGTAGTGAAGTCAGTGTTAGGTGTAGCGGCAGTGAGGTTAGTGTTAGGCGTAGAGGCAGTGAGGTTAGTGTTAGGTGAAACGGTAGTGAGGTTAGTGTTAGGTGAAGCGGTAGTGAGGTTAGTATTAGGTGTAGGGGTAGTGAGGTTAGTATTAGGTGTAGCGGTAGTGAGGTTAGCGTCAGGTGTAGTGGTAGTGAGGTCAGTGTTAGGTGTAGTGGTAGTGAAGTTAGTGTTAGGTGTAGAAGCAGTGAGGTTAGTGTTAGGTGTAGCAGTAGTGAGGTTAGTGTTAGGTATAGCAGTTGTGAGGTTAGTGTTAGGTGTAGCGGCAGTGAGGCTAGTGTTAGGTGTAGCGGCAGTGAGGTTAGTGTTAGGGGTAGCGGCAGTGAGATTAGTGTTAGGTGAAACGGTAGTGAGGTTAGTGTTAGGTGAAGCGGTAGTGAGGTTAGTATTAGGTGTAGGGGTAGTGAGGTTAGTATTAGGTGTAGCGGTAGTGAGGTTAGCGTCAGGTGTAGTGGTAGTGAGGTCAGTGTTAGGTGTAGTGGTAGTGAAGTTAGTGTTAGGTGTAGAAACAGTGAGGTTAGTGTTAGGTGTAGAGGCAGTGAGGTTAGTGTTAGGTGTAGCGGCAGTGAGGTTAGTGTTAGGTGTAGCAGCAGTGAGGTCAGTGTTAGTTGTAGCAGCAGTGAGGTTAGTGTTAGGTGTAGAGGCAGTGAGGTCAGTGTTAGGTGTAGCGGCAGTGAGGTTAGTGTTAGGTGTAGCAGCAGTGAGGTTAATGTTAGGTGTAGCGGCAGTGAGGTTAGTGTTAGGTGTAGAGGCAGTGAGGTCAGTGTTAGGTGTAGCGGCAGTGAGGTTAGTGTTAGGTGTAGCAGCAGTGAGGTTATTGTTAGGTGTAGCAGCAGTGAAGTTAGTGTTAGGTGTAGAGGCAGTGAGGTCAGTGTTAGGTGTAGCAGCAGTGAGGTTAGTGTTAGGTGTAGCGGAAGTGAGGTTAGTGTTAGGTGTAGCAGCAGTGAGGTTAGTGTTAGGTGTAGAGGCAGTGAGGTTAGTGTTAGGGGAAGCAGTAGTGAGGTTAGTGTTAGGTGAAGCGGCAGTGAGGTTAGTGTTAGGTGTAGCGGCAGTGAGGTTAGTGTTAGGTGTAGCGGCAGTGAGATTAGTGTTAGGTGTAGAGGAAGTGAGGTTAGAATTAGGTGTAGCGGCAGTGAGGTTAGTGTTAGGTGAAGCAACAGTGAGGTTAGTGTTAGGTGTAGCGGCAGTGAGGTTAGTGTTAGGTGAAGCGGCACTGAGGTTAGTGTTAGATGAAGCGGCACTGAGGTTAGTGTTAGGTGAAGCGGCACTGAGGTTAGTGTTAGGTGAAGCGGCAGTGAGGTCAGTGTTAGGTGTAGCAGCAGTGAGATTAGTGTTAGGTATAGCGGTAGTGAGGTTAGTGTTAGGTGAACCGGCAGTGAGGTGAGTGTTAGGTGTAGAGGCAGTGAGGTTAGAATTAGGTGTAGCGGCAGTGAGGTTAGTGTTAGGTGTAGCAGCAGTGAGGTCAGTGTTAGGGGTAGCAGTAGTGAGGTTAGTGTTAGGTGTAGCAGCAGTGAGGTTAGTGTTAGGTGTAGCGGCAGTGAGGTCAGTGTTAGGTGTAGCGGCAGTGAGGTCAGTGTTAGGTGTAGAGGCAGTGATGTTAGTGTTAGGTGAAGCGGTAGTGAGGTTAGTGTTAGGTGTAGCGGCAGTGAGGTCAGTGTTAGGTGTAGAGGCAGTGAGGTTAGTGTTAGGTGAAGCGGTAGTAAGGTTAGTGTTAGGTGTAGCGGTAGTGAGGTTAGCGTCAGGTGTAGTGGTAGTGAAGTCAGTGTTAGGTGTAGCGGCAGTGAGGTTAGTGTTAGGCGTAGAGGCAGTGAGGTTAGTGTTAGGTGAAACGGTAGTGAGGTTAGTGTTAGGTGAAGCGGTAGTGAGGTTAGTATTAGGTGTAGGGGTAGTGAGGTTAGTATTAGGTGTAGCGGTAGTGAGGTTAGCGTCAGGTGTAGTGGTAGTGAGGTCAGTGTTAGGTGTAGTGGTAGTGAAGTTAGTGTTAGGTATAGAAACAGTGAGGTTAGTGTTAGGTGTAGCAGTAGTGAGGTTAGTGTTAGGTGTAGCGGCAGTGAGGTTAGTGTTAGGTGTAGCGGCAGTGAGGTTAGTGTTAGGGGTAGCGGCAGTGAGATTAGTGTTAGGTGTAGCAATGTTACCACTAGTTAGTGCATCAGGCCCTACAGTATGTGAGAAAGTTAACTTGCATAGTATTACTCTGTGTTATAATGAGATATTAGCACACTTGATATTTGTTTAAAAAGGAACTCTAGTGAAAATAATGTAATAAAAAAAGTGTTTCATTTTCACGATAATTATATATAAATGATTTAGTCAGTGTTTGCCCCATTGTACAATCTTTCCTCTCCCTGATATACATTCTGACATTTATCACATGGTGACATTTATACTGCAGGTGATGGCACTGGCAGTGGAAGGAGATGCTGCTTGCTTTATTGGCAGTTGGAAACAGCTGTTATTTCCCACAATGCAATGAGGTTCACAGACAGGAAACAGTCAGGACCATGGTCCTGACATCACACTCTGGGAGGGGTTTCACCTCAATATTAGCCATACAGAGCATGACACATAAAAATGGAGCACAGGGGAATGAAAATGGCGCCGCATAGACTTACATTATATAACGCTATTCAGCATTATAAGTGTTAAAAAAAATGGCGCAGGCAGTGTGCCTTACACTTATAACGCTAAATAACGTTATAAGTCTTAAAAAATGCAGAGGGCAGAGGCAGTCGGGTGGGGGGGGGGGGGTAAAGGCAGAGGGGTCGGGGGGAGAGAGGCAGCGGACACTGGAGGGAATAGGCATCGGTGGAGGATGTGTGCAATATGCATACATTACCTTGTCCCGGCTGGCGATCGCTCCTTCACTTCTTCCGTTAGTTTGCTGTAGTCCTGCAGCCGGCCAATCCCCATGTGGTTTCAGTCCCCGCATGGTGATTGGCTGGCTGCAGGACTACAGCAAACTAACTAGGAAGTGAAGAAGCAGAGGGAAGGAGTGATTGCCGGCCCGGGACAAGGTAATGTATGCATAATACACACACCCTCCCCCGATGCCTATGCCCTCCAGTGTCCCGCTGCCTCTCTCCCCCAACTAGTGTTGGGCGAACATCTAGATGTTCGGGTTCGGGCCGAACAGGCCGAACATGTCCGCGATGTTCGGGTGTTCGACCCGAACTCCGAACATAATGGAAGTCAATGGGGACCCGAACTTTTGTGCTTTGTAAAGCCTCCTTACATGCTACATACCCCAAATTTACAGGGTATGTGCACCTTGGGAGTGGGTACAAGAGGAAAAAAAAATTTAGCAAAAAGAGCTTATAGTTTTTGAGAAAATCGATTTTAAAGTTTCAAAGGGAAAACTGTCTTTTAAATGCGGGAAATGTCTGTTTTCTTTGCACAGGTAACATGCTTTTTGTCGGCATGCAGTCATAAATGTAATACATATAAGAGGTTCCAGGAAAAGGGACCGGTAATGCTAACCCAGCAGCAGCACACGTGATGGAACAGGAGGAGGGTGGCGCAGGAGGAGAAGGCCACGCTTTGAGACACAACTACCCAGGCCTTGCATGAGGACAAGAAGCGTGCGGATAGCATGCTTTGTACCACCATGCAGTCATAAATGTAATAAAGATAAGTGGTTCAATAAACAGGGACCACGCGGCAACGCTAACCCAGCAGCAGCACACGTGATGGAACAGGAGGAGGCGCAGGAGGAGAAGGCCACGCTTTGTGAGACACAACAACCCAGGCCTTGCATGAGGACAAAAAGCGTGCGGAGAGCATGCTTTGTACCGCCATGTAGTCATAAATGTAATAAAGATAAGAGGTTCAATAAACAGGGACCACGCGGCAACGCTAACCCAGCAGCAGCAGCAGCAGCAGCACACGTGATGGAACAGGAGGAGGCGCAGGAGGAGAAGGCCACGCTTTGTGAGACACAACAACCCAGGCCTTGCATGAGGACAAAAAGCGTGCGGATAGCATGCTTTGTACCGCCATGTAGTCATAAATGTAATAAAGATAAGAGGTTCCATAAACAGGGACCGGCAACGGTAACCCAGCAGCAGCAGCAGCAGCAGCAGCACACGTGATGGAACAGGAGGAGGCGCAGGAGGAGAAGGCCACGCTTTGTGAGACACAACAACCCAGGCCTTGCATGAGGACAAAAAGCGTGCGGATAGCATGCTTTGTACCGCCATGTAGTCATAAATGTAATAAAGATAAGAGGTTCAATAAACAGGGACCACGCGGCAACGCTAACCCAGCAGCAGCAGCAGCAGCAGCACACGTGATGGAACAGGAGGAGGCGCAGGAGGAGAAGGCCACGCTTTGTGAGACACAACAACCCAGGCCTTGCATGAGGACAAAAAGCGTGCGGATAGCATGCTTTGTACCGCCATGTAGTCATAAATGTAATAAAGATAAGAGGTTCCATAAACAGGGACCACGCGGCAACGGTAACCCAGCAGCAGCAGCAGCAGCAGCAGCAGCACACGTGATGGAACAGGAGGAGGCGCAGGAGGAGAAGGCCACGCTTTGTGAGACACAACAACCCAGGCCTTGCATGAGGACAAAAAGCGTGCGGATATAGCAGCAATGCTTTTTGCCGCCATGCAGTCATAAATGTAATACAGATGAGAGGTTCAATAAACAGGGACCGGAAACGCTAAACCATCCCAGATGTTCATCGGTCATGTTACTTGGTTGGGGTCCAGGAGTGTTGCGTAGTCGTTTCCAATCCAGGATTGATTCATTTTAATTTGAGTCAGACGGTCTGCATTTTCTGTGGAGAGGCGGATACGCCGATCTGTGATGATGCCTCCGGCAGCACTGAAACAGCGTTCCGACATAACGCTGGCTGCCGGGCAAGCCAGCACCTCTATTGCGTACATTGCCAGTTCGTGCCAGGTGTCTAGCTTCATGCCCGGTTTCAGGTCCAGCGGTGCCAGCCACAAATCCGTCTGTTCCTTTATTCCCCTCCAAATTTCCTCCCCTGTGTGCTGCTTATCCCCAAGGCAGATCAGCTTCAGCAACGCTTGCTGACGCATGCCAACAGCTGTGCTGCACTGCTTCCACGATCCTACTGCTGCTGGTGCTGGGTTAGCATTTCCGGATGAGGTACAGCTTTGAGATGCGTTGGAGGAGAAGGAGTCAGAGAGGTAGGTGCTGCTGTTGTTATCCAGCTGTTTGCGGCGTGGGCAACACCCGCGCCGTAGCAGGTGAGGAATCGCTGCCAGGCTCCACAAGGTTCACCCAGTGCGCGGTAAGGGAGATGTATCGACCCTGGCCGAACGCACTCGTCCAGGTGTCAGTGGTGAGGTGAACCTTGCAGGCAACGGCATTCTTCAAGCTTCGGGTTATTTAGCTGACCACGTGCTCATGCAACTCAGGCACTGCAGAGCGCGCAAAGTGGTAGCGGCTGGGAACAACGTAACGTGGGATGGCCACTGACATCATGCCCTTGAAGCTGTTTGTCTCCACCACTCGATATGGCAGCATTTCGCAGGCCAGAAGCTTGGCTATGCTGGCTGGCTGTTACTGCCACGGCCCGGGGGTCATTTGCTGGCAATTTCCTCTTGTGCTCAAACATCTCAGAGACAGACAACTCAACCGTAGCGCTGCACACCGAAGGGCTGTTGGTTGTTGTGTTTGATGAACACTGGGAGACCTCAAGAGCACTAGTCCGGAAAGTGACAGTGTCAGCATCGTCTGATGTTTGTGAATGTTGTGAACCACGCAATGGCTGGGCTACTGCTGCTGCTGAGGCGGGTCTGGTGGTGAGTCTGGTGAACCCAAGGGAGGCAGTGTTGCTGGTGGTACCCTGTCCTGCCGCGTTTGCCCACAGAGTGGGATGTTTGGATAGAATGTGGCGGCTCATGCTGGTGGTGGAGAGGTTGTTAATACTTTTCCCCCTGCTCAGGCGGGTCTTGCACACCTTGCAAATCGCCATGGTAACATCCTCAGTGCAGTCTTCAAAGAAAGCCCAGACTTTAACTGGCTGAGGACTCGGACCTCGTGCGTGATGTGCTGGTGCTGCTTAACCCACTGCTGGACGCTTGAGAGGTCATCCAAGTAATTATCTGGTCCTGTTCTTTTGGATCTGTGAGGGTTGTTGTCCTGGACAACATGGGCAGTATTGAGTGGGTTTTCTTGGGTGCTCCCCTGTGGCCTGTACGTGAACCGTCAGGGGAAACACCTCTTCCCTTGCCCCTCCCTCTTTCACCGGATTTCTTCCTCATTTCACTTATCCTTAAAGTACACGCTGACTGGCAGCAGTACAGTGGCAGTACAGAAATGCTATACAGTGGTGGGTGAGCGGTGTACCACTATTGTCAGCAGTGACACAGAGCACAATGCTATACAGTGGCGGGTGAGCGGTGTACTACTGTTCCCAGCAGACACAGAGTGGAAGTAAACACAATGCTATATAGTGTGGCTGAGCCGTGTACACAGAGTGGCATTAAACACAATGCTATATAGTCTGCTATATAGTCACCCCGAACAGGGTGATGTTCTGCAGAACCCGAACAGTGGCAAACACTGTTCGCCCAACACTACTGGGAGGGAACGCAGATTTTAGTACCTAAACACACGATACAACATGTTTTCCGGGGTCGGACTCTGAGGCACATACAGATGGTCCCGATCATCATCCTCATCATACAACTCTTCTCCTGAGTCTGACCCACCCACCACCTCTGCCACCCCAACATCCCCAGACACAGACCCCTCATCGTCCTCAACATTAACTTGGGATGCTGGCCTGAGCCAGACCTCCTCCTCCACATCAGGCCCCATCATCTCCTCAATGGCAGCCCTCATTAATCGCTCTGGCGACGGACTGATGGACACAACGTTCTCCTCCGGGGAGGGCTGCTGCTGACCACTGGCTGCTGGGGTGGATGTTATAGCTTGCGTGGGGCGTTGGCTGTTGCTGTTGTTGGGAGTGCTGCTCACAGCGGAGGTCTCTGGGGAACTCATGTTGAGCTCATATAGTGGTTGACGGTGAGTGGAGTATTACTGATCCCAGCAATATACACACTGACTGGCAGAGTACGCAATGCTATATAGTGTGGCTGAGCGGTGTACACAGAGTGGCAGTAAACACAATGCTATATAGTCTGGCTGAGCGAGCGGTGTACTACTGTTCCCAGCAGAATCAGAGTGGCAGTAAACAATGGTATATAGTCTGGCTGAGCGGTGTACACAGAGTGTCAGTAAACAATGGTATATAGTCTGGCTGAGCGAGCGGTGTACTACTGTTCCCAGCAGAATCAGAGTGGCAGTAAACAATGGTATATAGTCTGGCTGAGCGGTGTACACAGAGTGTCAGTAAACAATGGTATATAGTCTGGCTGAGCGAGCGGTGTACTACTGTTCCCAGCAGAATCAGAGTGGCAGTAAACAATGGTATATAGTCTGGCTGAGCGGTGTACACAGAGTGTCAGTAAACAATGGTATATAGTCTGGCTGAGCGGTGTACACACAATGCTATATAGTCTGCTATATAGTGTCAGTAAACAATGGTATATAGTCTGGCTGAGCGAGCGGTGTACTACTGTTCCCAGCAGAATCAGAGTGGCAGTAAACAATGGTATATAGTCTGGCTGAGCGGTGTACACAGAGTGTCAGTAAACAATGGTATATAGTCTGGCTGAGCGAGCGGTGTACTACTGTTCCCAGCAGAATCAGAGTGGCAGTAAACAATGGTATATAGTCTGGCTGAGCGGTGTACACAGAGTGTCAGTAAACAATGGTATATAGTCTGGCTGAGCGGTGTACACAGAGTGTCAGTAAACAATGGTATATAGTCTGGCTGAGCGGTGTACACAGAGTGGCAGTAAACACAATGCTATATACTCTGGCTGAGCGAGCGGTGTACTACTGTTCCCAGCAGACACAGAACAGTGAACAGAATGCTATATAGTGTGGCTGAGCGAGCGGTGTACCACTATTCCCAGCAGACACAGAACAGTGAACAGAATGCTATATAGTGTGGCTGAGCGGGCGGTGTACCACTATTCCCAGCAGACACAGAACAGTGAACAGAATGCTATATAGTGTGGATGAGCGAGCGGTGTACCACTATTCCCAGCAGACACAGAACAGTAAACAGAATGCTATATAGTGTGGCTGAGCGAGCGGTGTACCACTATTCCCAGCAGACACAGAACAGTGAACAGAATGCTATATAGTGTGGCTGAGCGAGCGGTGTACCACTATTCCCAGCAGACACAGAACAGTGCACAGAATGCTATATAGTGTGGCTGAGCGAGCGGTGTACCACTATTCCCAGCAGACACAGAACAGTAAACAGAATGCTATATAGTGTGGCTGAGCGAGCGGTGTACCACTATTCCCAGCAGACACAGAACAGTAAACAGAATGCTATATAGTGTGGCTGAGCGAGCGGTGTACCACTATTCCAAGCAGACACAGAACAGTGAACAGAATGCTATATAGTGTGGCTGAGCGAGCGGTGTACCACTATTCCCAGCAGACACAGAGTGGCAGTAAACAGAATGCTATATAGTGTGGCTGAGCGAGGTACACAGAGTGGCAGTAAACAGAATGCTATATAGTGTGGCTGAGCAAGCGGTGTACTACTATTCCCAGCAGACACAGAGTGGCAGTAAACAGAATGCTATATAGTGTGGCTGAGCGAGGTACACAGAGTGGCAGTAAACAGAATGCTATATAGTGTGGCTGAGCAAGCGGTGTACTACTGTTCCCAGCAGTGACACAATGACAGGGGGGACCCTGGCTAGCGTGGCTGGAGCGCGAACTACCCTGCCTGCCTACCCAAAGCTAAACCCACAGACAAATGGCGGAGATATGACGTGGTTCGGGTATTTATTTACCCGAACCACGTGACCGTTCGGCCAATCAGAGCGCGTTCGGGTCCGAACCACGTGACCCGTTCGGCCAATCACAGCGCTAGCCGAACGTTCGGGGAACGTTCGGCCATGCGCTCTTAGTTCGGCCATATGGCCGAACGGTTTGGCCGAGCACCGTCAGGTGTTCGGCCGAACTCGAACATCACCCGAACAGGGTGATGTTCTGCAGAACCCGAACAGTGGCGAACACTGTTCGCCCAACACTACCCCCAACCCCCGCTGCCTATACTAGCAGCCCCCTGCATTTTTTAATTGCGCACCGTTCTGCAATAAATGTATCACAAAAGGCTATTTACCGTTTTAATGTATTTACATTCAAACAGTAAATAGCGTTTTATGATACATTTATCGGCAGAACGGTGCGCCATTTTTAGATGGACACTAGTGATGGGCGAACACCTGGATGTTCGGGTTCAGGAAAGTTCACCGAACATGGCCGAGATGTTCGGCATGTTCGGGCCGAACCCCGAACTTCCCGAACATCCTGCTTTTGGGGGCCCTATGGGGTCGCAGGCATAAGGGGGGAGCATGCCCCGATCGCGGGGGGGGGGGGGTCGGAAATTCCCCCCACCCCCTCCGCTAGCGCTCCCCCCTCTGCCCGCTTCCCCATACAAAAGTTTAAGCAAAGTACCTGTAATAGTGGATGGCCTGGCAGTGGCACTGTGGAGTGAGGAGGAGGAGTCCGGAGAGTGACGCGTTGAGGGAGGCCGGGCAGCGGGCGGTTCAGCGGTAGTACCCTTGTGGTACTTCCGCCCTTTCTCTGACCTCACGCTCGCTGCCCGGCCTCCCTCAACGCGTCACTCTCCGGACTCCTCCTCCTCACTCCACAGTGCCACTGCCAGGCCATCCACTATTACAGGTACTTTGCTTAAACTTTTGTATGGGGAAGCGGTCAGAGGGGGGAGCGCTAGCGGAGGGGGTGGGGGGAATTTCCGACCCCCCCTGCGATCGGGGCATGCTCCCCCCTTATGCCTGCGACCCCATAGGGGGGCCGTATTCGGCCGAACAGGGCCCTGTTCGGCCAGGTTCGGCCAGGAATTGAGCCGTTCGGACGAACGCGAACAGTTCGGCCGAACACCACCAGGTGTTCGGCCGAACTCGAACATCACCCGAACAGGGTGATGTTCTGCAGAACCCCGAACAGTGGCGAACACTGTTCGCCCAACACTAATGGACACATACAGAGCCCCCTGATGGCTTTCCTTGTGAAAAGGAAAAGATTTCTCATGGGAAAGGGAGTATCAGCTACTGATTGGGATGAAGTTCAATTCTCGGTTATGGTTTCTCTTTAAAGAAGCTTTGTAACAAGGGGGGGGGGGGGGAGATATGTGGTATCCATACATCTGGCCTGTAGATAGCACTGTTTTACTTTCTTTGCTGCATAACACTATTTAGACTGTTGTGGGTTGTTGGTTCCTGTTTTGCTTTGCTGGAGACACAAAGCAAAAGACTATTAATGTAGATAGTTGGTGAATCTTGTAAATAAAGCTAACTTCAGCTATCCTGCCTCCTGACTACTGAACACAATATACCTGGACTTGAGAAAAAGATACACCTATACCCAACGCTTTTTTGGCATCTTTGTTGCCCATGGCAGCTAGTCAAATCTCAAATCAGCTTTATGCATATTACAATTGGAGAAGGAGCAGGACCAACATTTCAGGGGAACCAAAAATCATGCTCTGATGAACTAGGGAAGACAATGGCAGGGGACTAACTTCCTGTGCTAATGTATTCTGAAGATAAACAAAAAAAAAAACGCAAAAACATAACTTAGGAAATGAGATTGCCAGCAGACCGCAGAAGTAATCAGGCAGCAGGCAATTCCTTATTGTCCCTCATTATATCTGCACAAGAATGTACACTATTATGGCTATGTGCTTTGCTTTATGTTGCCATTTTTTACATGGAATTGTACATGGCGGTCTGTGTGTAAGTGGCGGCCTATCCCCGGAAATGGTCATAGAGGGAAGTGACTCCAGTATTATGGGCTCTGTCAAGTACAACTGCCCGGGAGATAATTGCTGTGTCCTTTATGTGAATTGGGCAGTTAGAGTGTTTACATGTCAGTATATAGCCCAGTAATTGGCTCTCCTTGCCTGTAAATAATGTGTGTCAGTGTGGTCACTGGATTGTTGTGTTTCCTAAAGCCAGGGTTATGTTTTATAATGAAGCAGTCTGATTTACTATAGTGTTAGAAATGATAGTCTTCCTATCGGGCACCTGTGACTAATGGATGATTTGGGCTCCTGATAGGCGCTAATGTAAATATTGCCTATTGGGCACCCAAAGCAGAAATTTGAGTTCCGGATAAATAGCAGACGCCAGGCCCGTCTAACTGAAATTTTTCATCTTTGAAAATGAATTAGAACGTTATAGTTTACTATCGCCACTTATTACCGCTGTAAATATTTGTCGTTTTCACAACGGTATTTATCGCTTAGACTTATATCGGCTTCACCTGGCGCCCATTTTTCCTCGCACCTCTATGTCATGCATGCCCATAAACAGTACAATATCTAATGGGCCAATGTTAACCTGCATTTACAATGACTTCTGTTTGTCTCATGTCTTCATTCAGTCAAGGCTTGCCCAGCGATTGCACCACATTTGCACTGAATTTGCATTGGGATTGAATAAAAGCGAATGTGCGCGTAGCTGCGAGCTATTCTCATCATGTTTACCAGGGCTTCCTCCAGCTGCCATGGCTTCCTCCAGCAGCCCACCAATATACAGAGAGGTTAAAGCAGGTTGAATCAAAATCGATTCAATGAGCAATTGATTCCTACCATACAATGTAGAACAGGGGCGTGGCTACATCGTGCCCCCCCCCCCCCCCTTCCTGGCTATATGGCGCTTGTATGCTGAAGAGGAGTGGGTAGGACTTTCCCGCTGCCAGAATCAGGCTATATATAGCTCTGCCGCTGTTGCTCTGCATTAAAGGACACTTGAGGCGAAAATAAATGACTGAAATAAACAATTGTATCTATCTTCCTTCTCCTAAAAATGACTTTTTTAAGATATTCCACAGTTTTTTTATATATTTAAAGAGAACCCGAGGTGGGGTTCTGACAATGCTTTCCGCATACAGAGGTTGGGTCTGCTTATACTGCCTAGCCTCTGTTGCTATCCAGATTCCCCCTAAGCCCCCCCTGCGCTCTGCTATCCCCCATAAATCACAGCCGTGCTGTTGACACTCAGCGTGTCGCAGTGCGCTGTTTTTACCTCTGTACAGTCAATCTGCTGCTCCCCCCGCCTCCTGCATAGCTCTGGTCCCCGCCCACGTCCCTTCCCTCCCCGCTGATTGGAAGGAAAGGATGCGGGCGGGGACCGGAGCTATGCAGGAGGCGGGGGAGCAGCCAAGACTGACAGTACAGAGGTAAACACATAGCAGAGCACAGGGGAAACTTAGGGGGGATCTGGATAGCAACAGAGGCTGGGCTGTATAGGCAGACCCAGCCTCTGTATGCGGATAGCATTGTCAGAACCCCAGCTCGGGTTCTCTTTAAATATACTTTTTAAGTTTTGACTATTTTATTGTTTTTGCTCAATGATACATTCATTGAAGTATGCCAGAGCTAAAATCTATGAACTATTGACCCTTTTTATCTCTTTCCTGCTCTCAGAAGCCATTTTCTGCTAGGAAAGTGTTTTATAGTTTGGAATTTCTTATCAGTGAGGGTCACACTGTAGTCACTTCCTGTCTGAGTCAGGACTGAGTCAGCCACTTACATACCTGATATTTAACTTTTTCAGGCAGAGAAAGAAAAGAAGGAACACAGCCTAGTTATTTGTGTGCTAGGCAATGTACATACCCATGTCTATCTCATCATGTCACATGTCACCTCGGTTGTCCTTTAAGTACAGGAGTGGGCACCCCTAGCTCCCAGGCCCCCTGGGGATGGCGGGGGTCATGGGGGCTATAATTATACCCCTGCTGCAGAATACATTCCAGCAGGAAACCTACAGAAAAAACGAATTGAACAGCAGTGTTGGACCGGTCAATGCAGTGCAACGTTACGGGCTGCCGATCAAACGCCAATCCTGCCCCGCCCCCAATCAACCAAATTTTTTCCCCTGGTCCAAAGAAAACTTCTGATTGATTCTTGGCCAATATTGGAAAATAATCGAGCAGGCATTTTTGCAGCATCGATTCCCTGCAAATTCGATCAAGGTGATCAAGTCTGCTGGGTATCGAATGGGAAAATCTATGTGTGTATGGCCTGTCTTTCCTCAAAACTGTCCCTAGACCAGGGGTGTCAAACTCAAAAACAAAGTGGGCCAAAATTGTACACTGGGACCAAGTCACGGGCCGACCTCAATGTCTACTGGCTAGTGGCCACCTTCCTCCCTTATAAACTTCTCAGGTGTCTAAAGGCCTCCCTCCAACTCCTATACAGTTCCCTGGTGTCTAGAGACTTCCACCCTCCCCTTACAGTTCCCTGGTGTCTAAAGGCCCCCATCCTCCACTATACGGTTCCCTGATGTCTAATTGCCCCCTCCAACCCCTATACAGTTCCCTGGTGTCCAGAGGCCCCCATAAATCTCTATACAGTCCCTCTCTGGTGTCTAGAGGCTCCTTCCCTCCCCCACATAGTCCCTTTGTGCTTTTCCCATCCCCTTATGGCTTCCCTGGTGATCTAGGACTTATTCTCCAGTATAGCTTCCCTGGTGATCTAGTGGGTCCAACATAATACAAAGAGGGGAAACCACTTGAGGGCCAAATATAACGGCTTTGAGGGTCAGATTTGGCCCACCGGCCGGAGTTTGACATATAGGCTCTAGAGTGTTGTAGGTGGGGACATCAGCCTGGGATTCCCGCTGAGGGACAGGTGTGAGGGGCAAGGGGACTCGTGGTGGTCATATTTTGATGCTACTTTTGGAAATTCTGGAAATAAGTAGATACAAGTACAGGGCGAGTAGCGATGGGGGGGGGGGGGGGGGGAACGCTGTGCTCGGATGTAAAACACAGAAAATTACACATTACCAGGAGTTCCCAGCAGATCTGTTCCGGAACGTCTGTTTCTATTAAATAAGCGCAGAAAACTGGCAATCGCCGTATTTGTTCATCTTCATAAAAGTTTGTTATTTATCCGACCTTTGAAACGTCTGTGAATTTTTTCCGCTGACATTTCCAAACTTTCCGGTGATGTATTTTTATAGGGAAAGGAAAATGAAAACACTAAACATCGGTTGACCACCAACGTTCATACATTTTTATTTTCACTAGTTTAAGACCCAATGGAAAAAAAAAATGTCCTCAGATATAACCTCCTCTCAACCTGCCGGTAGTGCTGCCCTGAAATTATAAATTATAACAGAGAGGAAGCAAAATATCCGGAAGCTTGGATTTGGGTCATGAACACCTAGACCTTTGCTTTGTGCAGCTGTGGAGGAGGGGGCGTGGCATCACTGCAGCACAGGACAATGACACAGGTCAGCAGCTACCACTACAATGAGACCAGTGGTAGGTTTTTGAGATCGGTCACAGTATCTGATATCTGTATTACCATATTTGTTTACTGTAAATTTGCTGGAACCACCTGACAGCTGCCATGTTGTTTTCCAAGGTACACCGTCCTCCAATAGCAGATCTCCTGATCAGGTGACTCTTCTCATCCATTCCTGGTGCACCTTCCAGTTTATCCAGTTCCGGAAATGCCAACAGCTCTATGTTCTCATGAATACTCTGCTCTAGTCTCCTGCCACTGCTAAACATGTCTGCCTGTCCACTCTCTGCAGTTGCATCCAGGGAGGTTGGATGGCTCTGTACATACATTAGATTATTTTCCAAGGGGTTACACATTCATTGAAGTATGCCAGAGCTAAAATCGATGAACTATTGATCCTTTGTATCTCTTTCCTGCTCTCAGAAGCCATTTTCTGCTAGAAAAGTGTTTTTTAGTTGTAATTTCTGTCACTTTTGTTGGAATTTTTATAGTCACTTCTTGTCTGAGTCAGGACTGAGTCAAACACATACCTGATATTTAACTCTTTCAGGTATAGAAAGAAAAAAAAGGAACACAGCCTAGTTATTTGTGTGCTCGGCACTGTACATACCCATGTCTATCTCATCATGTCACATGTCACCTCCGGTATCCTTTAAAGTACCCCTGACAGAGGCTTGGTTTACCAGCTTTTAATAATCTTTTATGTGCAGTGTCACAGCGCCATCCTCACAGTCCAGCGCCCCCTGTGGTCCCTGCACCCCTCTGCCATAACTTTTCCCTGAGCAGAATGTTTATTATGGGCAGGGAGGAAGTGGCAGGTCCCCTCTTCTCAGCCTGCCCCTAGGAACGCCCTGTTATTGGTTCCTGATATTACTGTGTCTGCTCACAGTGTGCAGGAGAGACTGCTTCTTCCTCTCCGCCCATAATCGCCATTCTGCTCAGTCGAATATTGCAACAGTAATGATTGAAAATGCCGATATTCATTTTGCATTAATTTTCAAACAAATAATATTAAACTATGTAACTTGACTATAAAGTAAAAATGCCATAAAAAAATTTTTTTGTGATTTTTGTGCTAAAATTAAATTCTTTTTCACGGTTTTGCTGTAAAATAACGATTTTTCACAGGTTAGCAAACTTTTGCTATATTGTGAAAATGCGACATATTTTCGAAAAAATTTTCTCAAAATCAAAAACGCCATTTTTGATGCGAAAATTACATTTTGTGAGCAACACTGCAGAGCAGAAACAGGAGATGCTGACTGGAGAGTGAGGATGGTGCTGGTAAAGGGGTACTTTAAAGTAATGGGTCTGCCAAGGAACTGGTATTATTTAAAAGGAAATTAAATATGGCAGCCTCCATATCCCTCTGAGGTCAGTTATCCTTTCCAAGTTTTCCTTCTTGACAGAGTACTGTGGTCACATGTATGCGAAGGTAAAACAGAAAGCACGGCAGCAACGCCAGCGAGATTAATAAGCACGGTGAACGTTTATTGAATCAGAGAGATGAAAGTATCTCACATGCAGATCCTGTGCAGACTGAGAGCCGGGATTCTAATGAGGCAGGAGAGATCGCTGACTACTATCCCGGTTACCAGCGTTACCCCTTCGCTGATATGTGCGGCGCTGAATATATGTCCCGCCTCATTACACGTTAGCACGGGGTCTGGAGAGCAGCTGGCTTTTATGTTCTAAACCTACACAGAGCTTATTAGGATAGAAAGTACTGATCTGTCTATCTGTGCTGAGGGTGGCTGTCTTATCCGAGGAGGAACTCTGCATATAACAACGATGCCACATTGCTGCCTATAGGGCGGTCGTCTTATGAGATGCATACTGGATTGACTGCGATCAACCACCGAGGTGCTGGAAAAGAAGGTAAAGCTACAATTCTGATTATTAAAGCAAGCCTGTGACTTTAAAAAAATATAAAAGTCCAATACTTACGCAAGTCGTGGGTGCAAGGAGGGAGAATCTGCCCAAACTGAAACCACACATGTGCAGTACAGCCGCGCTGATACACGGACAGAAGTGCAGCAGGGGCAAACCCAGGATTTTCAAGGGGGGGAATCCTGAAAGGTATCCTCAGCTACGCACAATACAGTATAATAATAGGGTAGGACATCATGCTGGGTACACATTTCCTGTCCAAGAGGATCTGACAATTCTTTTCTAAATGTTCGATTTTTGCTGATTATAATGACAGCCGACATTGCTAATGAAGGGGAAAGTGAAGCAATCACACAGCAGGGGCACAGGGTTGTGCTCATACCTGACTCTGTTAAGTTCCCCAAAGCTGCTCCATGCTCTGTACACATGCTGCTGCTCCATGCTCTGTACACACGCTGCTGCTCCATGCTCTGTACACACGCTGCTGCTCCATGCTCTGTACACATGCTGCTGCTGCCTGCTCTGTACACACGCTGCTGCTCCATGCTCTGTACACACGCTGCTGCTCCATGCTCTGTACACACGCTGCTGCTCCATCCAAAGACAACTGTAGCAGGGAAAGAAAGGGGTGATGCTGTGAGCTGCAGGATGCCTGTAGATATTCTGGTGTCTCAACTTGTGCCTGTCCCCAGACACTGCACTGGCCCTGGTCTGAGGGGGGATTCTGGGCAGCTGTAATCCCCCCTGCGTTTGCCTATGTGCAGCCCCAAGAGTACATTCAACAAATCCTTGTTGAATATGCTTAGAGGGACCTGCGCTGAACTGTGTGCTACAAGATGATCGGGGTAGTTGCTGAACTATCCAGAGGCATCCCTCTACTGAGATAAACTTCTATCTCTTTTTTGAGTCACTGCAGGTACGCTCCAGAACTGTGCCCAACATTCCCCTTCTAATAACAAGAGCACTCTACCTTGTGGTTTAGGGGCTGTGGTAGCCTAGGAAACCTTTGTCACACATGCCCAGCTGCTTATTCTGGTCCACTCTCCACTCTAATCTATTAAAAGCCCTATCAGGTCTTATTTTTTCTAGACCCTACAGTTTATTGTGAAGTAACCCTGGTAGGACCACATACCCTCAGCACAGATTCAGGTTGATTCTGTGGATGTATTGTCTTTATGTGGAGTTTGCACCAATAAAAAAAACAGCTTTTTCGTCTACCCACCTGGTTTGCTGATCCCTTCTTGTTTGCATATGTGGATTGGCCTGGATTTCCAGATCCTCCACCGGTGAGCAATAGCGATGGGGGTTTAGAGGGTTTTGAACCTTTGTCTTTACACAGATTCAGTGGCGTAGCTAAGGAGTTATGGGCCCCGGTGCAAGTTTTACATTGTTCCCCCCCCAGCACTCTATACATAACAATTGATACGGCGCACCAAAACCTGCCAAGGACAACCACAGTGTCAGAGGTGCAGGATGGGGATGGGGAACAGTGTGTTCATGATTCCGACTATTCAAAGCATCTATAGAAGTTATTATTACCGGTACAGGATCAATAAAGAGCTAATACAGCGGGTGAGAGTGGGGCCCGGTGCGGTTGCAACCTCTGCAACCCCTACTGCTAGGCCACTGCACAGATTTTTACAGGTTGCGGGCTCTTTGGCCAGGTGCCGCTCAGCAAGTAGTTGGAGGACATCCTTTTTACCCTACGCTACAGTCTGTACCAATGTCAGGAATACCAGGATCTCAGAATTTAGTAGCTTAGGTTTTCAGTTTTCAGGCTACATGGAAGGATTGGATCTCTAGGCTTGAAGTTCTCAGTTTGAGGCCATCGCTTCACTTCTCCTTCAGGCCTCTACTGATGAGTCCACTCTAGGAAGACAAGACACAGAGCATTTATATTGCGGTTTCTCCTGGTGCAAAGTGCTTGAGCTGCAGCCACTAGGGTGCGCTCAATAGGCAGAAGCAGCCTTAAGGAGTCTCCTACTGAACAGGTGCAGGCTTACAGGAAGAGCTAAGATTTACACCCAGGTCACCTGTGTCAGAGGCACCGCCCTTAACCATTACAATGTCCAGCCACGGTTTAAGGCCGCTTCTTCACTTTTCCTAGATATAAAGGCCTCTACTGACAAGTCCACTCTAAGAAGAACCCTACCTCAACTAAACTGCCTTGTGTAAGCCTGTAGTATACATGCGTGATACAAATGATTGCATTATATGTTTATAATAGTGATCCGGAAACCAGTTATGTATTCAACCGAGTTTATGTTTACTCAACCGAGTTCATGTTTGTGGTTGCTGTTGGAGTGCCACTTGTACGCTGCACTTTCCCTTTAACTGCTTATTCTCTCCTTCCCCCCCCCCCCCCCCCCCCCTCCTCCCTCCCTCTGTATCACCTATTTATGTGATGCTGTGATATACTTATCTATGTTGTATTGTACAAACTTCTTACACTGCTTTCAACATACCTCCCAACTTTTTGAGATGAGAAAAGGGGACACTTAAGCCATGCCCCTGCCACACCCCTGACCACGCCCCAGCACAACCCTAGTCAAGTATACCATAAAGATTTCATGAGAAAGATATGTTGTTTTATAATTAAAACCACACTGGTCCTTTCTATCCTGGTTCATTTTCCTTCATAATAACATTTTTAAATGAGTAATATATCAATTGAAAGGATGGGAATAAAGTCTATCAAACACATTTATTAGTAGACAAATACAGGTCCTTCTCAAAAAATTAGCATATTGTGATAAAGTTCATTATTTTCTGTAATGTCCTGATAAACATTAGACTTTCATATATTTTTGATTCATTACACACAACTGAAGTAGTTCAAGCCTTTTATTGTTTTAATATTGATGATTTTGGCATACAGCTCATGAAAACCCCAAATTCCTATCTCAAAAAATTAGCATATTTCTTCTGACCAATAAAAGAAAAGTGTTTTTAAAACAAAAAAAGTCAACCTTCAAATAATTATGTTCAGTTATGCACTCAATACTTGGTTGGGAATCCTTTTGCAGAAATGACTGCTTCAATTCGGCATGGCATGGAGGCAATCAGCCTGTGGCACTGCTCAGGTGTTGTGGAGGCCCAGGATGCTTCGATAGCGGCCTTAAGCTCATCCTGAGTGTTGGGTCTTGCGTCTCTCAACTTTCTCTTCACAATATCCCAAAGATTCTCTATGGGGTTCAGGTCAGGAGAGTTGGCAGGCCAATTGAGCACAGTAATACCATGGTCAATAAACCATTTACCAGTGGTTTTGGCACTGTGAGCAGGTGCCAGGTCGTGCTGAAAAATGAAATCTTCATCTCCATAAAGCTTTTCAGCAGATGGAAGCATGAAGTTCTCCAAAATCTCCTGATAGCTAGCTGCATTGACCCTGCTGCCCTTGATAAAACACAGTGGACCAACACCAGCAGCTGACATGGCACCCCAGACCATCACTGACTGTGGGTACTTGACACTGGACTTCAGGCATTTTGGCATTTCCCTCTCCCCAATCTTCCTCCAGATTCTGGCACCTTAATTTCCGAATGACATGCAAAAGTTGCTTTCATCCGAAAAAAGTACTTTGGACCACTGAGCAACAGTCCAGTGCTGCTTCTCTGTAGCCCAAGTCAGGCGCTTCTGCCGCTGTTTCTGGTTCAAAAGTGGCTTGACCTGGGGAATGCGTCACCTATAGCCCATTTCCTGCACACGCCTGGATGTTTCTACTCCAGACTCAGTCCACTGCTTCCGCAGGTCCCCCAAGGTCTGGAATTGGTCCTTCTCCACAATCTTCCTCAGGGTCCGGTCACCTCTTCTCGTTGTGCAGCGTTTTCTGCCACACTTTTTCCTTCCCACAGACTTCCCACTGAGGTGCCTTGATACAGCACTCTGGGAACAGCCTATTCATTCAGAAATTTCTTTCTGTGTCTTACCCTCTTGCTTGAGGGTGTCAATGATGGCCTTCTGGACAGCAGTCAGGTCGGCAGTCTTACCCATGATTGCGGTTTTGAGTAATGAACCAGGCTGGGAGTTTTTAAAAGCCTCAGGAACCTTTTGCAGGTGTTTAGAGTTAATTAGTTGATTCAGATGATTAGGTTAATAGCTCGCTTAGAGAACCTTTTCATGATATGCTAATTTTTTGAGATAGGAATTTTGGGTTTTCATGAGCTGTATGCCAAAATCATCAATATTAAAACAATAAAAGGCTTGAACTACATTAGTTGTGTGTAATGAATCTAAAATATATGAAAGTCTAATGTTTATCAGTACATTACAGAAAATAATGAACTTTATCACAATATGATAATTTTTTGAGAAGGACCTGTATATATATTTACATAGAAAGAGGGACAAAGTCCTGAAAGAGGGACAAATGAGAAGGACAGAGGGACAGGGCTAGTGATGATCGGAATGAGCAAATTGCGGAATTCCACCAGCGCTAATTTCCATTGCCATTACATTTCCGCAGAATTTTGCGAATTTCCACGGAATTCCGCATTCCGGCGGAAAAATTAAAGTAATCGCAAATGGAACCTTGTTTATGCTAAATGGTAGCCCATGGGACCTAGTGGCTGTTCCCCCAGTCATTTTTTTTATTATTTGTTTTTTGATTTTTTATTTTTTTTTGCAGCAGGAGGTGTCGCTTAAGCCATGCGACCTAGCAGTGGTCCCATGGCAATCGTTTTGATACTGCAGGAGGTGTCGCTTAAGCCATGGGACCTAGCGGTGGTCCCATGGCGGTGGTTTTGGCACCGCAGGAGGTGTCGCGTAAGCTATGGGACCTGGCGGTGGTCCCATGGTGGTCATTTTGGCGCCGCAGGAGGTGTCGCATAAGCTATGGGACCTGGCGGTGGTTCCATGGCAGTGGTTTTGGCGCCGCAGGAGGTGTCGCGTAAGCTTTGGGACCTGGCGGTGGTCCCATGGTGGTGGTTTTTGCGCCGCAGGAGGTGTCGAGTAAGCTTTGGGACCTAGCGGTAGTCCCATGGCTGTGGTTTTTGCACCACATGAGGTGTCACGTAAGCTTTGGGATCTGGCGGTGGTCTCATGGCAGTGGTTTTTGCGCCGCAGGAGGTGTCGCGTAAGCTTTGGGACCTGGTGGTGAATCCATGGCAGTGGTTTATGCACCACAGGAGGTGTCACGTAAGCTTTGGGACCTAGCGATGGTCCCATGGCGGTCATTTTGGCACCGCAGGAGGTGTCGCGTAAGCTTTGGGACCTCGCGGTGGTCCCATGGCGGTGGTTTTGGCGCCGCAGGAGGTGTCGCGTAAGCTTTGGGACCTATACAAAATGGTTGGGATAGGTGAGATAGCTAGGGAGCTGGTTGCTAACATAGGATTGATTGCTTGTTGTTAACACTGTAATTGGTGCTGAAATAATTCCGATTTTCATGCACAAATTCGTTTGGGTGGTTTTTGTAAGTCTTTGATTGGTGCAGAAATTCCGATTTTCATGAAGAAATCCTGTTGTTTTCACTTTAAGCTTCTTCTAGGGGCTTCCTTGTGATTGGCTTACAAAATTTCGCATTCCGCTGGAATTACGCATTGTTCCGCAGAATTTCCGCTATAACAATTCCGTTCCGATGCGACGGAACGGAATCACCAAATTCCGGCCAGAATCGCGGAAAACGGAATTCCGCGGAATGCAGTGAGCATCCCTAGACATGGCTCTCAAAGAGGGACTGTTCCTCCAAAAGAGGGATAGTTGGGAGCGATGTTTCAATTTGAACCCCTGCGTGGGTATACAATGACAATCGTCATGCTATATATTCTGCTATACACCAATAACACCTTTTGAAACTAAAAGCTGCCCTGGATGCTGAAATTCCGTCCCATGTGCTAACCTTCCCCTTAGAACTGATTGCCCATCGGCCTCGTATACTGCTTGGATGGTTCTTCTAATTATCCACAAAGAAGTCATTCCTGAAGCTGGTTGTCCTTCTCTATATCTATTTGGAAGGATAAAAAAGTCTTTCTGAAGCACGAAGATCTTTTGACAATACGATGTAGGCCTTCAGGCAAGAGACATCCACAGCATGGAGTGGTTGAGGTTCTGCATCCAAAGTATGAAGGGATTGAAGTTCTGCATCCCAATGAAAAGCTGGTCTGGTAGGTTCCCGACTGAGATAAAAAGATGATGACACCTTTGGCAGATACTGAAGATCTTAGAGCAGTGTTATCCTCTTAGAAATTTATAAAAAACACTTTTGAGATCTGATTGCTGCCACCTCTAATAATCTACCTGAAGAAATTGCTAGCAGGGATAATACACAAGGAGGCTTTGCCAGATAATTTAGGACTAGAGGTAGATCCAGTTTTAGGAAGAAAAATACTTGATTTGTGGTTTAATCTTAAATAACACCGTCAAAAACTGCTTTACCAGTGAGGTTTAAGTAAACCTGAGATGAAAGGGTGTAAAAGTTTTATACATACCTGGGGATTCCTCCAGCCCCTCCACACAGATCGATACCTCCCTGTCCTCCTCTGCCTGCTGGAGGCTCCGGTAGATGCCCCGCTAACTTCGGCCATTTGGGGTGTACTGCGCATGCATGGCCTGACCACGCACACGTGCCCTGCTCCCATAGCCGGGAGAGTTCTACATCTATGCAATACCACTACGCAGACGCAGGACTCTCCCAGCCATGGGAGCGCGATGGGGGCCGCGTGTGGGAGGACTGTGCCTGGGCTGACTGGTTGAAAATAACGCGGCATCTACCAAACCATCCAGGAGGCAGAGGATGGTGCCAAGAGAGCGATCTGCATAGAGGGTCTGGAAGAAGCCCCAGGTTTGTATAAAACATTTACACCCTTTTGTCTCAGATACACTTTAAGCTCACTGGGGGACATTTATCAAGAGTGTCTGAGACAAATTATTAGTAGGTTTTTAGAAATCTGTGCAGAACTGTCAAAGATATCTTAAGAAATCACTACATAGTGCAGTTTCCTTCCTAAACTGTTCTAAATAGGAGGAGTTAGGAAGGTTTCTCAGACAGAGCAGTGTGTGAGGGGATTTGCTGTTGCTATGGTAACCAATACATCTGCTGTATTGATGCAGAAAAGAGAAGTTATAAAAGAATAAATATATTATTTATGGTAGATTATTTTAGGTTAACTGACAAGATGTAATGTAAATAAATATATAATAAATACATGTATTAGAAGGGAGGGGTTAAGCACAGAACAGCTTCACAGGAGACAGGCGGCTCTGAGTGAGGAGTTCAGCAGAGGGAGGAGCACTTATCACATCATGTCTAGTCTACACTGCCCAATAAATGTAAAAGTGCTATTAAGCACTTCTTAATCTGCCGCAGTTTAGAGATTGATTTGCACTTTTTACTGTAGTGCAGTTCTAGAAATTGATGATAAACTGCCGCTCTTAAGTAGTATTTAAGAATTTTCTTATTATCATGCAGAATAGCCCCCCTGCTGGTTAGAATTGTTTAAAGAGGCACTATGGCGAAACATTTTAAAATTTTAAATATGTGCAAACATAGACAAATAAGAAGTACGTTTTTTCCAGAGTAAAACGAGCCATAAATTACTTTTCTCCTATGTTGCTGTCACTTACAGTAGGTAGTAGAAATCTGACTAAAGTGACAGGTTTTGGACTAGTCCATCTCCTCATAGGGGATTCTCAGCAAGGCTTTTATTCTTTATAAAGATAGTCCCTAAAAAAAGATTTAAACAATGATGCTGGCCAGCTTCCCTGCTCCCTACACAGTTTTTTGGCAGTTGGACAGCGCAACTGCCATTCACTAAGTGCTTTTGAAAATAAATAAATCCCTCAGAATCCCCCATGGAGAGATGGACTAGCCCAAAACCTGTCAGTAATGTCAGATTTCTACTACCTACTATAAGTGACAGCAACATAGGAGAAAAGTAATTTATGGCTCATTTTACTCTGGGAGCAACGTACTTCTTATTTGTTTATGTTTGCACATATTTTAAATTTTTCGCTATAGTGTGGAGTTTGGCGTTCTTCGCCGGTGTGTCGTGCTAAACGGCCCTGGAAGCAACCTCAGGATTGATGGAACCTCGGACCTCAGCAAAAGATAGAATTCTCATTGGTTCCTGGTGGACCAATGGAAATACACCCTGTTGCTAGGCAGAATTGATATATTTTGATCCAACAGGGAGCCTCTGGTCTGTTTACCGGCATCAGGGCCCAGCGGAGGAGTCAGCAGCGGAGGAACCGAGCCTTACTTATTCAGTCCCGCCGTTTATCTTTAGGGTGAACTTTAGAACCGAACTGGAGTTCATTCTTTGACAAATCCCTGAATGTAATGAGTGTCGCGAGAGGCAGCACGCCCCCTGCTGGCTGCACCGCGGTACAAAGCTGACAGAGCTAAAGTGAGACAGATGCGTGTGATCTCACCAGACCCCACCGTGTGCGAGATTTAATGAATTACAAGACAAACAATTTACTTCCACATTACAGCCCGCTAAGTAGCAGCGTGCGGCGGCTGCAAACGCTGAGCGATCAGTCTGCATTCAGACGCCGTTTATTACCATTCCCGGCTAATTGACAGAAGCCCCGCTCGCGCATTCCGCCCGCCTAGACGGGATGAGGGATGTGGTGTCACCCCGGGAATGGAGATGGATCGGCGACGGGAGAGGTGCTACGTCTGGTAAACAAAACCACAAAACTTCCTGGAAGGGAGGGGGAGGGGTGCCAATCCGCCTTTTACTTCAGCAGACTTCAGTGCTCAGACTAAACTGGAAAGCTAAGAGAGGGCTCCGCTCACAAACAAGACGTCAGGCCTGGTGGTGTGTAGGAATCGCCCGTTAAAAAACCTTGGCTTGATTTTTTTTTTGTACATTGGGTCACATTGAGATATAGTGGGGTTGCTGAGTGGTTAGTATGTTCCACCATAGGAGACAAAGGGTGCTGATACCAGATGCTTACCATGCAGGGAGCTCAAATAAAGCAGTACCTGAGCTCATGGTAAGGAAGAATCCAAAGTAAAGCCGAGAGACGCTCACACAGGAAAGCAATCCAAGCTTTATTTTACCATCAGTGGGTTAAGAGTACAAAACAGACATGAGAGGGACAGTAGTGAAGATAGGTACAAGAAGCAACCTGGCAGCCGTTTCGCGGCAAGTACCGAATCATCAGCATGCACTCTGCATAGGGCCTCTGATGAAGCAGTATGTCAGCCTGTTGCCTGTACCTACTCTTGCTGTAGATGTCAGCACATGGTCTCTGATGAAGCAGTATTTGCCATGAAACAGCTGTCAGCCTGCTGCCTGCACCTACTCTTACTGTGGGTATCAGCACATGGTCTCTGATGAAGCAGTATTTGCCATGAAACGGCTGTCGGGCTGCTGCCTGTACCTACTCTTACTGTGGGTGTCAGCACATGGTCTCTGATGAAGCAGTATTTGCCGTGAAACAGCTGTCGGGCTGCTGCCTGTACCTACTCATACTGTGGGTGTCGGCACATAGCCTCTGCTGAAGCAGTATTTGCCATGAAACGGCTGTCGGGCTGCAGCCTGTACCTACTCTTACTGTGGGTGTCGGCACATGACTGCAGTCAGCTGGTAACATACTAACCAAAGGGAGAAAGCCGAGCACAGAGAAATCCAAATCTAGGATTTTTTTCACCATCAGTCACAAAACAGACATGAGTGGGACAGCAGTGAGGGTAGGTACATGCAGCAGGCTGACAGCTGTTTCAAGGCAAGTACTGCCTCTTTAGAGGCCCTATTCAGAGTGCACTCCGACAAAGCGGTACTTACTGCAGTACTTGCTGGCAAAGGTGGCTTAAATACTGCAGGTATCCTGACATAGAGGAGGAGTGGCCCACGTGTAGCTGGCCTCACACATCAGCATAACCAGACTTTCAGGTATACATTTGCGCCTGGAATCACACACGTGCACATCACCATAAACGCCTACCAGCAGGGATCCACCACTCCAAAGAATGTCTGCTCCAGAATCCGATAATGATGTGTTTTATGGCCAGGCACAGATCATTTTTACACACATCACACTTCAGCGCTTAGCGACCTTTGTGCGACTGTCACTGCACGGCCTCTAGATGTGTCACAATAGCCGGTATCCAGGGAAGGTCATTGCAAGGCAGAAATATGCTGAGATAATTAGCTGGAAAGCGGAGTCCATATGTCAGCATTGAAAGTCACAGAGTTCTTCTTTAACCCCCATTCTACAGAACAGGCTTACCTGAAGTGGTTGCATGGCTATGCCATGTTTTTTATGCACCTGACCGTAACTGATGTGACGCCAATAGCCAAACTTATTCATGACAAACGCTGTGTACATTCTTGTGGCCATGTGAAGTTAAAGAGGCCCTGTAGTGACATACAGTAGAATGCAGTAAAGTATTATTTTGCTGGTTTCAGCATCAGAAATACTTTCTATACCTATATATTGCTGTAAATTGGTATTTAGCCCCACCCTCCCAGTGATGCTCTGCCTAGGCTGTTATTTTTTTTATTATGCAGAATTCTCCCAGAGCATTCTGGGAGACCAGGTGCTATTTCTACTGGCTTTGGAACACAGCATAAACAGACATTCCACAGTGATGTACCTAGCAGCAGTAAAGATGTCACCCCCTGTGATACATTGAAGTATGTAAATCAGGGAAAGGAAAGATTATACAATGGGCAAACACTGACTAAATAATGCCTTATGTAATATTGCAAGAAGCATAAGCAGTGTTATTTATTACATTATATTCTGTAAAGTTTTCTTTAAAGGACAACAGAAATGAGAGGGATATGGACACAGCGGCTGGGAGGGGGGCCCTGACTCCCCCCCCCCCTCCCTCATCTCACGTTCCCCCTTCAGTGCTCCCCCCTCCAGAAATGACAGCAGTGGCAGTCTCCCCGCAGCTGTGTGTGCCCGCTGCTCCCCCATCATAACCCTTGGACATCTGTAACTGGCTACCTATACTGGGGGCACCTGCAGCTGGCTACCTATACTGGGGTACCTACAGCTGGCTACCTATACTGGGGGCACCTACAGCTGGCTACCTATACTGGGGGCACCTACAGCTGGCTACCTATACTGGGGGACCTACAGCTGGCTACCTATACTGGGGGCACCTACAGCTGGCTACCTATACTGGGGGCACCTACAGCTGGCTACCTATACTGGGGGTACCTACAGCTGGCTACCTATACTGGGGGTACCTACAGCTGGCTACCTATACTGGGGGTACCTACAGCTGGCTACCTATACTGGGGGTACCTACAGCTGGCTACCTATACTGGGGTACCTACAGCTGGCTACCTATACTGGGGGCACCTACAGCTGGCTACCTATACTGGGGGCACCTACAGCTGGCTACCTATACTGGGGGTACCTACAGCTGGCTACCTATACTGGGGTACCTACAGCTGGCTACCTATACTGGGGGTACCTACAGCTGGCTACCTATACTGGGGGTACCTACAGCTGGCTACCTATACTGGGGTACCTACAGCTGGCTACCTATACTGGGGTACCTACAGCTGGCTACCTATACTGGGGGTACCTACAGCTGGCTACCTATACTGGGGGTACCTACAGCTGGCTACCTATACTGGGGTACCTACAGCTGGCTACCTATACTGGGGTACCTACAGCTGACTACCTATACTGGGGTACCTACAGCTGGCTATCTAACCTGGGGGCACCTACAGCTGGCTACCTATACTGGGGTACCTACAGCTGGCTACCTATACTGGGGGTACCTACAGCTGGCTACCTATACTGGGGTACCTACAGCTGGCTACCTATACTGGGGTACCTACAGCTGGCTACCTATACTGGGGGTACCTACAGCTGGCTACCTATACTGGGGGTACCTACAGCTGGCTACCTATACTGGGGTACCTACAGCTGGCTACCTATACTGGGGTACCTACAGCTGACTACCTATACTGGGGTACCTACAGCTGGCTATCTAACCTGGGGGCACCTACAGCTGGCTACCTATACTGGGGTACCTACAGCTGGCTACCTATACTGGGGGTACCTACAGCTGGCTACCTATACTGGGGTACCTACAGCTGGCTACCTATACTGGGGTACCTACAGCTGGCTACCTATACTGGGGTACCTACAGCTGGCTACCTATACTGGGGGTACCTACAGCTGGCTACCTATACTGGGGGTACCTACAGCTGGCTACCTATACTGGGGTACCTACAGCTGGCTACCTATACTGGGGTACCTACAGCTGGCTACCTATACTGGGGCACCTACAGCTGGCTACCTATACTGGGGTACCTACAGCTGGCTACCTATACTGGGAGTACCTACAGCTGGCTACCTATACTGGGGGTACCTACAGCTGGCTACCTATACTGGGGTACCTACAGCTGGCTACCTATACTGTGGTACCTACAGCTGACTACCTATACTGGGGTACCTACAGCTGGCTACCTATACTGGGGTACCTACAGCTGACTACCTATACTGGGGTACCTACAGCTGGCTACCTATACTGGGGGTACCTACAGCTGGCTACCTATACTGGGGCACCTACAGCTGGCTACCTATACTGGGGTACCTACAGCTGGCTACCTATACTGGGGTACCTACAGCTGGCTACCTATACTGGGGTACCTACAGCTGGCTACCTATACTGGGGTACCTACAGCTGGCTACCTATACTGGGGGTACCTACAGCTGGCTACCTATACTGGGGTACCTACAGCTGGCTACCTATACTGGGGTACCTACAGCTGACTACCTATACTGGGGTACCTACAGCTGGCTATCTAACCTGGGGGCACCTACAGCTGGCTACCTATACTGGGGTACCTACAGCTGGCTACCTATACTGGGGGTACCTACAGCTGGCTACCTATACTGGGGTACCTACAGCTGGCTACCTATACTGGGGTACCTACAGCTGGCTACCTATACTGGGGGTACCTACAGCTGGCTACCTATACTGGGGGTACCTACAGCTGGCTACCTATACTGGGGTACCTACAGCTGGCTACCTATACTGGGGGTACCTACAGCTGGCTACCTATACTGGGGTACCTACAGCTGGCTACCTATACTGGGGTACCTACAGCTGGCTACCTATACTGGGGTACCTACAGCTGGCTACCTATACTGGGGTACCTACAGCTGGCTACCTATACTGGGGTACCTATAGCTGGGCACCTATACTGGTGGCACCTATAGCTGGCTACCTATACTGAGGGAACTTATACCTGGCTACCTATACTGGTGGCACCTATAGCTGGGCACCTATACTGGTGGCACCTATAGCGGGGCACCTATACTGGGGGCACCTATAGCTGGCTCTCTATACTGGTGGCACCTATAGCTGGCTCTCTATACTGGTGGCACCTATAGCTGGCTACCTATACTGGGGGCACCTATACCTGGTTACCTATACCATAAGATTTTTTTTTGTTAATATTCTGCCTGGCCTGCCATTCTAGTTTCAGTTTTTCTTTGGGGGGGAAGCCATCCAAAGTTTTGCATGGGGCCCAGTGATTTCAAGTAATGCCCCTGATTGGATGGTCAGCTCGTGTGCTGATCTGGTCCATACAAAGGCAGATATAGGACACACTATCAGGCTTCGGTGTTGCTGGAGATCTGGCTCCGCCTCTCCGGTACAGCTGTCATGCTCCTGTAGAGCACATGGCTGCTCTCCTGTCTGTGCGGAGCAGCGAGGTGATCCGGCCCCACCTCCCCAGCACAGCTGTCATGTTCCTGTAGAGCACATGGCTGCTCTCCTGTCTGTGCGGAGCAGCGAGGTGATCTGGCCCCGCCTCCCCAGCACAGCTGTCATGTTCCTGTGGAGCACATTGCTGCTCTCCTGTCTGTGCGGAGCAGCGAGGTGATCTGGCCCCGCCTCCCCAGCACAGCTGTCATGTTCCTGTGGAGCACATTGCTGCTCTCCTGTCTGTGCGGAGCCGCGAGGTGATCTGGCCCCGCCTCCCCAGTACAGCTGTCATGCTCCTGTAGAGCACATGGCTGCTCTCCTGTCTGTGTGGAGCAGCGAGGTGATCTGGCCCCGCCTCCCCTGCACAGCTGTCATGTTCCTGTAGAGCACATGGCTGCTCTCCTGTCTGTGCGGAGCAGCGAGGTGATCTGGCCCCGCCTCCCCAGCACAGCTGTCATGTTCCTGTAGAGCACATGGCTGCTCTCCTGTCTGTGCGGAGCAGCGAGGTGATCTGGCCCCGCCTCCCCAGCACAGCTGTCATGTTCCTGTAGAGCACATGGCTGCTCTCCTGTCTGTGCGGAGCAGTGAGGTGATCTGGCCCCGCCTCTCCGGCACAGCTGTCATGTTCCTGTAGAGCACATGGCTGCTCTCCTGTCTGTGCGGAGCAGCGAGGTGATCTGGCCCCGCCTCCCCAGCACAGCTGTCATGTTCCTGTAGAGCACATGGCTGCTCTCCTGTCTGTGCGGAGCAGTGAGGTGATGGTACGGCAGAGCGGGGCGCCCGCCCGTGTAAATGTAGATACATCTCGTGTCACCCCTGGAGCAGCCGGCATTTGTCAGGGTACGTCCTCTCACCGTCACATTGCCACTAATTAACATCCGATGCTGACCTGACTGCCGCACTGACAAGCGGAAAATCTCAGGCCTCAGCCAATTACCAGCGGGGCCCGGCGTTCTAAGAATAGCTACAAAGAAACCTTTCACTTGTGAGGACTCAACATCAAGGAGAAATAATTCCTGGATCCGGCTTCTCCTGAGTGTCTGACTGTAAGCTCTCTCTTCATAATTATCTAGAGCTATTGGAGGGATTGCTGGAGCAAGGCTCTCCAATCTGCTGGCCTGCAGCGCCACCTGGCGGAGAGGATGGGAAGTGCTTATCCTAGCAAGAGAGCTGAACACCTGTCTATTGTCCTGGTGCTGCACAACACAAAATCATTATTATTATTATTATTATCTATTGTATTTAAAAAGTGACCAACATATTAAGCAGCGCTGGAAAATAAATAAGGCTATATACAATGTAAACAAGGGGTGACAGACCGAGAGATAGCACATGGATATACAACATAGCACAAGGTAGTGTCCATTCAAACGGTATAAGAGGCATGATCATGTGATTTTACAGAGAGCCAGCAAATCAAGTCTGAGTTTGTCCATGAGAAGGGTGACGTTGCTGAGGTTGCAAGGGGCAGGGCCTCCCTTTATTAGGAACACTATACTAATACTGGGCAGGGCCTCCCTTTATTAGGAACACTATACTAATACTGGGCAGGGCCTCCCTTTATTAGGAACACTATACTAATACTAGGTAGAGTCTCCCCTTATTAGGAACACTATACTAATACTGGGAAGGGCCTCTCTTTATTAGGAACACTATACGAATACTGGGCAGGGCCTCCCTTTATTAGGAACTCTATACTAATACTGGGCAGGGCCTCCCTTTATTAGGAACACTATACTAATACTGGGCAGGGCCTCCCTTTATTAGGAACACTATACTAATACTGGGCAGGGCCTCCCTTTATTAGGAACACTATACTAATACTGGGCAGGGCCTCCCTTTATTAGGAACACTATACTAATACTGGGCAGGGCCTCCCTTTATTAGGAACACTATACTAATACTGGCCAGGGCCTCTCTTTATTAGGGACACTATACTCATACTGGGCAGTGCCTCCCTTTATTAGGCACACTATACTAATACTGGGCAGGGACTCCCTTTATTAGGGACACTATACTAATACTCGGTAGAGTCTCCCCTTATTAGGAACACTATACTAATACTGGGAAGGGCCTCTCTTTATTAGGAACACTATACTAATACTGGGTAGAGCTTCCCTTTATTAGGAACACTATACTAATACTGGGTAGAGCTTCCCTTTATTAGGAACACTATACTAATACTGGGTAGGGTCTCCCTTTATTAGGAACACTATACTAATACTAGGTAGAGTCTCCCCTTATTAGGAACACTATACTAATACTGGGCAGGGTCTCCCTTTATTAGGAACACTATACTAATACTAGGTAGATTCTCCCCTTATTAGGGACACTATACTAATACTGGGTAGGGTCTCCCTTTATTAGGAACACTATACTAACTCTGGGTAGGGTCTCCCTTTATTAGGAACACTATACTAATACTGGCCAGGGCCTCTCTTTATCAGGGACACTATACTAATACTAGGTAGAGTCTCCCCTTATTAGGAACACTATACTAATACTGGGTAAAGCTTCCCTTTATTAGGAACACTATACTAATACTGGGCAGGGCCTCCCTTTATTAGGAACACTATACTAATACTGGGCAGGGCCTCTCTTTATTAGGAACACTATACTAATACTGGGTAGGGCCAGTGCAGTTTCTAGGCTAAAATGCACCCAGGGCGAGGGTGTAAAAATTGCGCCCCCTCGAGCAAGGTATGGGTGCCCGCAGTATAGGCTAGCCAGGTCTAGTTGCACTTAGTATAGGTCCCCCCAGTATAGGTAGCCAGGCATAGGTGAGCCAGTATAGTTGCCCCCGCTATAGGTTAGCCAGGTAGGTGCCTCCAGTATAGGTAGCCAGTATAGTTGCCCCCAGTATAGGTTAGATAGGTAGGTGCCCCCAGTATAGGTTATTTAGGTAGGTGCCTGCAATATAGGTAGCCAGTATAGTGGCCACCTGTATAGGCTAGCTTGGTAGGTGCCCCCAATACAGGTTAGATAAGTGCCCCCAGTATAGGTTAGATAGGTAGCTGCCCCCCAGTGTAGGTTAGATAGGTAGCTGCCCCCCAGCGTAGGTTAGATTAGGTAGGTGCCCCCCCCCAGCGTAGGTTAGATTAGGTAGGTGCCCCCCCCCAGTGTAGGTTAGATTAGGTAGCTGCCCCCCAGTGTAGGTTAGATAGGTAACTGCCCCCCGGTGTAGGTTAGATAGGTAGCTGCCCCCCAGTGTAGGTTAGATTAGGTAGCTGCCCCCCAGTGTAGGTTAGATTAGGTAGGTGCCCCCCAGTATAGGTTAGATTAGGTAGGTGCCCCCCAGTGTAGGTTAGATTAGGTAGGTGCCCCCCAGTGTAGGTTAGATAGGTAGCTTCCCCCCAGCGTAGGTTAGATTAGGTAGCTGCCCCCCAGCATAGGTTAGATAGGTAGCTGCCCCCCAGTGTAGGTTAGATAGGTAGCTGCCCCCCAGTGTAGGTTAGATAGGTAGCTGCCCCCAGTGTAGGTTAGATTAGGTAGGTGCCCCCCAGTATAGGTTAGATTAGGTAGGTGCCTCCCAGTATAGGTTAGATTAGGTAGGTGCCCCCCAGTGTAGTTTAGATTAGGTAGGTGCCCCCCAGTGTAGGTTAGATTAGGTAGGTGCCCCCCAGTGTAGGTTAGATTAGGTAGGTGCCTCCCAGTGTATGTTAGATTAGGTAGGTGCCCCCCAGTGTAGGTTAGATAGGTAGCTGCCTCCCAGTGTATGTTAGATTAGGTAGGTGCCCCCCAGTATAGGTTAGATAGGTAGCTGCCCCCCAGTGTAGGTTAGATTAGGTAGCTGCCCCCCACCGTAGGTTAGATTAGGTAGGTGCCCCCAGGATAGATTAGTTAGCTAGCTGTCCCCTAAAATGAAGGGTGGAGCCAGAGCCGCGGGGAGGGCAGCCCGACCTCTCCCCCCTCAGATGCAGAGCGACCAGCCGGGAAGCGCTGTTTACAACTCACCTGCCTGGCTCCAAGCGCTGCTCTCTCGCCGCTGGTCTGTCTCCTCTCTCTGCATAAATGTGGATACACACGCTGCTTCCTGCTAAACAGTGTGTGCCACTGCCAGCAGCCCAGCACATTCAGTGACTACCTGTGTGTGTGACAGGGAGCTGCACATTGTACTACCCAGTACTGCATATACCCCAGTACCTGTTGTGTTTACTTAACCCACCTCATCACTGCATATACCTAGCGTTGTGTTGAGTGAACCCAGCTCACTGCATCTAACTACCTGTTGTGTTGAGTGAGAACCCACCTGGCCACCTCACTGCATCTAACTACCTGTTGTGTTGAGTGAGAACCCACCTCACTGCATCTTAAGTACCTTTACTGTTCAGTGAACCCAGCTCACTGCATCTAACTACCTGTTGTGTTGAGTGAGAACCCACCTCACTGCATATAGCTAGCATACCCCCGAGATGGACAAAATGGACAAACCAGGTAGAGGAAGAGGTAGAGGCAGACCCAGAGGAAGGCCACCAGGCACCGGCAGGTCTGTGCGAGGTGGTGTTGCTGTGATTTCGTGCGGACCTGCCCCAAAATACAGTGCTCAGAAGAAGGCACGTGCCATCACTTCCCAAAATCGTGAGGAGGTGATTGAGTATTTAACACAGAACACCTCATCTCCCGCAGCCACCAGCGCTACAACAAGCACCACATCCGCTGCATTTGACACTTTGCAGGAGTTATTTGGTGGTGGTGGTGAAATCACTGATTCCCAGCCACTGCTGCAACAACAACAAGAAGGCGCAGGTACACCACCTCATACGTCTGAGTTAGGTGGCGATAATATGGACGTAACGTGTGTGGATGGGGATGATGGTGGACCACCTGAAGTTGGTGCACTTGAGGAGGTGTCTGAGGAAAGCGCAGTTGGCCAGGAGGATTATGATGACGATTATACGGATACCACATATGTTCCCGGTAGAGGAGATGACTAGGGGGATAGTTCAGAGGAGGAGTCAGAGAGGAGTAGACGACTCCATGATAGAAGCAGAGGGAGCTCGTCCTCAGAAACAGCTGGGGGCAGTGTCCGGCGCCATGTATCACCAGCTATGGCCAGCCAGCCAACATGCCCTTCAACGTCAGCTGCTGATGCCACCCTAGCGGCGCGCCATCACCCCAGGGGGGTTCAGCGGTTTGGAAATTTTTTCACGTGTGTGTCTCAGATCGGAGCAAAGCCATCTGTTGTCTCTGCCAGGAAAAATTGAGCCGTGGAAAGGCCAACTCTCACGTAGGGACAAGTGCCTTACGAAGGCACCTGGAGAGAAGGCACAAACAGCTATGGCAAGAACACCTGAGGAAAAGCAGCACCCCTCAAAAGACAAGCCTCGGAGAACAACCGTGGCAGCCGTCACAGGGGGCTTCTGCTGCTCCACGTTCCCATGGTATTGTTCGTGGCTGGGGGGAGGAAGAATGGATACACTTTTAAACAATTTAAAAATACAACCATCTAAACTTTCAAACAATTTAAAAATACAACCCTCTAAACTTTCAAACAATTTAAAAATACAACCATCTATCATTTTCAAAAAATTTTAAAAAAGGGCAAAAAAACTTGCCCTCCTTACAACATTCTTGGCAAATGCTTTCGACTTGGTTTGTCTTCCGCTGGCTCAAGGGTCCATCTGACCACAGATGCCTGGTCTGCAAAGCACGGTCAGGGCAGCTACAGCATGGGTCTCAGCAGGCTCCCACTTCGGGCCGGAATCCAACCGTCATTCCCCGCGGTGACAATGGCAGACTTGCCCTCCTTAACGGATTCCCGTTAAAGGATTTAAAGTTAATTCATTTCAAATACACAGCAGGGCCTCGAAAGTCCGCCTCCTGTATTGTTATTTTTGGTCACTACCTCAGGGCGGGCGTGCATGCCTGCCTGCCTGCTGCCCTCCTTGGATGTGTAGTGGTAGCCGTTTCTCAGGCTCCACACCGGATTCCATCCCTCATTCCCCGGCCATTACCCGGGGTCACAAATGGCAGACTTGCCCGCCTCCATATGATTCTCGTGAAAGGAATGTGGTGTCATCTTTGCCCGCCATAACTGGTTCTCGTTAAAGGATTTAAAGTACATTCATTTAAAATACACAGCAGGGCCTCGATAGTCCTCCTCCTGTATTGTTATCTTTGGTCACTACCTCGGGGCGGGCGGGCGGGCGTGCATGCCTGCCCGCTGCCCTCCTTGGATGTGTAGTGGTAGCCGTTGCTCAGGCTCCACACCGGATTCAAACCCCTCATTCCCCGGCCATTACCCAGGGTCACAATGGCAGACTTGCCCGCCTCCACAGGATTCTCATTGTAGCGGTACTGAACAAGTACACAGCAAGTAGAAAATGTAATTAAAAAACAAAACGTAAGCTTTTTAACAATGTCATGGAAAGTTGAGAAGGAAGTCACACATTACCTGACATCACTGAGTGAGGAAGAGCAATCTCGCCATGTTGCGCAGTACTCCAGCACGGCCGTCACTACACAAACAGCTGGTTGCGGTGCGTTACACAGTGAGTTTGGTGTGTCAGTGTGAAGCAGTACTCTAATTACACTCCCTGATTGATGTATATGTCAGTGCTGGTCGTAATGGAGAAAGCTACGCTTACGGATCATTACGCGTAATTTTACGCTATTACGCATTACGAAATTACGCTTACGGCATAGACATTCAATTTCGGTACATGTCTGTAATTACGCATAGCACTTACGCAATTACGCGTAAGTATACCGTAATTCAGGTTATTACGTTATAGGCTTACGCGTAAAATCCTACTAGCAATTAATGCGTAAGGTCATGCTGCCAAGCGGAAAAGTTGACGCATGGATCAATGTTAGGTAGCCGCCGACTTTAAGGGTTAATAGAAAAGCCCCCTTAAGTGCTAAGAGCCTCAAATTTGGAGAATATATTAAGGAGATCAGAAGGAATAAGAGGAAAACATTTTTTTTCAAAAAGACCTTATAGTTTTTGAGAAAATCGATGTTAAAGTTTCAAAGGAAAAATATATACATTTAAAAACCCGCCGACTTTAACGGTTAATAGCAAAGCCTGCTTAAAATTTAGGAACACCAAATTCACAGGGTATATTAAGGGGATCAGTGGGAATAAGAGGAAAACAATTTTTTTCAAAAAGACCTTATAGTTTTTGAGAAAATCGATTTTTAAGTTTCAAGGGCAAAAATGTCTTTTAAATGCGGAAAATGTCAGTTTTTTTTGCACAGGTAACAATAGTGTTTTATTTTCATAGATTCCCCCAAGTGGGAAGAGTTTTACTTACTTCGTTCTGAGTGTGGGAAATATAAAAAAAAAACGACGTGGGGTCCCCCCTCCCAGACCTCTTTAACCCCTTGTCCCCCATGCAGACTGGGATAGCCAGAATGCGGAGCACCGGCCGCGTGGGGCTCCGCACCCTGACAATACCAGCCCGCATGGTCCATGGATTGGGGGGTCTCGGAAGGGGAGGGGCAGCCAAGCTTTCCCCTCCCCCTCCGAGCCCTTGTCCAATCCAAGGACAAGGGGCTTTTCTCCACCTCCGATGGGCGGTGGAGGTGGAGGCCGCGATTTCCTGGGGAGGGGTTCATGGTGGCATCTGGGAGTCCCCTTTAAAAAGGGGTCCCCCAGATGCCCACCCCCCTCCCAGGAGAAATGAGTATAGAGGTACTTGTACCCCTTACCCATTTCCTTTAAGAGTTAAAAGTAAATAAACACACAAACGCATAGAAAAAGTATTTTAATTGAACAAAAAACATAACCACGAAAAAAGTCCTTTAATATTCTTAATTAACCATTAATACTTACCTGTCCCTTTAAAAGCCAGTTCCCACGCAATATCCTCGGAAATATACTAATCAGTTACAATGTAACAAAGTTATTACAATGTAACAACTTTGTTACTTTGTAACACCACCGCACCCGACGTCACTCGCCGCTCACCCGCCGGCCGCCGCATACACGCTAGTCCCCGCCGGCTCCCGCCGTCCACTCCGCCCACACCTGTCACCCATATACATGCTGGCACCCATGGGTGCCAGCATGTATATAGGTGACATGTGGGAGAGGCGGGGAGGGCAGCGGAGCCGGCGGGGACTAGCGTGTATGCGGCGGCCGGCGGGTGAGCGGCGAGTGACGTCGGGTGCGGTGGTGTTACAAAGTAACAAAGTTGTTACATTGTAATAACTTTGTTACATTGTAACTGATTAGTATATTTCCGAGGATATTGCGTGGGAACTGGCTTTTAAAGGGACAGGTAAGTATTAATGGTTAATTAAGAATATTAAAGGACTTTTTTCGTGGTTATGTTTTTTGTTCAATTAAAATACTTTTTCTATGCGTTTGTGTGTTTATTTACTTTTAACTCTTAAAGGAAATGGGTAAGGGGTACAAGTACCTCTATACTCATTTCTCCTGGGAGGGGGGGGGGGCATCTGGGGGACCCCTTTTTAAAGGGGACTCCCAGATGCCACCATGAACCCCTCCCCAGGAAATCGCGGCCTCCACCTCCACCGCCCATCGGAGGTGGAGAAGAGCCCCTTGTCCTTGGATTGGACAAGGGCTCGGATGGGGAGGGGAAAGCTTGGCTGCCCCTCCCCTTCTGAGACCCCCCAATCCATGGACCATGCGGGCTGGTATAGTCAGGGTGCGGAGCCCCACGCGGCCGGTGCTCCGAATTCTGGCTATCCCAGTCTGCATGGGGGACAAGGGGTTAAAGAGGTCTGGGAGGGGGGACCCCACGTCGTTTTTGTTTTATATTTCCCACACTCAGAACGAAGTAAGTAAAACTCTTCCCACTTGGGGGAATCTATGAAAATAAAACACTATTGTTACCTGTGCAAAAAAAACTGACATTTTCCGCATTTAAAAGACATTTTTGCCCTTGAAACTTAAAAATCGATTTTCTCAAAAACTATAAGGTCTTTTTGAAAAAAAATTTTTTCCTCTTATTCCCACTGATCCCCTTAATATACCCTGTGAATTTGGTGTTCCTAAATTTTAAGCAGGCTTTGCTATTAACCGTTAAAGTCGGCGGGTTTTTAAATGTATATATTTTTCCTTTGAAACTTTAACATCGATTTTCTCAAAAACTATAAGGTCTTTTTGAAAAAAAAAATTTCCTCTTATTCCTTCTGATCTCCTTAATATATTCTCCAAATTTGAGGCTCTTAGCACTTAAGGGGGCTTTGCTATTAACCCTTAAAGTCGGCGGCTTTTTTATATTATACGGGAGCGTAATATTACGCGATTACGGCAGACTGTGTAATTTCAATGGGAGTTTACTGTCTTACGCGTAATTTGTTACGCGTAAAACGTAACCCCACGGTCTACGCGTAATTAATTACGCGTAATACCGTAACCTTACACGTAACGCTTACGGTGCATTTGTAGTGAATTACGATGCGTAATTACGCTAATGCGTAATTTCGGCCCAGCACTGGTATATGTTACGGCCAGAACCCGAAGTCTGGCCACTTCGGGTTCTGGCCGGCCAAAATGCGAAGGGCTGTGCACCTGCGGCCAATGTTGGAAATGAAAGTATTCTTAGCTTTGCGATCAGCGCAGTGCTCCCGTTTGGCTATCAGCGCATCGCTCCCATCCCCACCGCAGTTTCCTCTCCTCGTTGTTTTCATCCTGCCAGGGCAGCTAAGAAATTAATGGATGTCTCCACTCCTCCGCTCTGGCTCCTCCTCCTGCCTTTCTCCTATTTCCCTCTGATAGCCGGGGACACACATGCACTCGAGAGTCGTTCGTGGCTGCAGGACAGCAGAGCGGGAATGCTGCAGACATTGCTTCTGCCAGCACCCGCTCTGCAGGAATTAACAGAACGAATCCCTGCAGCCACGAACGACTCTGGGTGCATGTGTGTGTGTCCGGCTGTCAGAGGGAAATAGGAGGAAGGCAGGAGGAGGAACCAGAGCAGAGAAATCCATCCATTTCTGACATTGGCCGTCCATGGCAGGATGAAGACAGCGAGGAGATGAGCCGGACCCGCCAGGTATACTTTTATTTCTAACATTGGCCGCAGGTGCACAGCCCTTCGCATTTTGGCCGGCCAGAACCCGAAGTGGCCAGACTTCGGGTTCTGGCCGTAACATATACACATGTAAGATGTTTGAAAGCACGTTAGGCCTGCAATTTAGCATTCAATGTGATTTCTGCCCTTAAAACGCTGCTTTGCGTCAAATCCAGATTTTTCCCCGGGACTTTTGGCGTGTATCCCACTCCGCCATGCCCCCCTCCAGGTGTTAGACCCCTTGAAACATCTTTTCCATCACTTTTGTGGCCAGCATAATTTTTTCTATTTTTCAAACTTCGCCTCCCCATTGAAGTCTATTGCGGTTCGCGAACTTTTCCGCGAACCGAACCTTCCGCGGAAGTTCGCGAACCCGGTTCGCGAACCGAAAATCGGCGGTTCGTGACATCTCTAGAGTAGAGTGGAGCAGGGCAGCAGTAGCAGAGCAGGAAGTGGCTGGGAAGACATATGAAGGTGGAGTTGGAGTGTTCGGAGTGGAGCAGGGAAGGTGTTCTCATGTCATATCTAGTTTCATTAATGTCATTTCATTATTTTCAGAATTTGTGACACATTTAGAAAAGGCCTTGTTACCACAGTTTCTTTCTAAGCTTGGTTCAGTTCAGAACACGAATCCTTGAAGGGTATAAAAGTTAGGAAAGTGGAGCGGTGAGCTCGTCTTCTTTAATTATCAGAAGTTCTCTTGGAAAGTTTAGGCTGTGAAATTACTGACAAGTTTCCGGCAGAGGAGAGCTTCCTGCGGAGCAGAGGCGCCGCACGACTTCCTGCCGGCGCAGCAGCTCGCCACGTGCGGCATCGGGAAGAGGGTTCCTGGATGGCACTCGATGGCTCTCAGCGCTCTGCCTAATCAGGAGAGGCTGGAGGAGCAGCTGCGGCAGGCAGGGGAGAGTCCTCCTCACCAACCATTCATCACCGAGATGAAAGTCAGAGCTGAGTCATCGCGGCTCCCACATGACAAACAGCGAGAGGTAATTTACCAGCAGCACGGCGGCAATAATTACACTTTTCAATAACTCTGTAATTCCACTTAACGACCCGTCCTCAGAACTCATCATCTACCACCCTCCAACCAAACACTTCTCCCAATAATTATCATCACAGACGAGCCACCCCGCCGCTCCTTCTACTGTCACTCCAGCGCTGGGGGAGGCCTTAAGGGTCACATATCTGTGGAGTCTAACGCGACGAGTCATTCTGGGACTTTTTAAAGCTCCCCTCCGGACATAAAACGCTTTCCTAGATCCGTGCAGAGCTAAGCGGCAGTTTCTTTTTTCTATATACAAGCTCATCATTAGCTGATGTCAAATACATTATTTTTAAAGGACCTGGTCAGGAGCCCACATACCAGCTACTTCCTGCATCACAGGTATCCAAATTTACAGGAAATCCTCCTCTCTCTAGCAGTCAAGTCTGTGGCCGGCCTTCTTGCAGGCGACCTAGACTTGGTTCACACTATGCCAGAGAAGCAGTGTGTCCATATAGTGCAGATTTACTGTACCTAACCCTAAAACCCCCCCTTCCTGACGCCTAGCCCTAAACCCTCCCTTCCTGACGCCTAGCCCTAAACCCCCCTTCCTGATGCCTAACCCTAAACCCCCCTTCCTGACGCCCAGCCCTGAAACCCCCTTCCTGACGCCCAGCCCTGAAACCCCCCTTCCTGACGCCTAGCCCTAAACTTCTCTTCCTGATGCCTAACCCTAAACCCCCCCTTCCTGACGCCTAACCCTAAACCCCCCTTCCTGACGTCTAACCCTAAACCCCCCTTCCTGACGCCTAGCCCTAAACCCCCCTTCCTGAAGCCTAACCCTAAACCCCCCTTCCTGCCTAACCCTAATACCCCCCCTTCCTGACGCCTAACCCTAAAACCCCCCTTCCTGACGCCTAACCCTAAAACCCCCCTTCCTGACGCCTAACCCTAAACCCCCCTTCCTGACGCCTAACCCTAACACCCCCCTTACTGACGCCTAGCCCTAAAACCCCCCTTCCTGACGCCTAACCCTAAACCCCCCTTCCTGACGCCTAACCGTAAAACCCCCCTTCCTGACGCCTAACCCTAAACCCCCCTTCCTGACGCCTAACCCTAAACCCCCTTCCTGACGCCTAGCCCTAAACCCCCCTTCCTGACGCCTAACCCTAAACCTCCCTTTCTGACGCCTAACCGTAAAACCTCCCTTCCTGACGCCTAACCCTAAAACCTCCCTTCCTGACGCCTAACCCTAAAACCTCCCTTCCTGACGCCTAACCCTAAAACCCCCCTTCCTGACGTCTAACCCTAAAACCCCCCTTCCTGACGCCTAACCCTAATACCCTGCCTTCCTGACGCCTAACCTTAAACCCCCCTTCCTGTTGCCTAACCCTAAAACCCCCCTTCCTGACGCCTAGCCATAAAACCCCCCTTCCTGACGCCTAACCCTAAACCTCCCTTCCTGCTGCCTAACCCTAAAACCCCCCTTCCTGATGCCTAACTCTAAACCTCCCTTCCTGACGCCTAACCCTAAAACCCCCAATCTTGATGCCTAACCCGAAACCCCCCTTCCTCCTGATGCCCAGCCCTAAAACCCCTAAACCTGACATCTAACCCTAAAACGCATCCATCTGAAAATGGCGCCTGTGAATAATGGCGCACAGTGTTGCCGCTAATCCGTTTGCCGCTTATCGCTATTTAACGTTAAAGCCTTATTGTTATTTAGCGTTAAAGCCTTATTGTTATTTAGCGTTAAAGCCTTATTGTTATTTAGCGTTAACACACAGAACCCTCTCTGTACCTATCCCTAACCCCTAAACTCCCTGGTGGTGCCTAACCCTAACCCCCCCTGGTGGTGCCTAACCCTAACCACCCCTCTGGTGGTGCCTAACCCTAACCCCCCCCCCTGGTGGTGCCTAACCCTAACCACCCCCCTGGTGGTGCCTAACCCTAACCACCCCCCTGGTGGTGCCTAACCCTAACCACCCCCCTGGTGGTGCCTAACCCTAACCACCCCCCTGGTGGTGCCTAACCCTAAGACCCCCCTGGTGGTGCCTAACCCTAAGACCCCCCTGGTGGTGCCTAACCCTAACCTTGACAGTGTTACATTAAATCCATTCATCATTTTGCAGTTAAATAACTTCTGCAGTTTGGCTTATGTAGGGCGCTATTGATAAATAACGTTAGTGTGTGCCACTATTGATAAATAACGTTAGTGTGTGCCACTATTGATAAATAACGTTAGTGTGTGCCACTATTGATAAATAACGTTAGTGTGTGCCGTTTTTCTTCTTTTTTCCCTGGGCGCCATTATTATGCAGTACTAACGATAAATAGCGATAAGCGTATCTTTTTAATGCGGCGCCATTTCTATGCATAGGCACTGTGCGCCATTATTCACTGATCCCCCCTAAAACGCCCCTTCCTGACACCTACCCCTAATACCCCCCCTTCTTAAAGCCTAGCCCTAAGACACCCCCTTCCTGATGCCTAACACTAAACCGCCTTCCTGACACACAACCCTAAATCCCCCTTCCTGACGCCTAACCCTAAAATCCCCCTTCCTATCCTGACGCCTAACCTTAAACTACCTTTCTGACACATAACCCTAAATCCCACCTTCCTAACCTTTCGTTCAAATCAATACATTTCAAAATAATAATTTTCAAAAATGAATAATTTGTATAAACAAAAACATTGTAATGTAAACCTGGTCCTGGGAGCACCCACCTATGGGCTCAAATCTTCAAATGTGTGCCTTGATCCTCTCCCCTGTACCACGGGGCCACAATCCAAGTCTCCAACGAAGGCCCGGCACTACAACCAGTATTAATAGCTCAAATACTTTATTCAATCCATTAAAAGACCAGCAACGACAGTCTGCTGTTTCGGCATAAGCTGCCTTTATCAAGTTGCCATAATGTCAAATACCATAGTATTTGAGCTATTAATACTGGTTGTGGTGCCGGTCCTTCGTTGGAGACCTAAACAAAAAACATTGAAAATGTCAAAAAACGATAATGTTCTAATTTTCAAAACTATAAAAAAAAAAACAAAAAAAAAAATCAAAAACTATAATGTACATTTCCAAACGATACTTCTTGCGTGCTCTAATTTCTGCTTTGGGTGCCTAATAGCTGATATTTGCATTACTGCCTATTTGTCCATTAGCTGCTAGGCGCCCTTATATCCTGTAGTGTATTTTTCACTACAAACAGAGAAAATAATCAAAAACTGGTAAAAATCAATCAGAGAACATATACTCCCATAAACCAATTAGTGCTGCAGCAGGTAGTGCCAGAGGTTTTGCACAGGAGCAGACCCAGTCATGCACAGCTGTGCTTCAGCTACACAACTTATATATACGTCCTCGTGGCTTTGATGAAGTCACAGAGGACGTAGATATACTGTAGTAATGGAAAAAGTGGTTAAAAGGAATTTTGTTAACAAGTTTGGAAATATCACCTCGGAGAAGGCTCAGGAGGAGAAATACTTAATTGCATATGGGCCATTGTGTGTTCTGGCAGTTGTACTTTGTTAGGATTATTACACAGACGGACTGGATAGAGAGTTTTTTTTCCCCTCTCCTTTGTCCATTGAAAGGTGATTTCAGGAGAGAACACCTGATTTGAAGTTGGCGCTGTGTCCTGGTATAGCGAAGAAAAACGCTTACATTTTAAGGCCCCATTCACACTTAAAAGCGCAAAACGCCGGCGATTTTTCTGCGATTTCACATGGAAAAAAAATCACTGGACACTGCAGCGATTTTCCTGCGATCGTGTTTCAGAATCAAATCTCTTCACCATAAATTGCGACAGGAACATAATTTAAGGTTTGTGATAAACAGTAGAAATAGCCAACAAAATTTGTGTCTTTTATCTACAATAGTGCTTTTTATTTTTAAACTGGAATTGGTAAAACTGAGAAATAATGTATTTTTCTTTCTTTTATTTCCCCTCTTTTTCCTATTAAAATGCTAAGGAAAAAAATTGTTTGACACTGGAGGCCAAGGGGGGCACATAGGAGGCAAAAGGGGCAGAAATGGCATTGCGTTCCGACTTAAGAACGGATTCAGGTTAAGAACGAGCCTACAGTCCCTATCTCGTTCGTTAACCGAGGACTACCTGTAGTGTCTAAATCACACACCTGAAACAAGCATGCTGCAAATCCAGTCACACTGCTGCATGCTTGTTCAGGGGCTATGGCTAATAGTATTAGAGGAAGAGGATCAGCTGGACAGCCAGGAAATCTGCATTGTTTAAAGCACACCTGGATACAAAACTGCAGATTTTAATATACTTGGGGCTTCTTCAAGGCCCTGTAGTCCATCAAGTCCCCTCCATATATCCGCTTCCAGTTCCAGAAGATGTGACTGGAACTCCAGTCGCACCTGCTGCACACGGGCGGTTCCGACCTGCTGCACACGGGCGGTTCCGACCTGCTGCACACGGGCGGTTCCGTCCTGCTGCACACGGGCGGTTCCGTCCTGCTGCACACGGGCGGTTCCGTCCTGCTGCACACGGGCGGTTCCGTCCTGCTGCACACGGGCGGTTCCGTCCTGCTGCACACGGGCGGGTCCGTCCTGCTGCACACGAGCGGTTCCGACCTGCTGCACACGAGCGGTTCCGACCTGCTGCACACGGGCGGTTCCGACGTGCTGCACACGGGCGGTTCCGTCCTGCTGCACAGGGGAGGTTCCGACCTGCTGCACACGGGCAGATCCGTCCTAATGCACACGGACGGATCCGTCCTAATGCACACGGGCGGTTTCGTACTGCTGCACACGGCCGGTTCCGTCCTGCTGCACACGGGCGGTTCCGACCCTGTGCCCTTCTCGATCGCACTTCCATTGCCTGGAGCGCACTGCGTATGAGTGTTTTTAAAGAGAATAAGCTGGGAATGTGCAGAACGCTTCTAGTGCCGGGAATGCAACCAAGAGCGGCGTGCATGCGCAGTAGGTGTAACTGGAGCTCCCCAGGTAAGTATAAATCCCCAGCTTTGTGTGCTGTAATAGGAAATGTCAGCCTCCACATCGCTCTCACCTCAGGCTCCCTGTAAAGTCACTCCCGGGTTACACAGCGTTTATAGCACGAGACATGCAGCTTTCTGCTGTATTCCTGAGCAGACTATAAGCAGGGGAAGCACACGGGATTCAGAGGGGAATAAGTGACGGAACTTGGGGATATTATGTACTGCAGTAACCCCGGCATTTATGATTGGACAACGCTCACCTCAGAGGGAGAGAATACAGATAAATTATACAACAAAGCCTGGAGATTCCATTATAAATAACCTCTATTGACCGCATCCCTTTTATGTTTCTGATACAAAGTATAAATCTTCTATACGGTGTCCTGTATGGCAACTGAATCCACATAACTAATGTCACAGCGCCCCCTGGTGGTTAAATCAGACACTGCAATGTGAGGTTACTAATACAAAGATGCTGGAAACCTATTTTCTGTTCTGTAGTGATACATAGATGAAGTAAGCAGCTAGCTTTGTTTTATATTGAAACGCTGCTTACCTGGTTGTTATGGTAAGCCTCTGATTCCAATAATTTTCAGTCACTGATTCAGAATGAGTCTGCAGATCAAGTGGTGTAGTGATTAGCGCTCTCGCCTTGCAGCGCTGGGCATATCTCTGCCAGCGCACTATAGGCACAGAGTTTGTATGTTCTCCCCGTGTCTGTGTGGGTTTCCTCCAGGCACTCCGGTTTACTCCTACACCCCAAAACCATACAGATAAGTTAATTGGCTCCCCCTAAATTGGCCCTAGACTGCAATACATACACTAAATGATACATACATAGACATATCACTATGGTAGGATTAGAGTGTGAGCTCCTCTGAGGACAGTCAGTGACATGACTATGTACTCTGTAATGTGCTGCAGAAGATGTCAGCGCTATACATATTAATAAATGTCTGGCGTCAGATCGGACTCAACTGGCTGCTAGTGATGGTCATGTCTAGTAAAAGTCATGGAGAAGTATGTGATCAGGTTGGTCAGGTGATAGATATGCAAGCCTCTGATTGGCTATTTATGATCATGTGCTAAAGCAGGATGTGATCACAGCCAATCAGTGCCTTGCAATCTATTGGCTGATCAAACATCACATGCTTCTCCGTGAGTTCCCCTAGACATGCCCATCACTACTGGCTGTATGCTTTCCCTGGGTCTCACACCACTGACTGCCCCAGGAAAGACTCAAATCAGCCTGGCAGCCTTTTCTGAAGATTAAGGCCTGAAGTCAAAGAACAATATACATCTCCTTACTTACCACTCATGGTGAAGGCTCCCGATGCTCTATAAGTCGGATCGGGTCATGTGGGCGTGGGGATCACTGGCATCTAACAGACGCCCGTGCTAAAGGGGAACTGTAATAAAAATATCAATGAATAAAATTGCTTATTTTTTTTTACAATATTCATTTATGGATTATCTAGTCAGTGTTTGCCCATTGTAAGATCTTGCCTCTCCCCGATGCACCAAGAGGGGAGGGTTCCATTTTTTTCATACATGAACTTTTTACCTTATGCAGGGAGGGGTAGAAAAAGCTGACACTGTTCATACATATGGGCAATGCGGTGTTGTAGTGGATAGCACTCTCGTCTAGCAACGATGGCACCAGGGTACTATCTGCACAGAGTTTGTATGTTCTTCCTGTGTCAGTGTGGGTTTCCTCCGGGCACTCCGGTTTCCTCCCACATCCCAAAAAACATACAGATAAGTTAATTGGCTTCCCCTAAATTGGCCCTAGCCTACAATATATACACTACACAATACATACATAGACATTTGATTATGGTAGCGATTAGATTGTGAGCTCCTCCAAGGGACAGTTAAAGTGAACCCGAGACGAAGCACCCTCATGTATTTTACCATATATATCAGTGGGAACATTACAGAAACACTTACCCTGCTCTCTGTTTCATTCTTCACTGCTCAGCCTGCTTGTTATCAGCCCTGATAAAATCCCTGACTGAGCAATAAGTCTGGCTTTGCTCAGGAATCATTATAGCTCAGTCTGTCTTCTCTGATGTCTTTTCAAGCCCAAGCCTGCCCCCTTCTGGCTCTGCTATAATAACTCGCCTATAATGATTCCTGAGCAAAGCCAGACTGAATGCTCAGTCAGGGATTTTATCAGGGCTGATAACAAGCAGGCTGAGAAGTGAAGAATGAAACAGAGAGCAGGGTAGGTGTTTTCTCTAATGTTCCCACTGATATATATGGCAAAATACATGAGGGTGCTTCGTCTCTGGTTCACTTTAAGTGCTGTGGAATGTCAGTGCCATATTTAAATACGATATAATAATACATTTTAAAAGACAACAGAGGTGACATGTGACATGATGAGATAGACATGTGTATGTATTGTACAGTGCCAGGCACACAAATAACTAGGCTGTGTTCCTTTGTTTTCTTTCTCTGCCTGAAAGAGTGAAATATCAGGTATGTAAGTGACAGTTTCTGTCCAGGTCGGAACCGGGTCGGACTATAACAATAGCATAAGCCTCACTGATAAATAATTACAGCCATAAAACACTTTCCTGTCAGTAAATGGCTTCTGAAAGCAGGAAAGAGATAAAAAGGGTCAATAATTCATAGATTTGAGCTCTGGCATTCGTCCATGAATGTGACATCGAGCAGAAACAATGAAACAGTAAAAACTTAAAAACTAGATTTAAATATAAAGTAAAACTGTGGGAGATCTAAAATAGTCATTTTAGGAGAAAGAGGATAGATACAATTGTTTCTCTCATCCGTTTATTTTCACCTCGGATAGCCTTTAAGCAATGAGACCAGTTCTGAGATTTTTTTTAGAAACAATTCTTCACTTTATTGTCCGTTTCATGTACAGAATGCTCTATGGAACAGACACAGTGCGGTGCTGGGCGGAGGTCCGATAACACCCGGGGGTCCGTCTGCTTCTCTGCCATCCGCACCCCAGCATTTCCTGTTCACACTGTGTGAGGGGAAGCCTTTCCTCAGCGCACACACTGCTTCCCCAGCTGCAGATCTGCTGCACGACAGACACCACCACAGACTCGCTACTCTTTATCGGTCCTCTGCGGCTCCGCCGGTCTTATAATGCTCTTCTGGCAAATTCCGAAGACGTTCGGCTGCCTGGGGGGAGGGGGGGGGACAGTTATAATTATAAGATACCTGAGCAGTGACAAACATAAATAAAAAATACACAGTAGACGCCTGATCTATTAAAGCCATCTACAGAGTACACAACATGCGGGGTCAGTAGCAATGCTGCACACCTGGCCTGAATGTATTTAAAAAAAAAAAAAAGTATCTTGGGGATAGACGTGTCTAGGGGATAGAAGCTGATATGACCCTCACTTGGGTCATGTCAGGCCACAGTGAGGGTCACTAAACTGTCAAAAGGTTATCAAATCAGTAGCCAGCAGCCTGAATTCACTTGATGAAAGCTTGCTGCTATGTACGTGTGATATACATCCTTCATAATCTAACAGAATTACACTGGTGGAAATCAGGGAGGTGCTAAAGGAATGTGACCCAAACAAATGATATGCATACATAAAAGGCGCCTGGAAAAAGGATGCAGGGATTGCAGCTAGTATCATATTGCTAAAATTAGCGATATTTTCTTACTGGATTTTGATAGTAAATATCCGAAATATTTACCAATATTTTAAAGCTAACCCTAACCCCACTCTCATACAGAACTCCCCCCCCCCCCCAGTGTTGCCTAAGCCCGCCCACCCCTCGGTGATGCCTAACCCTAAGACCCTCCCCCCCTGGTGGTGCCTAACCCCAAGACCCCCCTCCCTGGTGGTGTCCAACCCTAAGACCATCCCTCTTGATGATTCCTAACCCTAAGACCTCACGGTGGTACCTAACCCCAAGACCCCCCTCCCCGGTGGTACCTAACCCTAAGACCCTCCCACCTGGTGGTGCCTAACCCTAAGACCCTTCCTCTTGTTGGTGCCTAACCCTAAGACCCTCCCCGGTGGTACCTAACCCCAAGACCTCCCTCCCCGGTGGTACCTAACCCTAAGACCCTCCCCCCTGGTGGTGCCTAACCCTAAGACCCTTCCTCTTGGTGGTGCCTAACCCTAAGACCCTCCCCGGTGGTACCTAACCCCAAGACCCCCCTCCCCGGTGGTACCTAACCCTAAGACCCTCCCCCCTGGTGGTGCCTAACCCTAAGACCCTTCATCTTGGTGGTTCCTAACCCTAAGACCTCACGTTGGTACCTAAACCTAACCCCAAGACCCACCTCCCCGGTGGTGCCTAACCCTAAGACTCCCCCCTGGTGGTGCCTAACCCCAAGACATGCACCTGAAACAAGAATGTGGCTAAGTCACACTTCAGTCAGAGCACCTGCTGCTTGTTCAGGGTCTACGGCTAAAAGTAGAGGCGGAGAATCAGCAGGATAGCCAAACAGGAAATAAAATGTCAGCCTCTCTATCCCTCTCACTTCAGGTTCCCTTTAAATTTATTATTATGCAGAACGTTCTTAAAGGACACCTGAAGTGAGAGGGATATGAGAGAGTTATGGTGGCTGACTTTTAGCCATAGACCCTGAAGGAGCATACAGATCAGGTATTTCTGACTGAAGTCTGACTAGAATACAGTAGCTGCTTGCTTGTTTCAGACACAACTGATGCCAGAATGATCAACAGGACAGCCAGGTAACTGGTATTGTTTAACAGGAAATAAATATGGCAGCCTCCATGTGTCTCTCACTTCCAGGTCCAATTTAACCTACAACACACAGACACACACAATGCATCATCCCAGCAGCCGTTACACTGAGGCACAGATGGAACAATCGTGTCACCTCTCCTCTGCCAAGAGCTCAGGAAGGCGGGAAACTGATTATATGCTACATTTGGGTAAATGATCAATGTCTGCCAGATAATATTTACCTGGTTCAAGGTCCTAATTAGAAATCACAGGGGCCACCCTGCAAAAATTTGGATGCCCCTCCCCACCACGGGGCCCGCCCAAGCCCGATTTGGGGGGCATGAGGGGTCGCAGCATGAGGGGCCATTCCCCCCCCATCTCGGGCTCTCCCCTCAGCGCTCCCCTCCAGCATTAAATAGGTGGCAGCAGCAGCGGCAGGAACAAAGACATACCTTCAGTTGTTCCATGGCGGAGGTCCATTTTCTAAGTGTCTCATGCTACTTCCTGATAAACAGTAAGTAGAATTAGACACTTAGAGAGTGGAACCTCCGCGCGTGAAACACATGGAGGTATGTCTTTGTTCCTGCCGCCGCTGCTGCCACCTATTTAATGCTGGAGGGGAGCGCTGAGGGGAGAGCCCGAGGCGAGGGAGGGGGGAATGGCCCCCCTTCCACGCTGATGTAGGTGGCCATGCTCTCCCCTCATGCTGCGACCCCTCCTGCCTCCCAAAATGGGCCTGGGTGGGCCCCGGGCCCCCCAACAGCAACACTTTGCACCAATACATAGTAAGACAGGATTATGGGATATCCCTCTCACTTCAGGTTCCCTTTAAAGTGAAATTAAAATAAAGGGGGAAAAAAAAAAAAAAAGAGTTTAACTTACCTGGGGCTTCTACCATCCCCCTGCAGCCGCCATGTGCCACACCATCACAAAGCGATCCTACAGTCCCCCACACTGACCCTCCGTGATTTGGATGCGCGGCCTTGGTCCGCACACCTTCTGATTGCGCTCCCGGTTACAGGAGTGATCTGTGCATGTGCAGTATGAACAAATCTCTACTGCACATGTGCAGAACGCTCCCAAAGGTGGGAGTATGAACGAGGACGCACACAGCCATGCATGTGCAGTGGCCCATCAATTCGACAGTCGGCCGGAAGAGGGTCACTGCGGGGGACTGGAGGGACACTTAGTGACGGCGCGGGCACAGGGTGGCTGCAGGGGGCTAGTAGAAACCCCAGTTAAGTTAAACTTGTTTTTTTACACTTCAGTTTAGATTCCCTTTAAGAGCAAGTGGTGCACATCCCTCCAAGAAGCGGATTTCATGGACAACACATGACGGTAATATTATAGTGTCAGCTCACCTGCTCTGCTGTCAGGTCCCTTTGAGCCTGGGCCAGCATCTCGTACCCCACCATGAATTTGCGGACAGAGGCGGAGCGCAGCAGCGGGGGGTAGTAGTGGGCATGCAGCTGCCAGTGGCTGCAGTCCTCCTTCAGGTGACGGCCGGTGGGGGCCCCTGTGAGAGAGGAGGGGGGTCCACAGATTACATTTACAGCGGAATATTTTTATTTTATATACAGTGTATATATACACTGTACAGCGCTGCGTAATAGGTCGGCGCTATATAAATACTAAATAATAATAATAATAATAATTTTGCACATTGTGGAAATACACAAGAACCTGTTCTAAGATTTTATAGCTGTCTGTGTTTCCTTGAAGTATAATTTCACTAACTTCCTGCCACAACAGGAAGCGGGTAAATGTATGAAACAGGAACAAAAACAGACACAAGTAAGACTGATTTAGTAGAGGGGGCAGAGTTAGAATAATTGCTACATTTTTATTGCTGTTCATTTCCTGTCAGCATTAGCAGGATTAGGGTTTATATCTCAGCGATGGGAAATAAGGAAACATATCACCACTGAGAAAATAGACAGAAGAAACAACCTGACAGAAGGTCTACCACATTTTTTTTGGCATACAAGATGCACTTTTTCTCCCCCCAAAAGAAAAGTCAATTCTGGTAGCTATGTGAGGTAAATGTTTTTTTGTAGGTAAAATACCTCATGTGGTATTTTCCTCTTCTTTTAGCAATTCTGAAAGATTTCTCTCCATTTCCGAACATGAGGTAAATGCATAAAGTGAGGTAAACATGAGGTATTTCTGCGGTAAGCATGCAGTAAATAAATAATAATAGTCTTTAATTGTCTTTGATATAGGATAGTCTCTAGAAGAGGTTTTCTCATCCCGGGGGAGGGGAAGTGGTTAAAGGCAAATTTTAAGTACGTTATGAAAATATCACCAAGGAGGAATCTCGGGGATAAAAAATCTAATTGCACATGGGCAGTGGTAACAAAAAAATAACACGGCTGGTCAACTGTAATGGCCCATACTCACAGGCTGCAATTGTATGAGGCGTTGCATGCGCGCGCACCCCGAACCGTCGCTTGTCGCTGATGTCGCCAGGCGATTGGCGCGGTCAATCGCCTGGCGACAGTGTCGCTTGTATGCGTGAGTATGCGGACACGCGACAGCAACATAATTGAAAGTTGACGGTGCTTCCGGCGAGGGGGGGAGGAACGTCTGCGACAGCTTCCGTCGCACAGCTGATCCCTCTTCCGCGTGTGTACGCGGAGGGAGCTGTCGCTGGCCTGTCGCGCACACGCTCACGTGTGCTGGCGACAGGCCACAAATGTAGCCCGTGAGTATGGGCCATAACTGACCAAGAACTAGTGAGCCGGAATTTTGCATAGTGGTAATTTCTCATCAAATTCTGGCAAATTTGTAATAATTATCAGGCACGGGATATCAACCTGACAAACTACGTAATATATGTAGTGCCCGTTTCACCTTTAAATAGATTAATCATAAATTGAAAGTATAAGGGAGCTCCCTTAGGCCCGGTTCACATTAGCGTTTCAGGTCCGGCTTCCCCGGACCCGGAACGCTCCGTACACAGCGGATGGTGAATGGATACATTGTTAATCAATGTATCCATTCACACTCGTGCGCCGTCCGGATACGGATCCGATCCGGGAACGCAGCTCCGGGCCGGTCCGGCTTTTTTTCCCAACATGCGCTATTTTTCAGTCCGTCAGTGCTGTGCAATGAGAAACGGATGTTTCCCATCACACTGGCAATAGGACCGGATGCTTCCAGCACCGGTCCTATGCCACTTGGGGGGCCCGGACTACACGCCGGTATCCCCCATGCTTGCGGTGCCTTTCTGGCACTGCAATGTATCTAGTTCCGGCTACTTTATTGTAGCCGGAACTGATACATTCCGGATCCGCAACTTGTGGCCACCGCAGAGACCCGTACGGTCTCTTTGCGGCCACCGGACCCGGACCCCCGGACTCGAACCGCAAGTGTGAATGGGGCCTTATACTTTCTATTTAAAATTTGCAATAATGTTTGCACTTAACCAGAATTACCGTATGTGATTCTTTGGAAACAAGTCAATTTTTTTTTTTTTTCAAAAAGACAATGTTTTTTGAGAAAATCTATTTTAAAACAATTCAAAGAAAAATATGGTGTGTGTGTGTGTGTGTATGCAGGACTTTGAACTTGGTGTACCTCAGCAAAATGTAATTTTACGGAGTTTTTTTTTCTGTTTTTTTTTTTTTTTTTAATTTAATCAAATATTCTCAGAAACACTACAAAGTCTTTGATATTTTTTTTACTTGTTTCCACTATTCCCACTAATCATGCTGGGTCGCATGAACGTGTTTTCGCAATTTATGCAAAAAATAATTTATGGCTGCCTTGTTATTAATTTTGAAATTTACGAATGGATTATGCAAAAACGATTCAATTTCGAAATTCTAATTACAAGTAAGTGTGAAATTTTACGCAAAATTTCACATAAGCAAAATTAGCCCATTATGAACAGCACTACCAAGATCGGACTTCTAAAAAACACACAATACTGGCCTGCCCCCCCTCCCCCCCGGATGTGATGTGGTGACCCAGAGGTGACCTCGGACGCCTGGTGACATTGCGGTTTCGGTCACCGCTCCCCCCCCCCCCCCCCCGGATATGTGATGTAATGACCCAGAAGTGACCTTGGATGCCTGGTGACATTGCGGTTTCGATCTCCGCCTCCCCCCCCCCCCCCCCCCGGATATGTAATGTAATGACCCAGAGGTGACCTCGGGCGCCTGGTGACATTGCGGTTTCGGTCTCCACTCCACCAACACCCCCCCTCCCCCACACACACACCCCGGATATGTGATGTAATGAATCAGAGGTGAACTCAGACGCCTGGTGACATTGCGGTTTCGGTCTCCGCTCCCCCCCCCCCCGGATATGTGATGTAATGACCCAGAAGTGACCTCGGGCGCCTGGTGACGCGGTTTCGTTCTCCGCTACAACCCCCCCACCCCACAGATATGTGATGTAATGACCCAGAGTTGACCTCGGACGCCTGGTGACATTGCGGTTTCGGTCTCCGCTCCCCCCTCCCGGACATGTGATGTAATGACCCAGATGTGATCTCGGACGCCTGGTGACATTGCGGTTTCGGTCACCGCTCCCCCCCTGGATATGATGTGATGTGATGTAATGACCCAGAGGTGACCTCAGATGCCTGGTGACATTGCGGTTTCGGTCACCGCTCCCCCCCGGATATGTGATGTAATGACCCAGAAGTGACCTTGGACGCCTGGTGACATTGCGGTTTCGGTCTCCGCCCCCCCCCCCCCCCCCCCCCCGGATATGTAATGTAATGACCCAGAGGTGACCTCGGGTGCCTGGTGACATTGCGGTTTCGGTCTCCACTCCACCAACACCCCCCCCCCCCTTCCCCACACACACACACCCCGGATGTGTGATGTAATGAATCAGAGGTGACCTCGGACGCCTGGTGACATTGCGGTTTCGTTCTCCGCTACACCCCCCCCCCTCCCGGATATGTGATGTAATGACCCAGAGGTGACCTCGGACGCCTGGTGACATTACGGTTTCGGTCACCGCTCCCCCCCTGGATATGTAATGTAATGACCCAGAGGTGGCCTTAGATGCCTGGTGACATTGCAGTTTCGGTCTCCACTCCCCCCCCCCTCCGGATATGTGATGTAATGACCCAGAAGTGACCTCGGACGCCTGGTGACATTGCAGTTTCAGTCTCTGCTCCCCCCCCCCCCGGATATGTGATGTAATGGCCCAGAGGTGACCTCGGACGCCTGGTGACATTGCAGTTTCAGTCTCCGCTCCCCCGCATATTGCAGCGTATTGAAGTCAGGCCGGTGTGGACTGAATTGTGATCAGAACGCTTTGCTTTGATGAATGCTGGACTTTGATGACTGTTCTGATCAGCACACACTGTGATCTCCATCCGTCTGACTCACCGTGCCACCCCATGGAATACGGGAAGGAGACCTCAAACAGGTTGTCATATTTGCAGAGCAGTCGTTTCATGATGGAAGCCAGACCTGGAAGCAGAGTGTGACATTTATACAAGGTGCGTCTGTGAATTCTACAACCAAAGCAGAGAAACGAGTGTGCAGAGAGTGCTGAATACAAGAGTAGCTCTAACACAGATTGCTTGGGCCAAGGGCCATATCACCGTTCTTTACAGCGCAAGGGGGCTGAACTAGTGAAATTAACACAATTTTTTGCTGATTGCTATTAGGTACACTATGCCTTGTCAAATAAAACATTTGCATGGGAAATAACCCATTGGCTGCTGTACACACTCTGGATTATCAGCAGAGGCTGTGGTTATCAGCTGCCTTCACCAAGTTTCATCTAGCATGGCTTAAAGGGAACCGAGCACTCAGGGAATCTCAATAGCACATTAAAAACCCATGCCAACAATGTGGCTCATTAATAAAAAAAAAGACGTTTAATTGTACCTCTTCTTTTTAAATGTAAACGTTTAGCAAAATATTTTATTACCCTCCTTCCGAGGCCTGTCTGACCACAGAAATCTCAGGCAGATAAGGACTTCTGTAATTTTATTGCACACAGCATGTTTTTAAAGAGAAACCGTAACCAAGAATTGAACTTCATCCCAATCAGTAGCTGATACACCCTTTCCTATGAGAAATCTTTTCCATTTCTCAAACAGATCATCAGTGGCTCTGTATGGCTGATATTGTGATGAAACCACTCCCACAGTGTGATGTCATGACCATGGTCCTGACATCACACTGTGGGAGCCTTGTTGCATTGTGGGAAATAACCGCTGTTTACAACTGCCAAAAAAGCAAGCAGCATCTCCTTCCACTGACATCACCTGCCAGCAGTAAAAATGTCACCATGTGATAAATGTCAGAATGTAAATCAGGGAGAGGAAAGATTTTACAATGGGCAAACAATGACTAAATTATTTATACATAATTATTGTAAAAATAAAGCACTTTTTTTACTACATTATTTTCACTGGAGTTCTTCTTTAAGTCCCTAGGGGGGTGCTGCACACCTCTGTTGGTTTCATTTCAGTTTAGCCTGATTAGGAGCCCTGCCCAATTTTTTGCTACACTTTAGCATCGAGCAAACAAAAGCTTTCATCAGCAAGGGTGGGGGAGAGGGATAGGACACTGCGCTTCAAAGAGTTTAGAGAGGTCACACATACACCTGGATAAATAATGGCAGCTAGAAGGGGAGGGTGGACATGACAGCTCCTACAGCTATTAGAAACCAGGAGAAACTGCAGGAAAACAAATTATGTTTAATTCCCTTTAGGCTTGGGATTCAGGAATAACTGCAGGAAAACAAATTATGTTTAAGTTTCTTTAGGCTTGGGATTCAGGAATAACAGCAGGAAAATAAATGAGGCACTCACTGTCTCTCTCCTCGTCCGAAAGGTCCTGCAGGCGAGTCACATGACGGCGAGGCAGCAAGAGGGTCTGAAATGGCCAAACTGCCCAATAAGGGACAACAACCAGCCAGTGGTCATTCTTCAGCACCAGACGCTCCTGTGTAGAGGAAACAATAGGTGAAAATATGAAAAAGGACACCATGCCCTTAAATTTCAGCATCCAAGACCAGCAGAGACCAGAACCCTGAGGAAGGTAAGCGGTGGCATGAAATGCCAGCCTCGTCTGTGTGTCCTGCTGCTAAACTAGTCGTATATCCATTTCCAACCACCGTATTGCCTTTTACTGCCTTGATTTCACAGGGTTCCCCTGAGCTGAACACCCACAAGAGATTCTGCAGACCTGGCCTGGGGTTCATTAACCACTTCGCATCCAGACCTTGTTCCCGTCTTAAAGAGACACTGAAGCGGAAAAAAAAATAAGATATAGTGAATTGGTTGTGTACTATGAATAATTACTAGAAGATTAGCAGCAAAGAAAATATTCTCATATTTTTATTTTCAGGTATATAGTGTTTTTTCTAACATTGCATCATTCTATAATATGTGCAGATTACACAACACTCAGCATTCAAAATGAGTCTTTCAGAGCAGTCTGTGAAGTAATGACCTCTCCTCTAGCAGAGAAAAAGTAAACAGTTCACTTGCAGTTGAGATAATAAAAGTCAGATAACAGCCCTCTCCAGGACTAACTTAGTCGGAGAGCTTAATGGCTTGTTTGCATAGAGATAACAACTGGAGTTTCTCAACTCTTCCTGTACTGGAAACAATTAGACTGATGTATCTGATCTTAATGTTTTATTTCTTAGCTGTGCTACACATACAAATCATAATATCATCATTTTTTTTCGCTTCAGTGTCTCTTTAAGGACCAGAGCAGTTTTTACATTTTACCTATGTCCCTATTTAAAATCGGCAATAACTTTATCGCTACTTATGACACCCAAATAAAATATATATAATTTTTATCAAGACAAACTAGATTTTCATTGTATAGCATTTTTTCCTACAAACTATTTTGTTCTCTATGCATTTTAATGGGAAAAAAAGTAGAAAAAAAAAAAAACACATTATTTCTCAGTTTTACTGATTCCAATTTAAAAATAAAAAAGGGCTACTGTACAGAAAAAAACCACAAAATTTGTTTGGCTATTTCTACCGTTTATCACACAACTTAAATTATGTTCCTATCACAATTTATGGTGAAGAGATTTGACTCTGAAATAATGCTACAGTGTGCATTTTTCCCTATGAAAGAAGAAAATAAAAGTATTTTTAATGGTAAAAATCAATCTCATTAGCTCAGGAAACATAGATTCCTATTCACCAATTTGTGTTGCACAAGATAGTGCCAGAGTTGTGCACAGAAGCAAGCCCAATGGTGCACAGCTGTTCTTCTGCTACAACACTTATATCTACATCCTCGTGGCTTAGATGAAGTCACAGAGGACGTAGATATACTGTAGTGGTGGATAAAGTGGTTAAAGGGATACTGTAGGGGGGGTCGGGGGGAAATGAGTTGAACTTACCTGGGGCTTCTAACGGTCTCCCGCAGACATCCTGTGTTGGCGCAGCCACTCACCGATGCTCCGGCCCCTCCTCCCGTTCACTTCTGGAATTTCAGACTTTAAAGTCTGAAAACCACTGCGCCTGCGTTGCCGTGTCCTCGATCCCACTGATGTCATCAAGAGCGCACAGCGCAGGCCCAGTATGGTCTGTGTCTGCGCAGTACACTCCTGGTGACATCAGCAGGAGTGAGGACACGGCAACGCAGGCGCAGTGGTTTTCTGACTTTAAAGTCAGAAATACCAGAAGTGAACTGGAGGCGGGGCCGGAGCATCGGTGAGTGGCTGCGCCAATACAGGATGTCTGCGGGGGACCATTAGAAGCCCCGGGTAAGTTCAGCTCATTCTCCCCCGACCCCCCTACAGTATCCCTTTAAATAATGTATGCTGTTAAATGCTATCGTACTATCAGAGCACAGCAAGTGTTGCTGGGATGTTATCAGGTTATTGGCTGTGTCATTGCGGTCACATGCTGAGATACTTGACCTAGGTGGGCTCTATGCAACCCCAAGCACAGTTTATTGCGCCACCTCCTGACCTGTTGCATCCACCCCAACTCCTTATCGAGGGCCCGGTCCTGTCCGTGGGAAGTGCAGAGCATCATACATTACCTTCATCCAATGACGTGACATGTCCTCTTCTTTGGTGTAGCTTCTGATGCATGTCACATGACATTACCTGCCATATGGGCGGCTCCTGATGCATGTCACGTGACATTACCTGCCATATGGGTGGCTCCTGATGCATGTCACGTCATTACATCCCATATGGGCAGCTCCTGATGCATGTCACGTGACATTACCTGCCATATGGATGGACGGCTCCTGATGCATGTCACATGACATTACCTGCCATATAGACGGCTCCTGATGCATGTCACATGACATTACCTGCCATATGGACGGCTCCTGATGCATGCCACGTGACATTACCTGCCATATGGACGGCTCCTGATACATGTCATGTGACATTACATCCCATATGGACGGCTCCTGATGCATGTCACGTGACATTACTTGCCATATGGACGGCTCCTGATGCATGTCATGTGACATTACTTGCCATATGGACGGCTCCTGATGCATGTCACGTCATTACATGCCATATGGACGGCTCCTGATGCATGTCACGTGACATTACCTGCCATATGGACTGCTCCTGATGCATGCCACGTGACATTACCTGCCATATGGACGGCTCCTGATACATGTCATGTGACATTACATCCCATATAGACGGCTCCTGATGCATGTCACGTGACATTACTTGCCATATGGACGGCTCCTAATGCATGTCATGTGACATTACTTGCCATATGGAAGGCTCCTGATGCATGTCACGTCATTACATCCCATATGGACGGCTCCTGATGCATGTCACGTGACATTACCTGCCATATGGACGGCTCCTGATGCATGTCACGTGACATTACCTGCCATATGGACAATGCCGACAAGATAGCATCCATGGCCATGCTGTACTTGCAATGATGTACCTGGCCTTGGACAAGGACCTACGCCTCATGTAGTGATTCACAGGGCACTATGGCTGTGTTGGTACTATGGGCTGCCACTGTCACATTATTCTGCCATTCCTGAATAGAGTGTGAACATTTCAGGCCTACTTCATTCGAAGTTCTGGTCAGTTTTGGAATTACAGCAGGTGTGGCTGTCGGCTGACCACTGTACTCACCAGTGATCTTCAGGGAGTGTGTCTACATCCCTGTATATAAACCTGACATGGAGAGACGGTCAGCAGCTACAGGGAAGAGGAGGAGGAGTGAGAACCTGTCACGGCACAAGATCAAGGTATGCTCCACTCTGCGCTTGCCAAAGACAGGACTGGCCCCCCCTTAGCCCTGAGGCCCTCCTGCAATAGCAGAGGTTGCAGGGGATATTGTTACACCTCTGCACTTGCAGTGCATTGTAGGTAAGAAGCAATGCAGGGAGGTGGAGCTGTGCTCACTGCAGACTATGTACAGGTGTGTTTACCCAACAGGAAGTTCACAAACAGTCTAGTCACTGCATTATATCCCCCACAGTAACGTAACGCAGACGACTCTCTGACCTTCCTCTCTTCCTCCAGCCGCCCGTATTCCAGTAACATGGGGGTGCCGTGCGTCCGCAGGTACTCCCTCTGTGTGCGCTCCTCTGTCTGAGCCTCATTCGGAAGGAAACTGCTGGCCCATACCTGCAGGAGAAGCATGACACCATCACTGCTGAGCTCTACTGATTATCTACAGGTTTATTCACTTCACGTGGTTTCTTAAATGTAAACATGAATTTAAAGAACAAGTGACACCCATGCTAACCTAGGAATAAAAAAAACACATATATACTGTAAGTAGATTAATACTACTGCTACTTACATAACATATGTATTGCAATGTCCACGTTATGATTCCTGTGAATTTTATAAAGGAAAAGCAGAGAATCCTATTCTAGGCAGTTTCCATCTTGGTTACCTTTGACCTCCTGACATAATTTCCTCCCTCACTCTTTTTTTCTCCTCTTGCTAATTGTGTATTCGTGACCCGCCTTCCTCCCAGAGTCTTCAGATACGCCCACTGAGGTCTATACTAGGAAGTGCACTGTCTTATGTCATTAGTAGGAGGGGGAAATAAAGGGAAGAGGAGGAATATATTATAGATAAAAAGACCCCCCAGCATGCAACTGTTTGGCAATGGCAATTAAAGGGCCATTGCTCCTAAAGTATGTAATAACTCCAAACCATAACAGCAGAAAAAGTTTTGAATGCAGGATTAGCATCTTTATCTCAGACCAGTTGCAGCTGAAATTTGATTTTTATGGTGACAATCCCACTTTAATAAGCTGAATGTAAATAGCCATTGATATTGGTCACCCTAACCTCCTCATTCGGAAAGTCACAAGGTTTTTATCAGAATCTTTATTCTCGCCAAGCACGACTGGGTCGTGCCCGGAATTGGGCTTGGCACGTACAGGGGACTGATACAGATACAAATACAGATACAGGATGGAACATGCAGGAACCAAAAAACAAAAACAGATGCAGGGGAACACAGTGAAGCATCATTTACAAATCGAAAAACAGAAATCAAAAAATACATCCAAAGAACAGGCAGAAAGTACTCTGGAGCTAGATCACCGTCCATGTGCAGTGTGCCTCAGTTCAGCGTGCTATAGTGTGGCTTGAGTTTGTAGGGTGGGGTTGGGGATGGGCAAATTCGTGAGAGAGAGTTCAGAAGGCTGACAGCAGAGGGAAAGAAACTGTTCTTATGTCTCGAGGTCTTGGTGAGGATGGACCGGAACTTCGGGTCTTCGGCTCGAGGGAAGCTGACTAAAAAAGCGGTGGCCTGGGTGCGAGGGGTCGTTGGTGATCTTTAACGCTCTGGTGTTCAGCCTGGAGTGGTAGAGGAAGTCCAGAGTAGGAAGGGCTTTCCCGATGATCCTCTCTGCTGATCTGATGATCCTCTGCAGTTTGAGCTTGTCGCTGGCGGAGGAGCCGGCATACCAGACCAGGATGGAAGTGCATAGGACAGATTCAGAGTAGAAGTTAGACAGAAGTTTTGGGGCCATACCAAACTTTTTTAGTTGGCGAAGAAAGAAAAGTCTCTGTTGGGCTTTCCTCTGTGTGGAGGCAGTGTTGGCTTTCCACCTCAGGTCACTGGAGATGGTTGTGCCCAGAAGGCGGACGCAGGGAACTCTTTCCACTTCCTTGCCGTCAATACGCATTGGAGGTAGGGTGGGAGCACGCCTCCTGAAGTCAATGATCATCTCCACAGTTTTTGCTGTGTTAAGGACCAATCCGTTCACTCTGCACCAGTGGCAGATACTGTCGACCTGGTGGCGGTACGCCTCCTCATCGTTATTGGTGATCAGACCGACGATGGTTGTGTCGTCTGCAAATTTGATTACTTTTACAGAGTCTGACGAGGATCTGCAGTTGTTCGTGTACAGAGAGAACAGAAATGGCGACAGGACACAGCCTTGTGGGGCTCCTGTATTGGTGGTTCTAGGTAGTGAGGAGATAGTTCCTACCCTGACGACCTGAGATCTGTTGGTGAGGAAGTCTGTGATCCACCGGCGTAGGGACGGGTGGACACCTAGCGTGACGAGATTGTCTTGTAGTATTTTGGGGCTGATGGTATTGAATGCTGAGCTGAAGTCCAATAGGAGGATCCTGGCGTAGGAGTCTGGTCTATCCAGGTGATCATAGACGAGCTCCAAGCAGAGGTTGATGGTGTCATCGGTGGACCTGTTAGCTCTGTACGCGAACTGGTGTGGGTCCAGCAGTCCCTCTGTGGCGTACTTGAGGAGGGGGAGCACCATGCTTTCAAAAGCTTTCATAATCACGGACGTGAGTGCCACCGGTCTGAAGTTGTTGAGGTCGAGGATTCCCTGCTTTTTGGGGACAGGGATAATGGTGGACCTCTTGAAGCATGCTGGGACTTTGCCTTCCTGGAGGGACCTCGTGAGGATGGAAGAGAGTGTCGGAGTGAGCTGACGGGCGCAGGTTTTCAGGCAAGAAGGTGACACTCCGTCCGGACCTGAGGCTTTCCTCGCCTTTAGTCTTAGCAAGTGTTTCAGTACATCAGCCTCCCTCACTGATGGTGGGGGTGAGTCTGGGCCTATGGAGTCAGTGGCCGGTGGCTGTACGGGTGGCTGTGGGAGACCTGCAGGAGCTGGATGGTTCTCGAATCTGCAATAGAAGTCGCTGAGACTCTCGGCGAGCTCAGTGCTGGGTGTAGCATGCTGTGGGGGGGGCTTATAGTTGGTGGCAGCCTTAAGCCCTTTCCACACCGCTCGTGCGTCATTTGAGGAGAGGTTCTGTTCCAGCTTTTCCGCGTAGCACTTCTTTGCGGACCTCAGTTCCCTGTTTAGGTCGTTTCTTGCCCTCTTGTAGTCCTCCTGGTTGCCGGACTTGTGTGCAGCTTCTTTGCTGCGTCGCAGTTGTCGTAGTTTTTTTGAAAACCACGGTTTATCATTTGGATATAGTTTGAAGGTTTTAGTTGGGATGCAGGAGTCCTCGCAGAAGCTAATGTACGAGGATACGTTGTCTGCCCACTCGTCCAGGTTAGGCGATTCCAGAGCCTTCCAATCTGTGCAGTCAAAGCAGGCCTGAAGTTGTAGTTTAGCCTCACTTGACCACACTTTGGAGGACTTGGTGACAGGTTTTGAGGTTTCCAGGCGCCTTTTGTACGTAGGTAGCAGATGGATGATGCAGTGGTCAGATGACCCTAGCGCTGCCCACGGTGTCGCTTTGTATGCATCTTTCAAGACCGTGTAGCAATGGTCGAGGGTGTTGGCACTCCTGGTGGGGCAGGTGACGTGCTGATGGAAGCGAGGCTGCTCTTTGCGGAGGTTGGCCTTGTTGAAATCCCCTAAGATGATAAACAGCGAGTCCGGGAGGGCCGACTCCCACTGCGTGATGGTATCACTGAGATCACACAGGGAGGCATTCACCTCTGCATCAGGAGGGATATACACACCCACGAGGACGTAGGAAGAGAATTCCCTGGGCGAGTAAGTTGGCCTGCAATTGATGAGGAGGAGTTCTAGATCTGGGGTGCATTTCTTGGCCAGGACAGAGGCGTTTGAGCACCAGGCGGAGCTGATGTAGAAGCAGATGCCGCCCCCTTTCTTTTTCCCAGAGAGGGTGCTGTTGCGGTCCGCCCGGATGAGACTGAAACCTGGGAGCTGGAGTGCACTCTCAGGGATGTTGTCATTAAGCCACGTTTCGGTAAAGCAAAAGACTGGGGTGTTGTTACCAAGTTCCCTCTTGTCACTGAGGAGTCTCAGTTCATCCAGCTTGTTAGGGAGGGAGCGGACGTTAGCAAGGAGGACCGCAGGGATGGATGACCGCAGGCCTCTCCTCTTCAGCCTCGCCCGGACACCTGATCGACAGCCTCTGCGCCGCTGGCCGGTGCGAGGCCAAGCCGCAGGAGCAGAGATTTCCTGGATGTGGCTCCAAACAGAGTTGGCCAGGAGTCTGTCCTCTGGGTGTCGGGCTGTGACATGTTCCCATATGAGGAGTTGTGCTCTGGAGTAGGTGGTGCGAGGGGGGTGGGGTGGCATTGGAGGCATGAGTGGTAAGCCAACACAGTAAGCCAACACAGTGCCACCTGGAATTGTGCACTAACAGTCCCTAAGCAGTGTGACATAGATGTGAAGGATGTGAAAGGCATGCGCAATAAACAGTCCATCAGCCAAATGACACAGATGTGAAAGGCATGCGCAATAACAGTCCATCAGCCGTGTGACACAGATGTACAAGGCATGTGCAATAACAGTCCATCAGCCGTGTGACACAGATGTAAAGGGCATGGGCAATAACTGTCTATCAGCCGTGTGATACAGATGTAAAGGGCATGGGCAATAACTGTCTATCAGCCGTGTGACACAGATGTAAAGGGCATGGGCAATAACTGTCTATCAGCCGTGTGATACAGATGTAAAGGCATGCGCCAATAACAGTCCATCAGCCGTGTGACCCAGATGTAAAAGGTATGTGCGATAGGTACATCAGCCATGTGTCACAGATGTGAGGGGCATGTGCAATAACAGTCCATCAGCCGAGTGTCACAGATGTGAAAGGCATGCGCAATAACAGTCCATCAGCCGTATGACACAGATGTGAGAAGGCATGCGCAATAACAGTCCATCAGCCGTGTGACACAGATGTAAAGGGCATGGGCAATAACGGTCTATCAGCCGTGTGATACAGATGTAAAGGCATGCGCCAATAACAGTCCATCAGCCGTGTGACCCAGATGTAAAAGGTATGTGCGATAGGTACATCAGCATGTGTCACAGATGTGAGGGGCATGTGCAATAACAGTCCATCAGCCGAGTGTCACAGATGTGAAAGGCATGTGCAATAACAGTCCATCAGCCGAGTGTCACAGATGTGAAAGGCATGTGCAATAACAGTCCATCAGCTGCATGACACAGGTGTACAAGGCCTGCGCAATAACAGTCCATCAGCAGTGTGACATAGATGTGAAAGGTGTGTGCAATAACAGTCCATCAGCCGTGTGACACAGGTGTACAAGGCGCAATAACAGTCCATCAGCCGTGTGACACAGATGTACAAGGCATGTGCAGTAACAGTCCATCAGCCGTGTGACACATATGTGAAAGGCATGCGCAATAAACAGTCCACCAGCCGTGTGACGCAAATATACAAGGCATGCACAATAACGGTCCATCAGCCGTGCGACACGGATGTAAAAGGCATGCGCCAGTAGCAGTCCATCAGCCGTGTGACACAGATGTAAAAGGCAAGTGCGAAAGCAGTCCGTCAACCGTGCGTCACAGATGTGAAAAGCATGCGCAATAACAGTCCATCAGCCATATGTCACAGTAAACCACGACACTGTGAAAGGCATGTGCGGTAACAGTTCCACCAGCCGTGTGGCACAGATGTGAGAAGGTGAGCGCAATAACAGACCATCAGCCATGTGACCCAGCTGCGATAAACGGTTATCAGTTTACCGGCAGCTGATGCAAGGAACAGACCAACATCCAGGTGCCCAGCAGATACTTGCAGCCCAAAAGGGGCTCCATGTAGCACAAAAACATCTCCCAGTCCTGCAGTGTTCGTGCCCCTAGGCTGTGCCCTGCATCAATTTGGCCTGCAAGACCACGTGGCAGGGGCCCAGAGAGACGGGTCTCACCTTTAGCAGCTGGATGGTGAGGCCGGGGTCCTGGTGCGGTAGGAGCCGGATCCGGAGCGAGGTAGCCTCCAGAGCTGTTCAGCAGCCTCCGAGCAGTGCTGTGATTGGGAGCCGGGACGTAGCAGGCACAGGAAGTGCAGGGGGCGGAGGGCCGCAAGGACGGCCAGAAGTCAGCTGGGATGCGCACCGGAGTACTGTGCACGAGGCTGGAGGGCAGAAGCCTGGCCGCAGAGGAGCGTCTATGGTGCTGCGGACTGAGTTTGGCTGGCAGTAGGGGCTGTGCGTTGCGCTGGGGATCTGACCGATGCTGCCGCAGACCAGGTCTTGGAGTAGGGCCTGCTAGCGGGATCCGGACCGCCGGAGGTAAGCGTGAGCTGGTGCGGTCCTGGGGGTACCGACCATCCGAGGTAGCGAATCTGCGGCGAATCTGCGGTAACAGCAGTGTGCTCTATACCATGGGGGACGGCACACGTGCTTGTGCGGATGCTCCACGTGGTTGTCCGACAACACAGCAGCCCTCTGCTCCGGGCTGGCTGCGCTCGACTCGGAGCGCTGGGGCACTGCTTGCTGGCTTGAATTTGAGCCTGTTCTTACCTAACCTAGATCTACCCTAAAAAAACAAACTTAAAAACTAAAAAACTAAGAAAAAGAGGAAAAACACACATACATGTATCAGAGCCCTGTATACCGAGGCAGCCTAGCCAGCACCATCTTTATGCTGGGTCCCTCCTCCGTCTGGCACAGCAGGAGACCCCACAGTTTCCAGCTGCCACAATCTCACGTGGGGAGCCACTGCCGATATCTCGTGGTCAGAGTGAAGGACAGGAGAGCACAGAGGAATCCCTAAACCAGCATCTTCATTCTAAATATCCCTCCACAAACTGACACTCAGCAAGTGCAGCCACTGTCCCCAGATACTGATCCCCCTGCCACGTCTGCCCCAGCAGTGGTCACACTGTGTCACTGGACGTGGCTGGAGGAGGAGCCTAGGCAGCGGTCTCTACCACATGAAAGCCAGAGACGGTGTACGTCATACATATATGATGGAGTATAGAGCCTGTACCTGGCAGTGGGGGTGGGGGTTGGAACATCCCATCGTCTCTCCTTTGTTCTCAAAGATCTGAAGAATAATAAAAAATAGATACAAATAAGTGCTCTTATTGAATATACACAATAGATTACAAACTGACTCCTGAGGGGGAGGAGCTCTAGAATAAATCAAGGAGAGGCAAGTCATCAACTTAATCATGTGATAGATTTGTAAGTCTCTAACGTGCAAACTTTATGATGATTTGATGCAGCTATATTCAGCTTGAAAAAGGACCAATCCAATTCAGCAGCTGCTTGCTAACTCCACCCCTTCCAGTCATTCAGAAGCCACACCTACTGATGGGCTGTCCGTTACCAGGGAGGCGTGGCCTCAGCAGACACAGCAGTCATGTTCCTCTGTTCATGCCCATGGGAGTGAGCATGCAGGTGTGAGCTGCTGAGGATCTAGGAATGAATGCAGAAAGTATTTTCCTTTTTCTATGTGGGAAAAAAAGTTTTGTTTATCTGTAACAGTGGAACCTTTAATGTTCTAGTTGTTATTGTATAGAAATAGCATAAAGTTATACTATGTTGTGTCATCTATGTTGGTTCCCTTATGGTTTGTAAAAGCAACATATCCAATATCCCCCTATTCCATAATGCAACTGAACTGGGAATAAACTAATAAGATTATCATTTGCATGTGTATTACTAATGGTAAATACAGCATAGAACAGTCTCATATTTAGATTTTAAGTTTAAGATCTGAATTCTGAACAACAGCCATGACAGACTGATAACCTTTGCTTCATTCTGCTGCAAAGCAAACAAAAGTAATGACCCTTTGAACTTTGTAGCACTAAAACCATATCAGCAGCATTTCTACAGACAGATAAACATGTTTTGCCTTCTATTGAGTTTCCAGGATGTAGGGCTTAATGTGACTGTCTGACTGCCTCATTTTCCTTGATAATGACAATACTTTTTTTTTTTTTACTAAATGCAGATCACAGAACCCATCCATATCTGTCCTGCACACTCCTTGGTACCTTTACCTGTAAACAAAGCAGAACCATCACTCACCTGAACCCAGGGGTAAGTGGCCCCCAAATCGCTGCTTATCTCCGCCCACTTGTCGATCACAGCCCGGACCTCCTGGTTGGTCATCAGAGGCAGGGTGATGTCAGACCAGGGGTGGAAGCACATCACCTGACTGTGGGGGGAGGAGACTCATCAGTGATGGAGCAGCCATCAATGCCAACATTACTGTAACAGAAGCTTAATGTATGCACCACAATGTGCCACAACCCACCAGGCCTGATAGATTAAAAGTGCTCTGGGCTGGAGAACATAAGTCATCCTGCAAAACTGGACTGGATTTATGAAAGAGTGTATACACCTGGGACATATCAGACTACATAGTGAATTGCTGAAATCTGGGTAAAAATTGGTCATGCGATTGAGGATATATTTACCCAACAAAATGTCTCTGCCGCGAATCTAGCATTTGTACAGCGACCCGTGATGCCCACCAATGCCCCGGCCAGTGATCGGCTGGGAGGATCAACTCAGCCCGAGAGCATTATTCTCCTCACTTACCCCGCCTGCCTCGTGACATCACTTCCTGACCACTGTCTGCCCCTCACCCCCTGCATAGCAACAGAACACGTTGCTAGCCTGCACGGCCTCAGGGTCTGCAAGTCCCGATTGAGCCCCAATCCCTCATTGCCTCCTATGTGCTTAATATTGCACATCTAGCTTACCAGCCTTATAGTACAGCTGAGGTGAGAGAGATATGGAGGCTGCCATATTTAAGCAATACCAGTTGCCTGGCTGTCCTGCTGATTCTCTGCTTCTAATACTTCTAGCCATAGCCCCTGAACAAGCATGCAGCAGATGAGGTGTTTCTGACATTATTGTTAGATCTGACAAGATTAGCTGCATGCTTGTCTCTGGTGTGAATCAGAAACTACTGCAGCCAATTAGACCAGCAGGGCTGCCAGGCAACTGGTATTGTTTAACAGGAAATAAATATGGCAGCCTCCATATTCTTCTCCCTTCAGTTGTCCTTTAATGCAACCCTGCTAACCCAGCACAGCAGACTTCTGCCCCCTAATTTTTCATAAATAGAGTTTATGTTCTCAAGATTATTTCTGTTTTACAGGGTACACCAACACTGAAAAAACAATAGGAAATAAGGGTCAGTCTCAATAACAGCTACTGATGCTGGAACAAAACCGCTTGTTTGGACTCTATATATAAGTTGGATGAAAACCGGCTAATAAAATATTTATACTTCTAAATCAAAGTGTAACAAAATGACCGGATTTGTTTGTTTGAATCAGAATTCCTGGAGAAGTCACGTGATCAATGATCAGGTGATTTGTAAGGCTTTGATTTGCTCTGTCCACTTCCTGTTTTAGACTGCAGAGCAAACAGAAGCAACACATGATGGTGACCAGCCAATCATCATCTTAGAAAGCGATCACATGTCTCTCTGTGAGTTCTGCTTCACATCAGCAGGCATTCCAATTCCATGGAGTGTCTGTGCACTGCTCCAGCCCTCCACACAGTTTATTACAGAAGAAAACAAAAACATATCTAGGAAAAAAAATTATTACCAAACCCCACGGGCAGATGTTGCTTGGAGCAGAGGGTGGTCCGCGGGGCCTGGAGGAGAGGATACAACTGTGTTACCCATAAATGCGCATCAGAATTCATACTGGAAAAAAACCATTGGTAATTACGTGCATTATACCATCTACTGATTTTGTCCCTTTCCTATTAATATTCTTTTTACTCCCCTGGTGACATCGGATCACCCCTCCTTTAACAACCTCTAACTCCGGAACGGGACAGCACAAAGGCTCGAGAGTCCAGACCCGGTACAAGCACCAGCCAAGATTTGAAGCTCCCCCCCCCCCTCCCCATCTCCAGAGGGGTAAAATAGAATTTTAACAGGAGGCTGACAATATCAGCAGACGGTATAATAACAATACACAAGTACCAAAAAATCCCCCCCCCCATGCTTTTGGCTATGGCAGAGAGGGAAAACTCACCTACCTTGCCACCTCTCGCCACTCTGCAGCACTATCATGAGTCGTCCCTCTCTGCCGAAGCTCTGCCCACTAACAGGTCGGTTCAGTTTTATGGAAGGGGCAACTTGCTTGTCGCTCGCTCATCCCCGCTTACCAGTAATGGCTGCAGTCGGGGATCTGCAAATCCCGAGCCCCGGGTATGTTCATATTTTAAAGTGAATGCAAACTGATGCAGATTGGTAATAGGCCAATCTAATGCAGCTGCTGCCCGGGTCATATAGGTTGTCTAAGCTTCAGAGGAGAGCAGTAGAGGCGGAGTGCTGCCACAGCCCTGGACCACCCCTGCACATTCGCGAGCAGTGCCTGACTATTAAACCTTTAGTAGCCCAGTCTGCGTTCTCGTTGAGATAACACAGGACATCCTCAGCCGGCTGACCTCATTATGTTGCCTAATGCAGCCATGCAGAGCGGTTGCATGGAGTTGTCATAGTAACCTGTCTGAACGGCTGCATTGGAATCTCCTCTCCTCCACCCGCGGCACTACACTACCATATGACATGTGATCGAATACGAGCCTCAGCACTGCAGAGCTGCCCGGCGATGGAAGGGACCCTTCCATCGCCCATCTTCTACCACCGGGCGTCACTGCAATGCTGACACCATCTTCTGGGTTCTGATCACATGTCATATCATGTGATCGGGTCTCAGAAGAAGATGTCGGGAGTGCAGCCCCGCAGGTGGAGAAGCCAATCCAGCATCTGGGCAGGTAACTCCCTGCGTCGCTCTGCACAGCCTGCCAGGCTAGGGAAGGCATACTTCCCCAGCAGCAGAAAAAAACATTTTTTCCAAGAATGTTTCAATTTTTTTTTTAGGTATTTTCCAGGGGAAAATAAGGCGTAAATGTAGAAAATACACATTCATTTTTCACACTTCCTAAATTTTCAAGTGACAATTTTACAAATGCCACAGTTATAAAACACCTCAAGATATATTATTTAGCTTAATCGGATTAAAAGGATACCACATATGCCATATTACATCACTAGCTTGGATACTTACCCGTGGCTGTCACTCGCCGTCCTCCTGCGGTCTGCCGTTCAGCCGCAATCAGCCCCGGTAACTGGCTCAGTCGGGGTCTTCTGCACATGCGCAGAAGGCACTGAATGACGTGACTGAGCCAGTTACCAGGGCTGATTGCGGCTGAAGGGCGGACCGAGGGAGGATGGCGAGGGACAGCCACGGGTAAGTTTCAAATTTTTTAATTATAACGTCTCTGGTACACTTTAAAGAGGAACTGTAACGACAAAACGTCCCCTGGGGGGTACTCACCTCGGGTGGGGGAAGCCTCCGGATCCTAATGAGGCTTCCCACGCCGTCCTCCATCCGTCAGGGGTCTCGCTGCAGCCCTCCGTGCAGCGGTGACGTAATATTTACCTTCCTGGCTCCTGCGCAGGCGCTCTGACGGCTGTCGGCTCCGAAGTAGGCGGAAATACCCGATCGCCATTGGGTCTGCTCTACTGCGCAGGCGCAAGTTTCCGGCGCCTGCGCAGTAGAGCGGACCCGACGGAGATCGGGTATTTCCGTCTATTTCCGTGCCGAAAGTCGCCACAGCGCCCCCGCTGTAGCCAGCAAAGGTAAATATTGAAGCTACAGTCGGCTCTGTCGCCGGCTGTTCGGAGGGCTGCAGCGAGACCCCCGTGGGACAGAGGATGGCGTGGGAAGCCTCATTAGGATCCGGAGGCTTCCCCCACCCGAGGTGAGTACCCCCCAGGGGAGGTTTTTGTTGTTACAGAGTCTCTTTAAAAAGTGTCTCCCCGTGGTGATGTGACAAGATGAGATAAACATGTGTATGTGCAGTGCAAAACAATAATAACCAGGCTGTTATTTATTTTATTTTGTTGCCTGAAAGAGATCATTTCTAGGCATGGAAGTGACAGCTTCTGTCTTGTCGGTACCTTGTCAGGAATATAGTAAACCATAGACTTTCATTGCCCTAGAGAAGTTCTTAATTAAAATGAGCCTTAATTGCTGCAGCTGGATGATGAAGGGTTATTTACCCATAATTCCACCATCCTGCCTGCACGCGTTCTATTGGACACGTTGCAAGCCTCACTATGCGCACTTCCTCCTTCAAGCCGGAAGGAGGAAGTGCTCGTGATGCGGCTTGCAACGTGTGCAAGCTGTTTGGAGCGCAGGCAGGACGGCGGAATTATGGGTAAATAACTCCTTATCATCCAGCCACACAGCTGCAGCAATTAAGGCTCATTTTAATTAACAATTTCTCGTGAGCCCATCCTTGAGCGTTAGGCTGTGGTAAAATGCCGAATAACACCAGTGTGAAAAGCCCCTGAAAAGCTGACCTTCATCACAGTTGTGCCTGCGATACGTTCTGTTGGGTTGATACTTCTGGTTAGTTGAGTTCTGGATAACTGGGACTATACTGTATTGCCTTTCCTTGTGTCGGTGTCATATCAGATTATAGCAGTGACTGGCCCCCGCTCAGTGATGTCATCTTTCTCATACATGTCCAGATACACAGGGGCTTATTTTCTATGCCATCAATAGCCAGTTTTGGTCCATCAGGTCTGGTGTCTCCGATGACCGGGACTCACCTGGCTCCGGAGCATCCGGCTGCAACGCAGGAAAATCATTCTCAAACACAAATGTCCCCTCGTAGTCGGGGTTCACCTGCAGCAGGAAGCAGAGGAGGGAGAGAATTAAAGAAGAGCTCCGGCCACAGAAACGGGATTGTGCGACATTCAGTGAGCCTCAGATCCAGCAGTCAGTTATATACAGTATTCTAGTAGCTTTCATTAGAGCCTCCTGACACTGCAGATCAGAAATCCCTTTATATACCCATCTGCAGGGATGCCCAGTAAGAGTTAATGCAGAATCATGTAGCTTGAAAATGAACCTATAGAATTCCACCTTGGCTTCTGTCAATTGGTCCATTTTTAAGCTGCATAATTTTGCACAGAAATTTGCATAATTCTGATTCAGCTCATAATTATCAACTCATTAGCTCACAATTTGCATCTCTAAGGGCCCTTTCACACCAGAGGGATTTTTCGGCGTTTTAACGCCACGGCTGAAGTTGGCGTTTTGCTAGGTAAAAGAAAGTCCATAGACTTTCATTTTACCTTTCACATCTAACTCGGCGTTTTGGAGCGTTGCGTTTCAACGCTCCCAGGAGCTTTTTCAGGGCTGTTAACAGCCGAAGTTGGCTGTTGGCGTTTCAATGATAGTCAATGGAAAACGCCAACTTCAGCGTTTTCAAAGCCTTTTCAAAGCGTTTTACAGCTATCTTGTTCACTTATTTTTATAGAAGAAAAAAAAAAAGGACGTTTTCATATGGGCTGTAAAACTCTTTCAAAAGGCTTTGAAAACGCTTTGAAAACGCTATGTATTGGCGTTAAGCAAAAGGCTGACTTTCAGCCTTTTCTACCGCAGCCTCTAGTGTGAAAGAGCCCTAAGGACCATCTCTACCCATCTGCATCTCTAAGGACCATCCCTACCCATCTGCATCTCTAAGGACCATCCCTACCCATCTGCATCTCTAAGGACCATCCCTACCCATGTGGCAGCGACCCAGAGGATTCTATTCAGTACTACGGCACATGTGCGTAACACTCCCAGCGACGTTAGCGCGATCATGGGGGGGGCGCATGCCCCAACCACTACAGTCTGACTGCGAGACGCTGGAAAAGCCCCGCAGCTGCAGCGAGGGGGACAGACGCTTCTAGGGGCTGGAAGAAGCCCCATGTAAGGAAAAAAGCATATGATTAGTTCTCCTTGGAACGCTGTCAATCACGGCCACATGGGCCACGGAGCAATGTGCAGGCACAGTATTTCTGCGGCGTGGCCATGATTGACAGCGGCGCTTCGCAGGTGCAGTAAGGCCGACCCCGCGGTTGGTCTCTGGAGCGTGCGGGGAGCCCGCGACGGTGGCGGAGAGTGGAGCGGTCGACGTGGAACATTCGGCTGCAAGGGGCTGGAGAGAGCCCCAGGTGAGTAAACCTAATTTTCATAAATTTGGCTGATAACTCCTTTAACCACTTTACCCCCGCGCGTACGTATTTCTCCGCCCCTTTTTCCATCCTTTAAAAACCAGAGACGGAGAAACACGTACTTTCCGCGTTCCCGACGCTGCCCGCGCTCCCGCTCGTAAACACGCCGCCCGCCGCTAGTAAAACCGCCGCCGCCCGCTCGCCCAGAGATCAATGAACGGGAAAATCCATTCCCGTTCGTTGATCTAAGCCCCGCAATGATCCGCTGCTCTCCTATGGGCAGCGCGATCATTGTGAGAAAAAACTCATGTGTCCAGCCTCCTTATTCTTCCTCCAAGCTTCCGGAAGGAAGCTTGGAGGTCGCATTAAAACAAAAAGTTACTGTGGCCATCTTGTGGCCAAATAGTAAACTACACCCTACACATTTTTCACATACAAATAAATGACTTTTACACATAAAATTAACTCATTACCTCCCACACTCCCCATTTTTTTTTTTTTGTAATTAAAAAAAAAATAAAAAATTTACAATTAAAAAAAATACATAAATAGTTACCTTAGGGACTGAACTTTTTAAATATTTATGTCAAGAGGGTATAACACTGTTACTTTATAAACTATGGGCTTGTAATTAGGGATGGACGCAAAACTGAAAAAAATGCACCTTTATTTCCAAATAAAATATTGGCGCCAAACATTGTGATAGGGACATAATTTAAATGGTTTTATAACCGGGACAAAAGGGCAAATACGTTTCATGGGTTTTAATTACAGTAGCATGCATTATTTAAAAACTATAATGGCCAAAAACTGAAAAATAATTATTTTTTTCCCCACATTTTTCCTATTTTCCCATTAAAACACATTTAGAAAAAAATAATTCTTGGCATAATGTCCCACCTAAAGAAAGCCTAATTGGTGGCGAAAAAAACAAGATATAGTTCATTTCATTGCGATAAGTAATAATAAAGTTATAGACGAATGAATGGAAGGAGCGCTGAAAGGTGAAAATTGCTCTGGTGGTCAGGGGGTAAAACCCCTCAGTGGCGAAGTGGTTAAAGAGGAATTGTTGCGAAAATCTTAAAATTTAGAACACAAACAAATAAGAGTAAAATGAGCCATAAATGACTTTTCTCCTATGTTGCTGTCACTTACAGTAGGTAGTAGAAATCTGACATTACCGACAGGTTTTGGGCTAGCCCATCTTCTCAAAGGGGTGGGGGGGGGGGGGATTCTCAGGGTTTTCTTTATTTGTAAAAGCACTTAGTGAATGGCAGTTGCTCTGTCCAACTGCCAAAATAGTGTGCAGCAAGCAGGGAGGCTGGCCATCATCATTGTATAAATCCGCCCCCTGACCCCCATTGGACAGATCATTTTATAAATTAAAAGAGCCCGCCCCCCCGCCATTCTCATGAAAATCAGTCCGCGAATGGACGAGAGGGTGGGTTCATATGCCGCCATCTTCTATTCCAGGAAAGGAAAATTACCGGAAGGTAAGTATTCAATTTTCCTGTTTCCTGGAAAGAAATGGCGGCATACTGATGGGATCTACAAAATCAGACAGAGAGGGAGGGTAAATGCAAATCGAAACGTAATTTCTTTCTTTACCACAGACAAAACTGATTCACCAAACTTTAAAGTAGTAAGAGCTGCAGGGTTAACATGGTAGTGTTTGAGAAAAGTATGCGATGATGACCAACTGGCTGCTTTACAAATAGTGTCCAATGAAACTTTTGCAAAAGATGCCCAAGAGGCTGCCATGCCTCTAGTGGAATGTGCATGAATCTCGGATGGTACTTGCAAGCCTCTTGTTTTGTAACACAACTGTATTAGCTTAACTAGCCAGTTAGCTAATGTCCTGGAAGTAACTGCACTACCTTTGTTTGGACCTTGAATGTTTATAAACAAGCGATCTGATGATCTGAAGGTGCTTGTGCTGTTCATATAGGCTTTTATGCTTCTACCCACATCCAGGGGATGACACTGTTCGTCTGAGATGAATGTTGGTAAGGTTAACTCCTGATTTATGTGGAAAGACGATGCCACCTTAGGTATATGCTGAAGTACAGGCCTGAGAACAACTCTATCAGGATAAAACTGAAGAAAATTCTCTGAGCAGCCTAGGGCTTGTAAGTCTGATACTCTTTTCGCTGAGGCAATTGCCACTAGAAATACAGTTTTCAGTGTAGTATTCAACAGAGATGCTGACTCTACTGGGTGAAACGGTGGATTGGATAAAACTTCCAAGACCACACATAGATCCCATTGTGGGAAAAATGGTTTCCTAGGTGGTCTCAGTTTTTGTACTGCTTGTATGAACTGGATGATTAATGGATTCAAAGCCCATTTATGACTCGTCAAGGCCGAAAGCGCTGAGACTTGAACCTTTATGGCAGAAAGGCTTACCGTAATTGTAGATCAACTCCTGTTTGAAGGAAGGCTAGAATGTACTGTACTTTGGGAGCAAGAAAGTCAAATTTCTTTACAGATGCAAAGTTTGCAAATTTCCCCCAGATTCTATGGTACGTAGAGTTTGTGGAAATCTTCCTGGCTTTTAGCAAGGTAGACGTGACCTCTTCAGAGCAACCCAATGCTAGAAACTTTTGCCTCTCAATCTCCAGGCCGTCAAATTGAGACTGTTGACGTTCGGATATAGTAGTTGACCTTGACAAAGAAGGTTCGGAACCTGGGGTAGTTTGAATGGATCTTCCAGACTCAACTCTGATAGGAGAGTGAACCAAGGCCTTCGAGGCCAGAACGGCGCAATAAGGATGATCGAGCATGACTCTAGTATCAGTCTTTGTAGTAGTCTCAAGATTAGTGGGAAAGGAGGGAATGCATACCCCAGCTGGAAATTCCACTGTGCTGTTAGGCAGTCTGTTGCCTCCGCTGTCGGCTGGTAATAGCGGGATAAGTATCTCGGCAACTTCGAGTTCTCTGCTGAAGCACACAGGTCCACCTGTGGAAGGCCCCACTTCTGCACAATTAGGTTGAATATGTCGCTGTTCAGACCCCATTCGTTGGGATCGGCAAACTGTCTGCTCAGGCGATCTGCTAGTATATTCTGTGGCCCTGGGAGATGAATTGCTGTCAGATGATCTAGATGCTTTTGTGCCCAAGACATTATGTGAATTGATTCCTGAAGAAGTGCTCGACTCCTCGTTCCCCCTTGTCTTCTTATGTAAGCTACTGCCGACACATTGTCTATCTGTAATAATACTGATTTCCCTAGAATTAAGTGCTGAAAAGACTTCAGAGCCAAGAATGCTGCCCTGAGTTCCAGAATGTTGGAGGGTTCCTGAGCACAAGGGATCCTCCATTTCTGCTGCACACAAAAGTCCTGACAATGCGCCCCCCAACCTGCTAGACTTGCGTCTGTCGTTATTACGATAGGGATTGCCTGCTGGATCTGAAGACAGTTCCTCAAGTTCTTTTCCTGTTTCCACCAATGCAGGGAGATTTTCACTTCTAGAGGTAGTTTGAACATCTGTGACATACTCCTTTTGTTCCAATGGTTGAGAAAAAAGATTTGAAAAGTTCTCAAATTCCAGTGGGCCCATTTCACCATTGGGATTGTTGATGAGAACGTCCCCAACAGGCTCAGGCACGTTCTGGATGATATGTACTGGTGACATAATATTGATGCTACCTTCCGCTGAATGGATATTACTTTCTGGCACGGCAGACAGATCTTGCTTTGATTGGTTATGAATCTGGCCCCTAAGAAGATCATGTCTTGAGATGGGGTTAACTGGCTTTTTGGGAAATTTATTAACCATCCCAGTCTCTGCAGTTCTTGTAACAATATTTTTTGGTGATGTAACAGCACTTCTCGATCTTGATTGACAAGCAGTATGTCGTCCAGATAATGGAAGACCCTTAGGCCCTTCTGTCTGAGGGAGGCAATGACTGGGAGAAGAATCTTTGTGAATGTTCTGGGTGCTGTTGAAATTCCGAAAGGGAGACTTTGGAATTGCCAGTGTATGCCGTTGATCGCAAACCTTAAGTATTTCTGAAAGCTTTTCTTGATTGGAATATGGAGGTATGCATCTGATAGATCCAACGTTGCCATCCAATCGTTCACCCTCACGACTTTTATGATAGTCTGTAATGACTCCATCCTGAATCGTCGTGTCTTTATGTGACTGTTTAGGAATTTTAGATCTAACACCGGTCTCCATCCCCCCGATGACTTTGGGACCAAGAACAATGGAGAATAAATTCCTGTTGATTCTTTTTGGCGTGGGACTGGAACTATGGCCCTGCATTGGACCAGAGAATTCACGTAGTCTAATAGGATCTGACACTTTACCAAATTCGGAGGTAGCCGAGTTTCCAGAAATCTTGATCTGGGAGGAGACCTTTTGAATTTCCACGAATGACCTCTTTGTAAAGTCTTGAGTACCCAGCCATCTTCCACTGTATCCACCCAGACTTTCCAGAAAGAGTGCAATCTTGCTCCTACTGGCTCTGTCTGGGCGGTCGCACCTTCAGAAGGGTTTTGAGTTCTGACTTGCTCCTGGATTTGGTTTGGGCTTTCCAGACTTAAGAAAGGACGCCTGTGTCCCTTTCCAATTTCTATTAAATGGCTTCCCTGGTTTGTATGTACGAGCCTGTTGAAACCTGGAAGAAGACTGTGGTTTGTTTGGCTGTTGACGGGTTGTCCTGGGTTTTCTGTCTTGGGGCAAAAGTCCCGATTTTCCTCCAGTGACTTTAGCAATGGCGTTGTCCATTTCTGACCCGAAGAGATGTTTACCGTCAAACGGTATTCTACACCAGTTATTCCTGGAAGATTGGTCTGCAGACCAAGGTTTTAACCATAGAACTCTCTTTGCCGTAACATTATGTAACATGGCTCTGGATGACGATCTGATAGTGTCTATGGCAGCTTCTCCTATAAAGTCACTGGCCAGTTTTAACTCATCTAAGGCTTTGATAATTTCAGCTTTATCTGTGTCTGAGTTGAGTGCGACTTCGATGTTATCCACCCAGACTTTTATAGCTTTGGCAAGAGAAGTTAAGGCTACCGCCGGCCTGCAGGCCGCTCCTGCAGCCAGAAACGCCTTTTTAATATCAGTATCTATTTTCCTATCTAAAGGATTAGAAAAAGACACTGCATCGTCCATGGGAAGAGTAACATGACGAGCCAGTCTCATAATTGACGCATCTATTATGGGGGCAGAGTCCATAATTTTTGAATCTTCCTGGCTTAACGGGTAAAGTTTTGCAAATCTGTTTGATAATGAAGTCTTCTGATCCACTTTACTCCATTCTTTCAAAAATATATCTTTTATCACTTTCATAAAGGGAAAATTGGTCGGTTGTTTGTCTAGATGCGGGTAGTACTTGTCTGGTTCTTGAGAAACTTCCTTTTCTTCCTCCCATGCTATTGCTGCCTTGATTGCTGAGACAAAGGCGGGCACTAGAGCAAAATCGAATCCCATAGGCGGTAGGCCTGAGGCTGGTGTAGACTCTTCCTAATGTGCCTGAGATGTAGAGGGCACCGGCTGATTAGCCGCCAGCTTCTCAAATGTCTCTTGTACTGCCTGTTGGATGAAGGACATGACTTGCTGGTTTTCAGAGTCTTTGTCCCTGCCTAATTCTGTGAAACAAGCTTCACAGACCATCTTGTCCGGAAGAGCTGGTTGACCACATGACCAACATAACGTTTTTGCTGTTTGATCAAATCTGTGGGCCTCCCTAGGCAATGGTCTAGGAGATTTACTCCTGCCGTAAGAACGTCTCCTATGCCTGTATTCATAGTCATAGCCTGGCGAATATCTCCTGGGAGAATTTCCTTTCCCTGATCGGTGATCTCGTCTTGGAGATCTGGAGATCTGCTCCTGCGTGATCTATAGTAGCCACTGGAGCAATAGCGATCCGAGGAACGCCTCCTAATAGGAGAACGTTGTCTAGATGATCGCCTTTTAGGCGAATAATTGTCATCTCTGCGAGACTTTTCCACACGCTTTCCAGGGGATTTCCTTTTCGATGAGCTTGCATCGTAGGAGGCCTCTCTGGTGGACTTGTTCCTTTTTGATTTTGAGCGTGATCTGGATCTCGATGAGGAATGGTGACCTTTAGACACCTCTCTCCTCTTCTCTCCTCCTCGCGGACTGCGGAGACACAAAAAAGATATGTTTCCACTAAGAAAGTCCGCCTTGAAAAGGGAGATAGCGCACTCTTTTAAATAGAAGTCCCACTGACCCCTGTGCTGAAAAGCTATAATATATAAAACACCCTGTGAATAAACTTAGATGGAGAGTCTGAAAAACCTCTCATTACCTCTCCTGAGATGCTGATGCTGATGCATTGTGGGTCTCCTGACCATCCATCCTAAACACATATAGCATATCATAAGCATATACACTTAATAAAAAACTGAAGAAATTCCACTACCTGTGTTGCTGAAGTGTCGCACTGGATCCCTGGAACGTTCCACCGTCCACTGTCACCTCCGACCAGAGCGGTACCGCAGCCAGCAAGGGCTGTACCCGCTCTGGCGTCTTTTTAAACTATCCTTCCTTTCCGGAAAGCCGTTCCGCTCTGCCGGCCAATCAGGGACAGTTTCGGCAAATCCCGCGAGACTTCCCTCTCCGTTGAGCAGGAAGTGAGGAAATAGCGTGTCGGCTAGACAAACCCCGCGCTAGCCCAACTGCGTTCAGCACAGGGGAGCAGCTACCAGAGAGGGCTGGCGCATTTGTAGACCCCGTTTAGAGGTCGCAATGCCGCTGCCATGACGGGAGAGGCTTAACCCGTCGTACACACGCCAAAAAGAAAAAAAGGTACAAAGAAACAAAATAGGCGCTTAAAGGGAAAAACAAAAACAAAAAACCAATGACCAGTCCATACGAGGACAGAAAAAAAAAAAGAGAATGGCGGGGGGGGGGGGGCTCTTTTAATTTATAAAATGATCTGTCCAATAGGGGTCAGGGGGCGGACCTAACCCATCAGTATGCCGCCATTTCTTTCCAGGAAACGTCATTCGTGATCACTTCAGGTGCATTTTCCAGGTATAGGCAGCTGCTCCCTAATGCCCACCAACAGTTGGTTACTGATCAGACCTTCTGGAAGATCATGCCTGAGCCCTGATATTATGTGATGTATTTCATGGCCACTCCTATTCCCCTGCCCCTTCCATACAGCAGAACATGGTTATCACCCAACAGCCAGAGTGGTTTGCATTATAAAAGTCCATCCGAAATGATCAACCTTTACTGCAGGTATAGCCTTGGCACATGCTAGAAGCCTCAGCCAAATAATGAGTCATGTGAACAGTAGCCCCGCCCCCTGGAGGTATCGGTGACCAGTCTGTCTGGCTGATCGCCTCAGCCGAGCGCATTGTTCTCCTAATCACGCACCGCCTCTGTCATGCATTGCGCCATTGCCACACCTTCCCTCTCCATAGCAACAGAGAAAGGCACTAGCCTGCAGGCTAGAGATGCATCTGTATATCACCCGGCCACATCCTGATTCCTGTGGGTGACAGTTCTAGTATATGTGCACAATCTCACATCCAGGACTTCTCATGAGCAACACCTCTCTTTTGGAACTCTCTCACACAGCCTGTCCATCTTGCTCTGAGCCTGGAAATTCTCAAACCTACCCTCAAGACACAGCTATTCAGACTAGCCTGTAATTGGTGGCTGGATAGAATACTGGTTAAAGTGTACCAGAGCCGATAAAATATAAAAGACTTATACATACCTGGGGCTTCCTCCAACCCCATACGCACGGATCGCTCCCACGCCGCTGTCCTCCGTCTTATTCTTCTTCTGTACCGGGTCCTGTAACTTTAGCCAGTCGCGGCCAGTCTGCGGAAAAGAAGTGCGCCCTCTACTCCAGCAGCCGCTGGAGAGATACATAGAGGGAGCGCTTCTTTTGCGCAGACTGGCCGCGACTGGCTAAAGTTACAGGACCCGGTACCGGAGCTGGAGAAGGCTGAGGATGGTGGTGTGGGAGCGATCCGTGCGGATGGGGCTGGAGGAAACCTCAGGTATGTATAAAAAACTTTTATTTTATCTCAGCTCTGGTTTCCTTTAAGGTTTCTGCCTTTGACATGGGAGACCAGGGTTTTAATCCTGGCTAGGGGCAGTAACAGTTCAGTAAGAAGTCCTTGGGCAAGACTCCCTAACACTGCATGGTGGCCTCTTGAGCTCGTCCTCAGTGGCTGTAGCTCTTGAGCGCTTTGAGTCCAGCAGGAGAAAAGCGCTATACAAGTGTTACAAAGACGATTATAATTTGCTATAGCTAGAGTTTGAGGCTCACTCCAGTGTCTCCACCCCACTACCCTCTAGATTGTAAACTCACAAGGGCCCTATGGTTTCCAGTTTCTGGGGTCCTTTTGTACGGACCCCTCATATCCCAGGGACAGTACCATTACATCCACACATGCAGAATCATGAGCCCTGCCTAACCTCTCCACCCGCCCGGCGGGCCCCGGGGCACAGCGGGTTCTTGGGGTCGTGTCTGGGAATATTCTCCTGTGGCGGTTTCTCCACTTGCCCCTTCCAGGGCCGGTTCATGCGATGGGCGGAGACCAATACCCATTCATCGCGGAGCGGGTTATAGCGGTTGTGCTGGTGCTCTGCAACGGGAAATAATAGGAATTTAGCAGTACTGATATAGCCAATAGAAAGCTCTGAACCGCCCACAACAAACACATGACTTCAGTACGTATAAAGCTACAGTGTCATTATACAGGATATAATATACAGCATGCAGCCAGTGTGTGTACAGCAGACAGGGAATGTGACAGACACACAGGGATATAATATTATTATACAGGAGCATGCAGGCAGTGTGTTTACAGCATGCAGGAAGTGTTACAGACACACAGGGATATAGTGTCATTATACAGAACTAGTAGACCTAAGCCCGTTTAAAAACGGGCTCTAGGTCTGTGTTCTTGGGCACGCGCGCGCCAAACATGCGCGTGCCCACGCCGCACATCTGGCCGCCTGCTCACACACCACCTGCTCCACTCCCTGGCCCTGTCCCTGGGTCCGTGCTGCGCACATGCGCACACTGCCTTGCAGCACGGACAACGCTACACAGAGACAGGTGTCCGCAGCACGGACACTTGTCTCTTATTATAGAGGTTATAATATACAGCATGCAGCCAGTGTGTGTACACAGCAGGCAGGGAGTGTTACAGACACACAGGGATACAGTGTCATTATACAGAATATAATATACAGCATGCAGCCAGTGTGTGTACAGCAGGCGGGGAGTGTGACAGACACACAGGGATACAGTGCCATTATACAGAATATAATATACAGCATGCAGCCAGTGTGTGTACAGCAGGCAGGGAGTGTGACAGCCCCGCAGGGATATAGTGTCATTATACAGAATATAATATACAGCATGCAGCCAGTGTGTGCACAGCAGGCAGGGAGTGACAGACACACAGGGATACAGTGTCATTATACAGAATATAATATACAGCATGCAGCCAGTGTGTGTACAGCAGGCGGGGAGTGTGACAGACACACAGGGATACAGTGTCATTATACAGAATATAATATACAGCATGCAGCCAGTGTGTGCACAGCAGGCAGGGAGTGACAGACACACAGGGATACAGTGTCATTATACAGAATATAATATACAGCATGCAGGAGGTGGGACAGACACACAATACAGAATATATACCATACCACTGGGCTGGAAGCTGACCTCAGGCTCCATAACACCAAACACAGCTCCTAACACTGCCAGCTACAGCATTACACAGCACAGGGGATAGCTGGTCATGTGATCAGCCAGTCATGTGACCAGCAAGTCACATGATTCACACTCACACACAGCAGCAGACAGATGCGCAATGATTCTGTGCAGGAGAAATGACAGTGTTACTAGCTAGCCTTTGTATAGCTTGAAACCGACATGGGCATGATTTACAAAGCTTTTTCACCTGTTTTCACCTTATCTATGTTACATTTTAAAACTTCCAAAGAACAAAAATATAATATAATTAAGGTAAGAAAAGTAATATTGAAATGAAGTTAATCAGGAACAACTTACTCTGATTATTTTGCTTGTAAATGCGTTGAAAGGTTATTTTTATTACTTAGGTGATAAATAAGACCTTGTGAATAGAGCCCATTATGCCAATTACATGTACAATAAAATTAGAAAATATGTTTCCCCATATTTGTTTTACTCGCGTGTGAACTTATTGTTTCAGGATGTAGATTCTGTGTCCTAATTAGTGCTGCTTGTAGGTTTTAGGGTCCGTTTCCACTGCTGCGGAAATTGGGCCGAATCCACAGAGTTTCTCTGCAAGCAAATCTCTGCCATAGGGGATAATGCTGCAGCCGCCTAAATCACTTGCCTTAGCGATTCGGCCAACATTGCATTTATTTTCGTGTGTGGGGGGGGGGGCAGCGAATTCCATAGCTGTGCATGGCACGACTTCTAGGATTCAGCTGCGTCCTCGCATAGGAAGGAAGTGTCACAGCGCATCTCGCAGGACGCACGGCGGCTAGTGGAAAAGGCCCGGATGGAGAATCTACGTCCTGCATTAAAAACCTGCTGCCGCTGCTCGTGTTCGGTCCTGTGAATGATTGCTGTTAGTAAATAGCAACAATCATGAAAAAGACTCGTTCACATCGAGGGGCGATGTTTTCATGCGCAGAAGATTTTCAGAATCGCCCACAAAACACTTGTGCAATGAATCTCTATGAGAAGGTTCATATCAGGGCGTTTCGTCCGCTTTGCGGTGCCTGTACCAATTTTGGGGCGATTTAAACGCTCACACAATCACTTTATGCGGCGACTGCGGTCGTGATTTTAATTATAAATACATTGTATTTATTTTTTTCCAGGTCAAAGAGTTCACTTCCTGACTTGCGTCACGGAGTGTATTAAAAAAATCGTTTTGCAAAAGCGCTTAAAAAAAATGCAGCATGCAGGCAAGCGTGAGGAGGCGCTCTAATAAAATTGTGCAAAAAATCTCAAAACGCTTGCGTTTGCAATTTCGATTTTAGATGTGAACAGAGCTTAAAAAAAAGTGGAAAACTGTATGTAGCACATTCTATTATTGATATTATTATTAATCTGTATTTGCGGAAATGTTGAGCAGATTCTGGCAGTGACAGGTGAGGTTACAGTGCGCTGCAGTTCCCGGCACCGGCCGCCAGGTGTCACTGTGCTGCGCAGACTCTGCTCCCGCCCCTGCTCCCCGGTGATTGGCTGGAGGGGACGCAGTCTCCCCGGTGATTGGCTGAGGCGCGCCGGGCGGTCGCTGCGGCAGTAGGAAGTGACCCTTGGCTCCCGCACACAGCCGCTGCACTCCGGGCACCATGCTGGGCAGCTCCCGGGCGCTGAGGGCCGCGCTGCTGCTGGCCGGGCTGGCGGTGATGGTGGCGCTGATCAGGAACTGGATGACCAAGAAGGAGAACATCTTCTCGCGGGAGGAGATCTCCGCCCTGGCCCGGGAGCACGCCGGTACATGCCCCGCCCCCTGCCGGGTCACCTGAGGGGTCAGCAGAGGAGGGGGGGTGGCTGCATTGGAGGTCCTTAGTGGGGGTTGGGCATTGGTCACTGATAGAGGGGACTGTCTGGGTGTTCAGTGGGGGGTATTGGATGGATGGGTGGTGGGCACTGAGTGTTCAGTGGGGGGTATTGGATGGATGGGTGGTGGGCACTGAGTGTTCAGTGGGGGGTATTGGATGGGTGGTGGGCACTGAGTGTTTAGTGGGGGGCATTGGATGGGTGGTGGGCACTGAGTGTTTAGTGGGGGGCATTGGATGGGTGGTGGGCACTGAGTGTTTAGTGGGGGGCATTGGATGGGTGGTGGGCACTGAGTGTTCAGTGGGGGGCATTGGATGGGTGGTGGGCACTGAGTGTTCAGGGGGGGGGGGGGTATTGGATGGATGGTGGGCACTGAGCGTTCAGTGGGGCTATTAGATGGGTGGTGGGCACTGAGTATTCAGTGGGGGGCATTGGATGGGTGGTGGGCACTGAGTGTTGAGTGGGGCTATTAGATGGGTGGTGGGCACTAAGTATTCAGTGGGGGGCATTGGATGGGTGGTGGGCACTGAGTATTCAGTGGGGGGCATTGGATGGGTGGTGGGCACTGAGTATTCAGTGGGGGGCATTGGATGGGTGGTGGGCACTGAGTATTCAGTGGGGGGCATTGGATGGGTGGTGGGCACTGAGTATTCAGTGGCCCCCACTGAATACTCAGTGCCCACCACCCATCCAATGCCCCCCACTGAATACTCATCCAATTGGATGGGTGGTGGGCACTGAGTATTCAGTGGGGGGCATTGGATGGGTGGTGGGCACTGAGTATTCAGTGGGGGCATTGGATGGGTGGTGGGCACTGAGTATTCAGTGGGGGGCATTGGATGGGTGGTGGGCACTGAGTATTCAGTGGGGGGCATTTGATGGGTGGTGGGCACTGAGTGTTCAGTGGGGGGCATTGGATGGGTGGTGGGCACTGAGTGTTCAGTGGGGGGCATTGGATGGGTGGTGGGCACTGAGTGTTCAGTGGGGGGTATTGGATGGGTGGTGGGCACCGAGTGTTCAGGGGGGGTATTGGATGGGTGGTGGGCACCGAGTGTTCAGTGGGGGGCATTGGATGGGTGGTGGGCACCAAGTGTTCAGTGGGGGGCATTGGATGGGTGGTGGGCACCAAGTGATCAGTGGGGGGCATTGGATGGGTGGTGGGCACTGAGTGTTCAGTGGGGGGCATTGGATGGGTGGTGGGCACCGAGTGGTCAGTGGGGGGCATTGGATGAGTGGTGGGCACTGTCTGAAGCAGGCAGTTGGGGGGCATTGGATGGGTGGTGGGCACTGTCTGAAGCAGGCAGTTGGGGGGCAGCTGTAGCAGAGTGTGGGGGAGGGGGTGAATAGGGTTCCCCCTGCTGGTCAGGCAGTGTGCTGTGGGATTATCCGGTTCAGGAGGCATTGAGGTATAAAAGAGGGGTGATGGGCATGTCCTGGGCTTTGGGGTGGTGGTCAGGGATTGAGGAGGGGAAAGACAGGTGTTTCAACAAAGTAGCATACATGTCACTATGCAACTAATAACTCCTCCTATGGTGCCCCCCCCCCCCCAAGGGGCAATGAATAACCCCCCTCCCCTGGCATTAAACCAATATCCCATCCTCTGTGGGCAACTAACAACCCCCGTATAATTAGTTGATGCAAGGCAGTGCCGTGCTATACAGTAAATGAGGGAGGTTGCACAAGTGTAAAAGAATATGTATGCTCCCTTGACAGGTATGCTAGAAAGTCAGAAATGCCGTTTATCATATCTATGGAAAGTGAGACCTTAGGCTGGGGAAATTGGCCAAGAAGGGGACACAAAGGTAATGCACAACAGGCTCTAAGAACTTGGTTACCCTCAGAGTTCAACCTTTAAAACCTTTGGAGCCAGAGCTCATGCTGCCCCTACATTCTGGAATGCCTTGCCCTACCCTATCAAAACAGCTCCAACCTCGGACGTGTTTCATCAGAACTGAAACATTTAGTCTGGCGTTTATGATCGTATAAATTTCCCCCGTAATGCTTTATATACGCCATGAAATCTTCCTGTCAGATCACTGGGTGGAACGACCATTTCTGTCATGTCCAATCGGTTTCCAACTGAGAAAGGAATCGATTTTGAGATCAGTACTGCACAAAATTGATCTTGTTCTTGATAGGAAGTGAATTTGGCATGTTGTAAATTGTCCACCGAACTGTCGATCTGACAGGAAAATTGCATGGTGTGTACCAGGCATTACACATAAACTGCAGCTATGTACTGATCTGAAGAAAGTCTATGCGAGTCCTAAACTTTGTTGCTGTGATGCCACCATCCTATTAATGCCTTCTCTCTCCTCCAGGTCTGGACTATGAAGTCGCCTTCTCTAAGATCATCATTGAGCTGCGGAAGAAGCACCCGGGTCATATCCTGCCGGACGAGGATCTGCAGTGGGTGTTTGTGAACGCCGGAGGCTGGATGGGCTCCATGTGTCTCCTGCACGCCTCACTCACAGAATACGTGCTGCTATTCGGCACTGCGGTGGACACCGGCGGACACTCAGGTCAGAGATGGGACATGCTGGTCCTCATGTTCTGTTGTGTGTTCCATGCATGCCAGCCTACTCTGTGGCATGAGGGGGTGGGGCTATGGGAAAGGAGGTGGGGCTTGGCCAGCACATGCATCCATGTACAGTATATGTAATCGCGTGTTGTGGCTGGGTGATGACACACACATATACCAGACTGTGTAATTCCATTATGTGCCTTGTGTCAGAGCATTCGTCTTGCTGCTCCTCCTTGTCTTCACATCTGTTTTTAGTGTTTACAAGCAAAATTATTGTATCTCATTCATATGGGGGAGGGGGGGGAGGGGTAGCACTCTGCGAGATTACTTAAAGGGGAACTGAAAGGAGAGGGATATAGAGGCTTCCTTATTTGTTTCCTTTTAAACAATACCAGTTGCCTGGCAGTCCTGCTGATCTCTATGGCTGCATCACACACCTGAAACAAGCATGTGGCTAATCTTGTCAGATCTGACAATGAATCGGCATACGCTTGTTTAGGGTCTTTAGCTAAAAATATTAGAGGCAGAGGATTAGCAGGATAGACGGGCAACACTTTATGTGTCCTTAAAAATGGACCTGAACTCTTGCACACTACAGAAGGAAAGCGTAGAGAAATGCACCCTGAGAGAGTAATCTTGTTTACCTCCCCCTCATCTGTGTCTAATCACAAGTTGTAATTTGATCTCTCCCCATGGCAGCTGGCTGCCAAGGCAGATAAGCTCATTTGAAAGCACAGGATGTTAATAATGTCTGCTTCCATGAAAGCAGGAAGTAGAAACACTGCAGATTTATTGCAGGATCTGTATCAGCTGTAACAAAAATGTTTTTCTATAAAGGTTATTATGCTGTTGCTTATCTTTTAGAGCAGAGGGGAAGTACTGAGTTCAGGTCCGCTTTAAACCAAAGACAGAAATATGAAGTAGTTGACTTTAGAAACAATCCTATATTTGTACAGTTTTCTCCATTTTCCTGCCTCATACAGTATTGTTATTTTGTTGTGGTGGCTTTTCCTAGATCCTCCTATTCCCATGAAGAACAATTGGTAATCTGGCTGGATAAGTTGCTTATATCACAGTAGCAGCACGCACAACGTTTCCATCGACACGTCCTTCATCGAGATCATGTTTTCACCAGTACTAGTTCCCTGGCTGTAACCATGGAGTATCAGCAGCTCTCTGCCTGTTTGCACACCGATGACACGGCCACTCCCCCTGCCCTTGATGTGATGGTAGCAGAGGTGCAGGATAGTAGCCTTGTACTTATACCTCGGGGTCATGGTCAGCTTACTGCTGACTCTGCATATCTGATTATCACAGGAGTCCACAGGTGGCTCTTATCAGTGCCTGCAGGGGAGAGATCCTCTGTTTGCCTTCAGCCTACAGTTCACATCATTCCTCATTGCTCCATATTCACTGTTCATGGAATGTGTGTGGCGGTACAGCCTTTGTGTGCGCTTTATTCTAAGAAATATGGGGTCTGCCATCTTTATTCCTTTTTATTTATGCCAGTTGCCCGGCTGTCCTGCTGTTCTTCTGACTTCAGCGCTGTCAGGCCTGACACAAGCATGCAGCTGGTGGCATTTGTGTTTTTGCAAAAATTTGGATCAATTCGCATGCTTAATTAAAGTTGGCTGAGCAGCCCCTGCCTGTGGCCTGACCAGCAATTTGTGAGGTGAACCAACAGTTGTACCTTTGTTCTTTCTCATTGCTCACACCGCGTGTCAGATCTGCACCACTCCATTACCTCATCGCACGCACGCTGCAACAGAACATGTCGTCAGCCTGTAGGATGACTCTGCATCTGTGCTGCCTCGGCCAAGTGATGTCACCCAGGGGATAGGGACTTAACTTATTATTATTATTATTATTTGTGTAAACAATATTAGTGACATACTGTGTGTGTTTTTTACCGAGCAAAGCTTGTGAGAAAACACCATTAAAGCCTTGTACACATGCTAGACAGTTTTGGCTAAAGGCAGACGGTCCAAATCGAACGTGTGCAGCGGCCACAAGATTGAGTGCCAGATTGTCTCTTCTGACCATAGCCTGAGACGTTCTCATCCTTACCTCTCCCTCCTCCTTGTGCACCTCACCAATGTCCACCTGACCCTTTCCATGGAAACAGAATGCATCGCTAGACTCTAGGCTAGCAACATGTCTGTACAGCACCCAGTCCTAAACTTTTGGTTAGAGATCAAGTCCTGAACCCATCATTCTGATTCTGTAGAAGAGCCGCTATGGGGCCCTGTTCTGCCCATGCTTTTCCCTCCCTGGCAAGCTTGTTTGAGGAGTGAAGGGAGATAATCTCTCCAGCAGGGAAGCAGATAGACCCACACAGAGATGCTTTCTTTTCTTTCTCCCTTCAGTCACAATGCTTGCTAATGTCACTAATCTGCTGTCTGGTGTTACAGGACGTTACTGGGCGGAGATCTCGGACACCATACTGTCAGGAACCTTCCGGCAGTGGAAAGAAGGAACCACCAAGAGTGAAATATTCTATCCAGGTAAGAGCGCCCCCTGCAGGAAGCTATCAGAAAATGAGTTACACACAAATTAACTTGTAGTGAAGAGTTTCCTTGTGCTGTCTCCCCCTGCTGGTCACACTGGGGTGCTGTCACTAGGGGGTCCTGTGGGGTTAGATGGGCCAGTGGCAGTGATGGTCAGACACTGCTAGAGATTGTCAGGGGTGAATGTTGTCACTGTACACCCAGGACTGGGCACAGATGTCTCCTCAGTCAGTAGCAGATCCTGTGTGTGTGGTAAGTCCTCCATGGGCAGCGGTCACATTTATTACTGTCAAAGTACACCTCCTGCAAGAGAGATATGGAGTCTGCCATATTTATTTATTTTAAACAATATCAGTTGCCTGTCAGCCCTTTGATCTAGTTGGCTGCAGTAGTATCTGAATCACACCAGAAACAAGCATGCAGCTAGTCTTGTCAGATCTGACAATAATGTCAGAAACGCCTGATCTGCTGCATGCTTGTTCAGGGGCTATGGCTAAAAGTATTAGAGGCAGAAGATCAGCCGGCTAGCCAGATAACTGGTATTGTTTAAAAGGAAATAAATATGGCAGCGTCCATATACCTCTCACTTCAGAGGCTTGATACACTAGAGCGTCATAACTGCTGTCACAGTAGTTGTCACACGATCTGCCGTGCGCGAAGATTTGCACACGTAACGGGTTACGCTGCATGATAAACTAAGGTTTGTGTGAAACGTGAATGTGATTGCGCGCAAACCTTCGTTTACACGCGATCGTAATCCTTTGCCCGCGCAAACCTTCGGGCGTGGCAGATCGCGTGATAACTGCTGTGATAGCAGTTATTCCGTTTAGTGAATCCAGTCCCAGGTGTGCTTTAAGGACAGGTTTACAGTGAATGCTCTGCGTCATTAGTTTGTGCCTTTCTCAATGTAATGGCAACAGGTCCACTGTGTGGGTATCAATAAAATACACTTCTTGATCATTTGTATTGGTTGGTCCAATTCCAAGCTGCATACTGATTATCTGCATCTCCCCACCAAGCACGTTTGTTCTGCCAGCAATGTACACTGCCCAGCATAAAACATCGGTTTTCTCAATTTTCCATAAATGAAGTGCAGAGTGATGTCTCCACACTATTCCCCGCGGATGTGTGCACAAAGCACTCTGTATACTGTAACTCCTCCCCCTGGGAGGGTCATACTGACATACACCCCTCCTCGAACTAATTAAATAAATAACGGGAGGGGGGGGCCTTAATAAATATATAGATAGATAGGTGTGTGTGTGTACAGTGTGTGTGTGTGTGTGTACAGTGTGTGTGTGTACAGTGTGTGTGTGTGTGTGTGTACAGTGTGTGTGTGTACAGTGTGTGTGTGTGTACAGTGTGTGTGTGTACAGTGTGTGTGTGTGTGTGTGTGTGTGTGTGTGTGGTTTTTTTTTTTCCCCCCTAATATTGATTTAAACTGGTTGTTTATACTGGCCATTTCCTTTGACTGCTGAGTTTTTTTTCCTCAGTTTTGGGGCTTATTTCTGAAGATCAGAGCTGATCTATTGCTGTTTATGAACCCCCTCGACGTTCTTCTTTCTGGATTTTAGGGTCTAAAAGTGGTACAATTCTTTTGCATGGTTTTTAGGCCCTAAAACCTGGAAAAAATCATGCTGCCCCGGGAGTTCTGCAGCAGCCCAGCACTCACTCACCTCCTTGGGATCCAGCGCTGCAGTTTTCCCTCCGTTCTCCGGGTGGCGCTGTAACCCTATGGTGAGATTGCCAGCTGTCGGTATGACGACAGAAGGCGGGATAACCAGGGGGAAGCACAGCCTTGGAGGAGAGGAAGAGGAATGGCGGCCGCAGTCAGTATCCCCCGGGAGGTGGGTCAGGATGCCCGCTGCGCGCGTTGCTCTACACAGACCTCCCGGCGGCTATCACGAGTTCAGCTCGGGGATACCGCTTCTGGCATGTTTTTCCCACCTTGAGCTGTACTCATGATTACCGCTAAGGAGGTTAGAGGTCCTGTAGTGACACATAGTAGAATGCAGTAAATTATTCAATGGCCACTTTTATGGTAATTTTCCTGGTTTCAGCATTGCATTTTCCAAAGCTATATATTGGTGTTTAGCCTAGGCTGTTTAGCTATGTCCTCCCAGAGTATTCTGGGAAATCAGTATATTTTTTTTTTTGGGGGGGGGGGGGGGGGGCTTCAGAATTCTCAATAAACAAATATTACTCAGACTACCTGATAGGGCTAAAGTTGTCTCCACCAGTGATGCATTTCAGATTGTAAATCCGGGAGAGGAAAGATTTTACAATGGGCAAACACTGACTGACTAAATCTATAAATTAATATTGTATTGTAACAAATTGTCAATTTTATTAAGTACATTATTTTTATGACCGTTTCTCTTTAAATACTTCACGTTTTCTCCCCCTGCAGGAGATACCATTGTGCATGAGATGGGGGAGGCCACCTCTGTGCAGTGGAGCGCAGGGACGTGGATGGTGGAGTACGGCCGGGGGTTTATCCCCTCCACGTTGGGCTTTGCTCTGGCAGACACCTTCTTCAGCACCCAGGACTTCCTCACCCTCTACTACACGGTCAGAGTTTACACCAAGGCACTGATGCTGGAAGCCAACACCTACCTGTCCGAGGTGGGCTTGTTCTAACCGATGTCCCTCCTACTAGACACGGCACCAGCGGTGAGCGGGCCACTACCCAGCGGACTCGCCATGATTTGCCAAACCAACTTACTAGAAGATGTCTTTTCACCATCCGGATCTGTAAGACCTCCTGTCTGCCCAGCAGCTCACAGAAAATATCATCATACCTGGAGCTGATCAAACAACATGGCCGCCCAGAGGCTCGGAACTCGTATCATGCTGCAGCATAAAACGGGGCTAGAGAAACGCTGGCACCAGGGACTGAGGACATAGAAGGTGCTCTTGTAATTCAAGGGAACCAAAGGTGTGATGTATGGAGGCTGCCATATTTCTGTATGGTTTAAACAATGCAGGTTGCCTGGCTGACCTGCTGATCCTCTGCATCTAATAACCATACACTGAACAAGCACGCAAAACAGATGATTCTGACAAGATTAGCTGCATGCTTGTTTCAGGTGTGTGATTCAGACACTAATGACCAGAAGGATTAGCAGGACAGCCAGGTAACTGGTATTGTTTAAAAGGAAATGTATATGGCACCCTCCTTATGTTACTCACCTCTTGTTCCTTTTAAGGTATATGCTGGTCTAATAAGTCCCTGCATTTCAGGCTGGAGATTTATAGAGATCATAAGTGAGTCTGAAAACCTGGACTGGATTGATGTACTGACAACTGATGTGAGAGGGATATGGCGGCTGCCATGTTTCTTTCCTTTTAAGCAATACCAGTTGCCTGGCTTTCCTGCGGATCCTCTGCCTCTAATACTTTTAGCCACCGCCCCTGAACAAGCATGCAGCAGATCAGATGTTTCTGACATTCTTGTCAGATCTGACAAGAGTAGCTGCATGCTTGTTTCTGGTGTGATTCAGACACTACTGCAGCCAAATAGATCAGCAGGGCAGCCAGGCAACTGGTATTGTTTAACAGGAAATCAATATGGCAAATAAAATATGGATATTTTTCGCTTTAGTTATTCTTTAAAGCATGCCTTAACAAAAATAAATGTGGCGGCCATACCTGGAGGTTCATTCAGTGCCCCCATAATCTTGGAGAACCCTCAGCTTTACTGGCCTCATCTCAGTCTTTGTGCTTTTCAAAATCGCAACTGCTATGCGCTGAGCAATTGCACTTTTTCAGTGTGAAGCTGGGTGGTTGTTGTGTGCAGCTGGAACTGTAGTAAATCCAGGCTCTCTTACATATATTTAAAGTGAACCAGAGACGAAGCACCCACATGTATTTTGCCATATATATCAGTGGGAACATTAGAGAAAACACCTACCCTGCTGTCTGGTTCATTTTTTGCTATCAAACCTCTTTATTGAAAGTGAAGATAAACAATACATACTTATTAGAGCTTCACTACAGTCATAACAATGGGGAACTGAAGTGAAGAGTGTCTGGTTCATTTTTAACTGTTCAGCTTGCTTCTAATCAGCCCTGATAACATCCCTGACTGAGCATTCAGTCTGGCTTTGCTATAATGATTCAGCTATAATGATTCCTGAGCAGAGCCACAAGGGAGCAGGCTTGGGCTTGAAAAGACACCAGAGAACACAGACTCCGCTATAATGATTCCTGAGCAAAGCCAGACTGAATGCTCAGTCGGGGATTTTATCAGGGCTGATAACAATCAGGCTGAGCAGTGAAGGATGAAACAGAGAGCAGGGTAGGTGTTTTCTCTAATGTTCCCACTGATATATATGGTAAAATACATGAGGGTGCTTCGTCTCTGGTACACTTTGATAGGGAAAAATGGATGAAACCTGTTCTACAGTCACTAATTCACTTGCCTTCCAGCAGCCCTCACTATGATTTTCTTTGACCCAGATTACACATTTTAATTCATCCTCTCCAGGGTTTGTTGGATCGCTCATTGACTATAATATAATGCAAACATTTCTCCTGAGTTTTCTTGCCTTACGCCGGGCGTACTTGGCTCGATTTTTGCCGCTCGACTCCGCGCCCGATCGTTTTCCCCGCTCGATTCTGCAGGCGATTCTCTTATCTTCCGTTCGTTTTCTTATCTTTTTCCATTCACTGCTATCTGGAATCGAGCGGCAAAACGATTGGGTGGGAGATCGGACATGTCAGAAATGATCTATCCAGCCATCTAAATGGCTCAGAATCCAGCCGTGTATTCCCAGCATAAGATACTTTTTCACCTGATCACCACAATGCCACACCTAGCAAGTGGCAAAGAACTAAAACATAAAGAAAAGGGTAATATCAAATAAGTGTTATTTTTAGCACAGGGTTTTGTTTTTTTGTTTTTTTTTTTGCTGTGGGTTGAAAAGGTTTTGATGATGTGCAAGAAAACGGGGAAAATAAATGTATCGATCTCCTGTAATCTGATTAGATTTGTCTCCTGGGAGTGACTTTGTGAATCAGGTCTGTTGTGTTCCCGTAGGGGGATCCAGAACCTGGTTGCACGCTTCCTGTCGTCGTGCTTCCGCTGTGGTCGTCGTCCCCTCTCCTGTACCAGCTGTGTGTAAAACATACACTACTTGCTGCATGTGGCCTTCCAAGCATCATCTCCGGCAACCTACATACTTGGAAGTGATTGGTTATTAATGCAGATCTACACGGAATGACTGTAGGCCTAAAGGAACCTCTCAGGCCTGCAGCCGCCTGTTTGCCCTGATTGTAGGCACAGCTCCTGCCCTGTTACAATCTGCTCCAATAAGCTGCTCCTGTCACTAGATGAAAGCCTTGGGCACACTTGTAAAATGTCCGAATGACAGATTTTGCTGTTTTGGACCACAATCGTTAAAAGGTAGCTAAGCGACGGATATCTGGTATTCTGCCTGATCCATTTGGCAGATCAACTCAGATGACTATTGTGCGGTCGGCTGGTGTGTGCAAGTTGCTCAACATTGTTCCAGAGCAATAATTGTTTAGAATATCTGGTTGTGTGCGAGGATCTCTGTTAACAACAACAACAACTAACATTTGTAGAGCGCTTTTCTCCCATAGGACTCAAAGCGCATAAGCATGGCTCAGACCATCGTGGTACAGAGGAAGAATTTTATAAGTCTGGAAATGCCAGGCTAACCAGGTGGCTTTTCAGTCTGGATTTGAATAGCTCCAGGGATGGTGCTGTCTTTACTGGGTGTGGCAGGGAGTTCCAAAGAGTAGGGGCAGCATGACAGAAGGCTCTATCTCCAGATTTTTTGAGGTGCACTCTGGGAGTGACCAAGTTTATAGAACTAGCTGATCTGAGGTTGTGAGAGGTGTGGTGCAGCTTCAGCAAGTCCTTCATGTATCCCGGGCCCAGATTGTGCAGGGATTTGAATGTCAGCAGTCTTGTAATTCTTGTAATGTAGTTTTGAGCAATGTCGCTTTCGTGTGTGCCAACTTCTATCTAGTGTGTGCACAGACCTTACAATAGAGACAGAGCTGCATACAGCTCCTGTTGCTGCAATCGATGCACAGACCGAAGCACTAGAACCGACTTTAGTGTCCACATTTCTGCTGACTCAACACGACTGCTGTATTTGGAACAATTGCACTGAGTAAGCAGCGACCCAAAGCTTGAAGCCTCTCCTGTGCACTGATTGCGGCAGGAGAGGTGAGACCACTATTCTCATTGTGATTATCCCCGTTACTGCAGTGATATCTGTATTCTTAAGCCTACATACGTCCAATTGTACCACCTCTAAGAGATCTTGCCTACACAACCTGTTCATTGTATTCAAAATCTGTTAGCCCTCATGCTGCGTGGATTTGGTAAAATGGCCAATCGAAATTGGGTGTGTGCAGGGCTGTGGAGTCGGTACAAAAATCATCCAACTCCGACTCCAGGTACCCCAAATGGCTCCGACTCCTTAGTCTAATACCAGGGCTGTGGATTTGGTATAAAAATCATCCGACTCCTCAGTACCTGGAGTACCACCTACTCCAGGTACCCAGAATTACTCTGACGCCTGGATTCCGACTCCCCAGCCCGAGGTGTGTGTACCAGGCTGAAGTGGTGGAGATGTGCTGTGGATGAAGTCTCTGGACTCGATGGAGAGCAGATGTTGTGCTTCCCATGTGTCCCGTGCTTGGCGTTCCTCTGCTTAGCTACTCTTCACAGCTGTGGCCCTCTCCTCCTCCTGTGGCGGGCTGCTAGACACTGGTGATTCCCATACCCAATATGGCCGCCGGCCCTTTCCTGTCGCAGCAGCTCTGACTGACGGCCATGTGACCAGACGCGAGGGGGATTGGTGGATGGTTTTGCCGGATCAGGAGGGGCCTGCTATAGAGGCGTCCAGGAGGAGAAGGGGCCACATCTGTGACGAGCAGCGTTACAAGACATGGGTGGGGCTTCAGAGCAGTTCACAGAAGTACAGTCAGATAACGCACCCTTGCCTACAGCTAATTCATAGGAGTAAAGGTGCTGTACAGTACTCTAGTTCACTTATCAATATCCAGTCATAATGATTTATTAGTTGCAAATCCTCAATAGCAGATATGTGAAGATTAAAATCCATTTTGTGGCATCGGTTATGTATGTCCCTCAGATTTTCTCCCCGGCTGCTGCAGGAGTCTGTAGTGAGTTCTGGGTGGTCAGACAGGGAGCTGGGGGAGGGGAGATCTTCAGGCTGTGCTCCTGTGATCAGTAAATAAAGGTGCATATATGCATCCAATCTTAATTGGCCGATTTTTGCCACTTCACCATGGTATGAGGGCCAACAGATTATTACAATAAACTGGTTGTGTTGGTAAGCTCTCATACTACAGGGTAAAATCAGCCAATCAAAACTGGAAGTGTGTACCCACCCTCAGTAAGTTTAGTGCTTGCAGGGCAGGTAATGAGGCTGCAGGCAGACGGGTGCAAACCAAAAGGAAAAGCAATAATATACTATCTTTGCTTTATTGATTAGGAACTACTTGAATACTTATTTTTACTGTTGTCATTTCACTGACTAAACCCGCCCACTGTGCAGCTCAGTGGAGAGGGAGGAGTCTGCTGCTGCTGCTGATTCCGTCCTGTGTCTGTGATGTTAGCATTATCCCCCTCCTCTGATGGGGAGGAGTCTGCTGCTGCTGATTTCATCCTGTGTCTGTGATGTCAGCATTATCCCCTCCTCCTGATGGGGAGGAGTCTGCAGCTGCTGCTGATTCCATCCTGTGATGTCAGCATTAACCCTTCCACTGGTGGGAAAGAGGGAGGAGTCTGCTGCTGCTGATTCCATCCTGTGTCTGTGATGTCAGAATTATCCCCCTCCTCTGATGGGGAAGATCCGTAGAGATCGATCTCTCTTGACAACAGTGATTCTTTTAATTTTTTTTAACATCGTTGGTATTTTTTAATAAAATAAATTAATAAAGAACTGGTTTTCCATGAGTATCCGCAGTCTTGTTTTACTAAAAGGAAGTGGAGATCGGCAGATTGATGTGCGTCTGTGGATGAGATTTCTGGTAGATTGATGGTCGTGAGAGTGATTGGAAAGAGTATAGCAGCCCCTACTGATCAGCCCCACACATACAGACAGTTGTGTCGGCATACATATGAAATCTGCGCCGGTAGACTTGGGCGTAGGATACAGCTGGTATATGGCTTTTCTCCCATCGTCCTCCAGGACGGCTGCTGCTGCTGAGACATTGCATGTCTCCGGTCACACTGGAAACACCTGAAAATAAATTAAAAATGTAAATGAAGTGTGAGCCCATAAAGGAGCTCCTCCCTCCTCATTCACCAGTTTTTTGCTGTTTCCCATTCGTACTGGTCACCTGAATAGATTGGGAGTTTGTTATTTTTATTTGTACAGGATTTGGCCTGAGGCACCTGTATGTTAGTATAGGTAGGTTGCCTTATGATGGTCAGGGTCGAGAGCGGGACGCTCCGGCCCTCTCAGGAGGTGGAATGGTAGTGGTTACCTGTTCTCCTGTGTCCCTGTGGGAAACCGCCATAGCCGCCTAAATGCCTGGTGTTCGGGGAGCGTGCAGCTGGAGGTGGATCTGGCCGGCTCACATTGCGCACGGACTGAGCGTGTGACGTCATTTCCACTTCCGGCATGTGGTGGAAGGCAGGGGGCAGCGCCGAAAACCAGGAAGTGCGGCTATACAAGCCGCGCTTCAGCGCACGAGGAACGCCGCTCACTCTGCACATGGAGCAGATGCAGTCCTCCAAGGCAGCAGATGGGAATGCCCCGGCGGCCATTCCGGTGAATACAGGCACAAGTCCGCGGGTATGTAAGGAAAGCAAAGCTTTCTGTGTCTCCCCATTATACTGTTTGTTAGGAATCTAATAGGCCTTTCTGGTTTGTCTGTTTTTTTCTACAGAAAGCAAAGGAAAAGCAGAAGATTAGATGTAGGGTCTGTAATGCTAGACTGCAGGAGGGGGCTACTAGAAATATATGCAGAGATTGCCACTTAGAGTCTAAACAATCTTCGGTCCCTGAGAGGGAGGGATCCCAAGCTGCAAGGGCCTTGTTGGATCTTATGCAAACAGTTAAAGAGGAAATTTCCAACACTTTTACAGCTTTCAGATCTGCATTGTCTGTAACTCAGGAAGGGCAGATTATGGGACAGGAATCTCAACCACCTGCAATGACCGGACAAGGTTCTAAGCAAAGTGTTGTATCAGTTCAGTCCTCGGTCGGCCAAGACTCAGATCAGCAGTCAGCAGCACCTCAAAATGTGCCTATATCTCCCCTAGAGGGATCTTCTGTGGATTCTGGGGAAGAGGGTGAGGCCTTAGATTCAGACAGATCAGACAATTCGAAAACTGTAAAATTGTCGCGTTATCTGTTTTCTGCTGAGGACACAAACAAAATATTAAAAGCTATATATGACTCTGAACAGATAAAAGCTGATTTACTGGTAACTTCTGTCAGAGATGACATATACAAGGGTTTAGTTGTTCAGACTATGAAGGTCTTTCCCATACATGACTCAATCAAGGAACTCATAAGGTCCCAATGGAGAGAGCCGGAAAAACGTTTTTTTTTACCTAGATCCTTTAAGAGAAGATTCCCCTTTAAAGAGGAAGAGGAGTCTCCTTGGACTAAGTGCCCAAAGTTGGATGCGGCCCTGGCGCAGTATTCAAAAAACTCTGACTTCTCTTTCGAAGCCGCAGGATCCTTAAAAGATCCTATGGACAGAAAGGCAGAAGCTTTGTTAAGACGCGCATGGGATGCGGTGTCTTTTTCTTTCAAGCCAGCAATTGCTTCCATTTGCTTGGCTAGAAATTTGGTTAAATGGGTCGACGGGTTGCAGAGTCATCTTGTTGCAGGTATTCCACATGAGAAAATACTTGAATCCTTACCTGTTATTTCCAAGCCGGTGGCGTTTTTGGCAGATGCAGCTTCAGAGAGCGTAAGAGCTTCCGCTAAGGCTGCGGCTCTTGTCAACTCCTCCAGACGAGCGGTTTGGTTAAACACTTGGGAGGGAGATTCGGCTTCTAAACATAACTTGTGTTCTATGCAGTTCCAGGGCGAGTTCTTATTTGGGAAAGACCTTGATACAGTTCTAGAGAGATCATCGGATAAGGGGAAAAAATTCCCGGACAAAAGAAAGAAAGTACCTAAAAGACCCTTTACTAATAAAAGAATCCCACCTCGCTCGGAGTCTTCTAGAGGGGGGGTTTCAGTCCAAAAGGTGGACTTATAATGCAGGCAGGGGCAGGGGTTCATTTCTGTTCAACAAGCCTCAGGCCCCTCCCAATAAGCAGTCAAAATGACTATCAACCAGTAGGGGGGAGACTCAGTTTTTTTCTTCCTGTCTGGAAGGAAATAACCGAGAGCCCTTACATTCTGAAGTTGATTCAGTCGGGATACAAAATCGAGTTCAGTTCATTTCCTCCTCCCAGCAGACTAGTGACAGGGATCCCGAGGGATCCTCTAAGGGCCCAGGCCTTAAGAGATTCGATAATTTCATTACTAGAAAAGAGAGTAATCGAAAGGGTGCCCCTTCAGGAACATTTTCAGGGGTTTTATTCAAAGGTTTTTCTAGTGATCAAGCCCTCAGGAAAATTCAGGATGATTTTGAATTTGAAACCCCTGAACCCTTACATTGTGGGGAAAAAGTTCCGCATGGAAAGCATTACCTCGGTACGGAATTTGATGATGCCAGGCGCGTTTCTCGCGACGTTGGACCTAGAAGACGCTTATCTTCATGTACCAATTCACCCATCGTATTACAAGTACCTCAGATTTGCGGTACAGATCGGGGAAGCTATTTGCCATTACCAATATCGCGCTCTGCCGTTCGGGATCACGTCCGCTCCAAGAATCTTCACGAAGGTGATTGCAGAGGTAATTGCTTTCCTACACCTCCACAATGTAAGGGTTCTGCCATACCTGGACGATTTCCTGTTTCTCGCGGAAACAAAGGAAATTTTAAAAGAGCAGTTAGATTTTTCAATTCAATGGTTAAAAAGACTAGGTTGGATAGTAAGCAGGGAAAAATCCCAGTTGAATCCAACCCAAAGACTTTTGTTTCTGTAATTATTGTGGGACACGGAAGCTCAGATGGTCTACCTGCCCGAAGAGAAAGTTTACAAAATAGTACAAAAGGTACAGAAATTCAGAATAGGGGAGGAGGTTTCATTACGAGATGTCATGTCTCTACTAGGTCAAATGTCCTCAACCTTTCCCGCAGTAGAATGGGCTCAGGCTCATTCGAGGGACACTCAAGCCTGGTTCCTGTCAAAGTGGGACAGGAGTCAGGGGTCATTAGACAATTTGGTACAGGTACCAGACCTGATCCAAATATCCCTTCAGTGGTGGACTTGTGTAGATCACCTGTCACTAGGGAGACGGTGGTTTCAGAGGTCCCCCGCAAGGATATATACAGACGCCAGTTTATCAGGATGGGGGGCCCATTGCTCGACATTTCAGGTCTAGGGTTGCTGGAAGCAGGACATGATAGACAGCTCTTCCAACTTCAAAGAACTGATGGCTGTGAAGCTGGGTCTTCTACAACCCTATGACCAGATTATAGGGAAGGAGGTCTTAGTCTACTCAGACAACATAGTGACAGTATCATACTTGAGAAAACAGGGGGGTACCAGAGTAGACAGTTTGCGGGAGCTCTCATTACAGATAATGTATTGGGCAGAGTCGAATCTGATATCTCTGACAGCAGTGCACATTCAGGGGGTCAGGAACAGATGGGCAGACTCTCTAAGCAGAGGAATGACTATAGAGGCAGAGTGGCAGCTCAATCAGGAGATCTTTTTACAGATTGTACAGGAGTGGGGGTGGCCAGTAATAGATTTATTTGCGACCCCACAGAATGCGAAAGTAGAGGACTTTTGCTCCCTGTACCCCACGGTACCAGAGGATCGGCTAGATGCCCTGATGGTGGATTGGCCCAGGGGACTCCTTTATGCCTTTCCAGTGCAGTTTCTAGGCTAAAATGCACCCAGGGCGAGGGTGTAAAAATTGCGCCCCCCCCCCCCCCCCCCCCCGAAGCAAGGTATGGGTGCCCACAGTGTAGGTTAGCCAGGTCTAGTTGCACTCAGTATAGATTACCCCAGTATAGGTAGCCAGCTATAGGTCCCCCCAGTATAGGTAGCCAGGCATAGGTGAGCCAGTATAGTTGCCTCCGGTATAGGTTAGCCAGATAGGTGCCTCCAGTATAGGTAGCCAGTATAGTTGCCCACAGTATAGGTTAGATAGGCAGGCGTCCCCGTTATAAGTTAGTTAGGTGCCCCCAGTACAGGTTAGCTAGGTGGGTGCCTCTAATATAGGTAGCCAGAATAGTTGCCCCCCGCATAGGTTAGATAGGTAGATGCCCCCAGTATAGGTTAGTTAGGTAGGTGCCTTCAATATAGGTAGCCAGTATAGTTGTCACCTGTATAGACTAGCTAGGTAGGTAGGTGCCCCCAATACAGGTTAGATGAGTTAATGCTCCCACTATAGGTTAGATAGGTAGGTGCCCCCCAGTATAGGTTAGATAGGTAGCTGCCCCCCAGTATATGTTAGATAGGTAGCTGCCCCCCAGTATAGGTTAGATTAGGTAGCTGCCCCCTCAGTATAGGTTAGATTAGGTAGCTGCCCCCCAGGTTAGATAGGTAGCTGCCCCCCAGTATAGGTTAGGTAGGTGCCCCCAGTATAGGTTAGATAGGTAGCTGCCCCCCAGTATAGGTTAGATAGGTAGCTGCCTCCCAGTATAGGTTAGATAGGTAGGTGCCCCCCAGTATAGGTTAGATAGGTAGGTGCCCCCCAGTATAGGTTAGATTAGGTAGCTGCCCCCTCAGTATAGGTTAGATTAGGTAGGTGCCTCCCAGTATAGGTTAGATTAGGTAGGTGCCCCCCAGTATAGGTTAGATAGGTAGGTGCCCCCCAGTATAGGTTAGATTAGGTAGGTGCCCCCCAGGATAGGTTAGATAGGTAGGTGCCCCAGTATAGGTTAGATAGGTAGGTGCCCCCCAGTATAGGTTAGATAGTTAGGTGCCCCCCAGTATAGGTTAGATTAGGTAGCTGCCCCCTCAGTATAGGTTAGATTAGGTAGCTGCCCCCCAGTATAGGTTAGATTAGGTAGGTGCCCCCCAGTATAGGTTAGATTAGGTAGCTGCCCCCCAGTATAGGTTAGATTAGGTAGCTGCCCCCCAGTATAGGTTAGATTAGGTAGGTGCCCCCCAGTATAGGTTAGATTAGGTAGGTGCCCCCCAGGATAGGTTAGATAGGTAGCTGCCCCAGTATAGGTTAGGTAGGTGCCCCCCATGATGGAGGGGGGAGCCGCAGCCGCGGGGAGGGCAGCCCGACCTCTCCCTCCCTCTCCCCGGGCCGCCCTCCATGCGATCCCCCCTCGGACGGACTCGGAGTGCAGAGTTATTATGCGCAGGGAAGCGCTATAGAAAACTACTCACCTCGCTGGCTCCACGCGCTGCTCTCTCGCCGCCAGTCTCATCTCTGCCTACACGCTGATACACACACACGCTGCTAAACAGGAAGCAGCGTGTGTGTGTATCAGCGTGTAGGCAGAGAGAGGAGACTGGCGGCAAGAGAGCAGCGCGTGGAGCCAGCGAGGTGAGTAGTTTTCTATAGCGCTTCCCTGCGCATAATAACTCTGCACTCCGAGTCCGTCCGAGGGGGGATCGCATGGAGGGCGGCCCGGGGAGAGGGAGGGAGAGGTCGGGCTGCCCTCCTCCCCGCGGCTGCGACTCCCCCCTCCATCACAGCGCCCCCCTCCCAGCAGCGCCCCGGGCGGCGGCACGGCCGTAGAAACGGCCATGTGCCTTTCCTCCGTTCAATCTAATTCCCAGAGTATTAAGAAAAATAGAAAGGTCAGATTGCAGTGTGATCTTCATAGGTCCATGGTGGCCCAGAAGGACTTGGTTTCCGTGCTTACAACGACTAGTCCTCAAGGGTCCTTGGCATCTGGGCAGCAGAGAGGACCTGTTAGTTCAGGAGGGCCAGCTACACCCCAATCCTCAGATGCTGAACCTCACGGCTTGGATACTGAAGAGAGCATCCTAGAAGGGTGGGGGTTTTCAAAGAAGGTGGTTTCCACATTAGTCAAATGTAGGAAACCTTCAACAAGACAAAAATACAGGAAAATTTGGAAAGCCTTTTTACTTTGGAAGGAAAGAAATGGGGTCAGATCTAATGACCTAAAATTTATTTTAGAGTTTTTGCAGAGTGGAGTGGATCTAGGTCTAGCGGTTAGCTCTCTTAGAGTCCATGTATCTGCACTTTCGGTTTTCCTTAATAGACAGTTGTCAAAAAACAATTTTGTTACAAATTTCCTTTCTTCAGTAGCTAGAACTCAGCCAATTCCGGAGAAGCTAGTCCCACCTTGGGATATGTCACTGGTTCTTGATTTCTTGACGTCAGAGAAATTTGAACCTTTGACTGATGTACCATTAAAATTTTTATCTTTAAAAGTAGCCTTCTTGGTGGCAATCACCTCAGCAAGGAGAGTTAGTGACATCCAGGCCTTATCTATAAAGGATCCGTACATGATAATCCATCCAGACAGAATAGTTTTCAGGCCGGATCCAGCGTACCTGCATAAGCCTTGGCCTTCCATAGATCACAAGAGGTGGTACTACCTTCTTTCTCCACCAATCCTACCAATGATCGAGAAAGAAGATGGAGTACTCTGGACGTGAGGAGAGCAATTTTAATATATCTCCAACGAACAGCTGAGTGGAGGAGATCAAGTCATTTACTAGTCTCCTATGCGGGGGCTACCAAGGGCCTACAAACATCTAAGGGGACCATTTCTAGATGGGTGAAGGATGTTATTGCATTAGCTTACAGGGATTCGAATACTACAACCCCTTCCAAAATAACAGCACATTCCACAAGGTCTTTGGCAACTTCCTGGGCAGAAAGGTCAGGTGCAAGTCTAGAGCAGATTTGTAGGGCTGCAACCTGGTCTTCTCATACTACATTCTTCAGACATTATCGAGTGGAACTTCTGTCAAGCCAGGACCAAAGCTTCGGCCGGAAGGTCCTACAAGCCATCATCCCTCCCTAAGGTAAAGACTTCTCGTTGATCTCAGCAGCAGCCGTCCTGGAGGACGATGGGAGAAAGCCCCAGCTGCTTACCTGTAGCCGTGTTTCGGCGAGTCCTCCAGGACGGCTGCCTGAATTCCCAACCCTATATGAATCTATTATGTGTATGTGTATATATATGTGTGTATGTATATATATATAGATATGCACGAATGGGTTCTTGGGTTTGAACTGGTGAATGAGGAGGGAGGAGCTCCTTTATGGGCTCACACTTCATTTACATATTTAATTTATTTTCAGGTGTTTCCAGTGTGACCGGAGACATGCAATGTCTCAGCAGCAGCAGCCGTCCTGGAGGACTCGCCGAAACACGGCTACAGGTAAGCAGCTGGGGCTATCCTGCTTCTGCACAAGTCCGGGGCGTATTAATTACTATTCCCCCTCTATTATCGTAAGAGAACAGAGGCGCCAGCAGGATAAAAGGTAATCAAAATTTTAAAATTTGCTGGGAGGCAGTGGTGGACTTACCTCTGGAAAGCAGACTCAAAATACTATCTAAATTAAACAAATGTATTATTGGTACCCCAAAAGATGCAACGCGTTTCGCAGGCACAGCCCGCTTCATCAGGCAATAAGATAGAGGACAAACAGTAGCTCGTCAGTAGCACGAATGGCACCTCAGAGGTCCCACGCCGCCATCCTCCCCTGCCCGCAGCTATGAGAACCGGCTCCCCGCACTTCCATCAGTCGCAGCCAGTCTAGCTTAGCAGAAGTGCGCTCTTTGCGTATCTCTGCAGCAGCCGCTGGAGAGATACGTAGAGGGCGCACTTCTGTGTAGCGCGGCTCCGATGACGTAACTATGTAACATAGTTAAGGTGAGAACAGGTGAAAAAGCTTTGTGAATCTTGCCCATTGTGATTTTGCCCAAACTGGGCACGAATCCAGTAGATCTGGGGAAATGCTGCAGGTGGCGCTCTTGCGATCTGCTCTGGGCTCACTCCCATAGCCTTCCAGTAGCGAAGTGCTTTCAGGAATAACGAAATTCCTAGAAAGCAAAAACACTAATGAAAGTGCTCTAGTGGGCGCCCAGCCTTATTTGTTCGCAGGTGATGTGCGCCCCCCATCCCCTTTTTGGGAACAAAATCACGGCTATGGTTCCAAAGTCTGCTGAATCTTTATGTAAAATAAACACCTGCATTGCCAGACTCCGCCCCCAGCTCGGCAGTCACCAATAAAGCTGTGGGTACCCGAGCTGGAGAAGGGCCGCGGTAACACAGACGGGGGTGTGACTAGAGCCTCAGCAGAACTTAGGGAAAAAAAAACACCAGGGTTGTATTTCTGAGGGGGGGGGGGGAGGGGGTTAGGGTGACTCAAGGAACTGCGTCCGATCAGGTAAGCAATTAATCCTGAGACCCCTCCAATCCTGCATCATTAAGACAGAGCCTGGCATGACTATTACACTGGAGGTACCCTGCTGTGATTCACATGAGTGCAGGCGTTTGTGCACGCTCTTGGCCTATCTGCATTAGTTTGGCCATGTTAGTGTGTGCAGGCGTTTGTGCACGCTCTTGGCCTGTCTGCATCAGTTTGGCCATGTGTTTGTGTGTGCAGGCGTCTGTGTGTGCTCTTGGCCTGTCTGCATCAGTTTAGCCATGTGTTTGTGTGTGCAGGCGTTTGTGCGCACTCTTGGCCTGTCTGCATCAGTTTAGCCATGTTTGTGTGTGCAGGCGTTTGTGCGCACTCTTGGCCTGCCTAAAGCGCAGAGAGTTTGGTCATGTGTTTGTGTGTGCAGGCGTCTGTGTGTGCTCTTGGCCTGTCTGCATCAGTTTGGTCATGTGTTTGTGTGTGCAGGCGTTTGTGCGCACTCTTGGCCTGCCTAAAGCGCAGAGAGTTTGGTCATGTGTTTGTGTGTGCAGGCGTCTGTGCGCACTCTTGGCTTGCCTGAAGCGCAGAGAGTTTGGTCATGTGTTTGTGTGTGCAGGCGTCTGTGCGTGCGCTTGGCCTTGTCTGCATCAGTTTGGTCATGTGTTTGTGTGTGCAGGCGTCTGTGCGCGCTCTTGGCTTGCCTGAAGCGCAGAGAGTTTGGTCATGTGTTTGTGTGTGCAGGCGTTTGTGCGTGCTCTTGGCCTGTCTGCATCAGTTTGGTCATGTGTTTGTGTGTGCAGGCGTTTGTGCGCACTCTTGGCCTGCCTGAAGCGCAGAGAGTTTGGTCGTGTGTGCAGGCGTTTGTGCGTGCTCTTGGCCTTGTCTGCATCAGTTTGGTCATGTGTTTGTGTGTGCAGGCGTCTGTGCGTGCTCTTGGCCTTGTCTGCATCAGTTTGGTCATGTGATTGTATGTGAAGGCGTTTGTGCGCACTCTTGGCCTGCCTGAAGCGCAGAGAGTTTGGTCATGTGTTTGTGTGTGCAGGCGTTTGTGCGTGCTCTTGGCCTTGTCTGCATCAGTTTGGTCATGTGATTGTATGTGCAGGCGTTTGTGTGCGCTCTTGGCCTGCCTGAAGCGCAGAGAGTTTGGTCATGTGTTTGTGTGTGCAGGCGTTTGTGCGTGCTCTTGGCCTGTCTGCATCTGTTTGGTCATGTGATTGTATTTGAAGGCGTTTGTGTGCGCTCTTGGCCTGCCTGAAGTGCAGAGTTTGGTGAAGGACTGTTCTATTTCAAACTGGAATTTCGGTGATAGCGTGATTACTAGAATCTCTGCAGTGACACAAACGGCCATGAAGACACTTGTTTAATTGACAGGAAGGCTTGGAACCCGTGTCAGGTGTCTCACACAGATGGCTGGTGCATATGCCTGATGCAGCCTCTGATTTGCTGGCCTCTCGGTTAAACTATAAAGAGAACCTGTGGCAGATTAAAATAAATCTACTGACCTGTGAAGAGGGAAGCCTCTGTATGCTTTAGAAGTCTCCCACATGCTTGTGGAGACCCCTGCTGCTGCCCGGGACTCTCTGGAAGATTGCGGCTGCACAGTAGGAGGCGCTCATGTACCAGCAGCTTAGGTTTACTGCGCAGGCACGCTTGTATACGGTGGGGAGCGTGGCCATGAGAACCAGACAAGCGCCTGTCAGATGTGTTTTGGGGGTCTGCAGGTGGCAATGGTGGTCTCCAAGAGGACATAGGAAGCCTCTGAAGAATCAAAAGAACAGGTGCCAAGCACAAGACCCGCGGGCTGAATCCCTTCCCCATGTCCTCACATAGTAGTGCAGCGGAGCAGAGTAATATTTACCTGTTACAGTGCTGTTTTGTCTGTTCTGTTCCTGGTCACGTGATATGCATTCCGAGCCAGAGGTATGCAGCACAGAGCATGTGTTTGTCAGGAAGATTACAGGAGACCTGGAGCAGGCAAGTATAAAACTGCTCCACTGTGCTACTCTGGGCAGCACGGTGGTGTAGTGGTTAGCGCTCTCGCCTTGCAGCGCTGGGTTCCCCGGTTCGAATCCCAGCCAGGTCACCATCTGCAAGGAGTTTGAACGTTCTCCCCGTGTCTGTGGGATTCTTCCGGGCACTCAGGTTTCCTCCGACACTCCAAAAACATACAGATAAGTTAATTGGCTTTCCCCTAAAATTGGCCCTACACTACGATACATGCACTACACGATACATACAAAGACATATGACTATGGTAGGGATTAGATTGTGAGCTCTTCTGAGGGACAGTTAGTGACATGACTATGTACTCTGTACAGCGCTGCGTAATATGTCGGCGCTATATAAATAAATACTCTGCAGAAGAGGGAGGAGTAGAGATCCAGGCCCTCTATGGTCACCATAGTTATGCCATTTTATTTGTTCAATAAATGCTAAATCTTAACAAACAATTTGGCCCGCGACTTATCCCTGGTAAACACCATGCAATTTCCTGTCAGATAGATAGATAGATATCAGTAGATAATTTCTGACAGATCCAATTGGATTTCTGATCGATTTTCTGATCACTTCTATGCAAAACGATCAGAAATCAGATTGGACCTGTCGGAAATTATCTGTTTGACCCATCTATCTGAGGGGGAATTGCATGGTGTGTACCAGGCTTTACACTATGTATTAGATTTTGGCCCCTTCCATATTTGAGTTTGATACCCCTGATCTGGAGGTAAGTTCATACTTCATAGGTAAGTGGCTAACTTTATCCTGCTACCTCTGCAATTGATGGTACAACCCCCCCCCCCCCCCGCACCCTCTGTGCCGTGCAGGATGTGACCCCCATTATATGTATAGTGACGTCATGTCAGACATGTGCCCAGGAGGATGGCATAAATGGTAATACAATGATCTGAGTGAGAAGCAAGAGTCTGAAGATGGACCTCCCACCCCAGAAGCAGGTAACGGAACAGTATGATTAGTCATACTATAGGGAAACGTGGCGGGGGGGGGGGAGGTAGGGGAGGTATTACAGCTGCCCAAAATCCCCCCTCAGACCAGGGCTGGTGCAGTGTCTGGGTAGAGGCACAAGTTAAGACATGGAGCAGCAGCGTGTGTACAGAGCATGGAGCAGCAGAGTGTGTACACAGAATTGAGCAGCAGTGTGTGTACAAAGCATGGAGCAGCAGTGTGTGTAAAGAGCAGCGTGTGTACAGAGCACGGAGCAGCAGCGTGTGTACAGGGCATGGCGCAGCAGCGTGTGTACAGGGCATGGAGCAGCAGCGTGTGTACAGGGCATGGAGCAGCAGCGTGTGTACAGGGCATGGAGCAGCAGCGTGTGTACAGGGCATGGAGCAGCAGCGAGTGTACAGGGCATGGAGCAGCAGCGTGTGTACAGGGCATGGAGCAGCAGCGTGTGCACAGAGCATGGAGCAGCAGCGTGTGTACAGGGCATGAAGCAGCAGCGTGTGCACAGAGCATGGAGCAGCAGCGTGTGTACAGGGCATGGAGCAGCAGCGTGTGTACAGAGCATGGAGCAGCAGCGTGTACAGAGCATGGAGCAGCAGCGTGTGTACAGAGCATGGAGCAGCAGCGTGTGTACAGGGCATGGAGCAGCAGCGTGTGCACAGAGCATGGAGCAGCAGCGTGTGTACAGGGCATGGAGCAGCAGCGTGTGTACAGGGCATGGAGCAGCAGCGTGTGTACAGAGCATAGAGCAGCACTGTGTGTACAGGGAATGGAGCAGCAGCGTGTGCACAGAGCATGGAGCAGCAGTGTGTGTACAGAGCATGGAGCAGCAGTGTGTGTACAGAGCATGGAGCAGCTCTGGAGAACTTAACAGAGTCAGGTATGAGCACAACCCTGTGCCCCTGCTGTGTGATTGCTTCACTTTCCCCTTCATTACCAATGTAGGTTGTCCTCATTATTATCTGTATCCACGCCTCTCCTCCTCCTGTTGTCAGTTGGACGGGAAATTGCATTATGTGTACCCAGCATGATGTCCTACCATATTATTATACTGTATTGTGTGAGGCTGAGGGAGACCTTTCAGGAATTACCACCCCCCCCCCCCCCCCTCTGTGCAGCTTCTCTGCTGCGATAGGTGTGTATGGCCGAGTCAAGTAAACAATGCACCACGCAGCCACGGACATTTGGGTGCTGCCTTAAAGAGACTCCGTAACAAAAATTGCATCCTGTTTTTTATCATCCTACAAGTTCCAAAAGCTATTCTAATGTGTTCTGGCTTACTGCAGCACTTTCTACTATCACAGTCTCTGTAATAAATCAACTTATCTCTCTCTTGTCAGACTTGTCAGCCTGTGTCTGGAAGGCTGCCAAGTTCTTCAGTGTTGTGGTTCTGCTATGAACTCCCCCTTCCAGGCCCCTCTATGCACACTCAAAAACTGCACTTTATTGTGGATATATTAAATAAAAAGGCACACACATGTATAATCAAAATATGTCAGGAGTTGGCCTGTCATAAATTGTGACAGGCTTTATACACAATAAGTGGTTTAGGGCTGCGGCTATCAGTCCCCGGTCTCCCTATATTCTATGAATAGCATATTTGATCATATTGGTCACACTCTTCTATACTCTGTGAGTGGTTATAACCATATCTCCTTAATATATGCTGGTTTCCTCACAGTGACTGGTCAAGGGTGTTTCCAATAAGTTTACTATACATTGGGTTTTATACCCTCTATGGTTGTGATACTATTAGCTCAATTTTTGACCATATTGGTTGCGCCATATTTTGCCCTCTGTGAGTGGTTATGACCATACTATTACTACACAACTGGGTCTCCTCACGGGTGCCTGATATTGGCGTTGCCAAGGCTCAAAATATAGGTTGTCTTAGGATTTATAAGCATGCCTAACCGAATGGTTTACTGATTTACCCTATATTGGGCTTTACACTTCTTGGTATCCAACCTGTGATCAGTTGAGTGTGACTAGCTTTTGATGGTTATTTGTGACCTGATCCACTTTTGGTAATATGCTATTCTAGTAGGGACCTTCTCCTACTGTCCCTGACAGTTGCAGCACATAGTATTGTCTTCTAACAATACACAATTTATGACAGGCCAACTCCTGACATATTTTGATTATACATGTGTGTGCCTTTTTATTTAATATATCCACAATAAAGTGCAGTTTTTGAGCAGCATATACTGGTTTTTGTTCTCTTCTTCTGGTCTTTCATAATTGTTACCAGTGCTGGTACCTGCATATAAGGCTACACCTCTTATTATTCATATTTGTTTTGTTTTTGCCCTCTATGCACACTGCCTGTGTGTTATTTAGATTAGAGCAGCTTCTCTCTTCTCTCTTATCTTTTACAAGCTGGATAAATCGTCCTCTGAGCTGGCTGGGCTTTCACATAGTGAGGAATTACAGACAAGGGCAAAGCTGTTTACAGGAAGAAAAGAGCAGCCTAAAACTTCAGTGCATGAGAGATGCAGGGGGAAAGAAACACACAAATGATCTCTTGAGATTTAAAAGGAAGGCTGTATACAGCCTGATTGTGTATGGATGTATTTTCTAAGTGTGGACATACTGTACATCAACCTACTTCCTGTTTTGGTGGCCATTTTGTTTGTTTATAAACAAACTTTTTAAAACTGTTTTTAACCACTTTTAATGCGGCGGGGAGCGGCGAAATTGTGACAGAGGGTAATAGGAGATGTCCCCTAACGCACTGGTATGTTTACTTTTGTGCGATTTTAACAATACAGATTCTCTTTAAAGTAAACACCTACCCTGCTCTCTGTTTCATCCATCACTGTTTAGCTTGCTTGTTTCAGCCCTGATAAAATCCCTCACTGAGTATTCAGTCTGGCTTTGCTCAGGAATCATTATAGCTGAGTCTGTCTTCTCTGAAGTCTTTTCAAGCCCAAGCCTGCCCCCTTTTGGCTCTGCATTCCTGTTCTGTATGTTTGCAGCATCACAGAGAGCTGTGATGAGATGGGAGGAGCTGCTGGTGCAGAGGAAGGAGCAATGCCTGTGTCTGCTAATGTAAGGGCATATTGAAAAATGTCTTCTTTTTTTTTCATAGAGGTTTTTAGAAACTAAATAATAAGCTTTTCTGATGAACTGTGTTTTGCATGGTGTTTTGGTAGAAAAAACAAAACACTAAAAACGGCACACCAGAGCGGCGAAAATACCAGGTATAGTATTTATTTAGTAAAATCTATCGGGGGATATGTTTATTTTGTGCCAAAGCGTTCATCTCTGGTTTCCTTTAGAGGAATCATCAGCCAAATTAAACAAAATCCGCTTTACGTACCGGGGCTTTCACCAGCCCCTTGCAGCCGATTGTCCCACGCCGCAGCTCCGCTCTCCACCGCCGGCCCGGGCTCCTCGCACGGTGCAGAGTCCGACTTTGAGGTCGTCCTTACTGCGCCTGCGTGAAGCGCTGTTGTCAATCATGGCCACGTTGTGCGCGGCTTACTGCGCAGGCGCAGAACTACTGCACACCTCCCCTGCGCAGTACGCCATGGACAACGTGGCCATGATTGACAGCGGCGGGGACCCCGGCCGGCGGCGGAGTGCGAAACTGTCAGCGCGGGTCAGTCGGCTGCAAGGGGCTGGAGAAAGCCCTAGGTGAGTAAATAGATTTTGTTTAATTTGGCTGATGATTCCTTTAACCTCCTTGCCGGTCCAATTCCCGCCGGCAAGGAGGAAGCGCAGCACTTTTTTTTTTTTTTTTTCAAATCATGTAGTGAGCCCAGGGCTCGCTACATGATAGCCGCTGAGCGGCGGCATCCCCCCACCCACTCCGATCGCCTCCGGCGATCAGAGTAAGCAGGAAATCCTGTTCAGAACGGGATTTCCTGCAGGGCTTCCCCGGTCGCCATGGAGACAGGGCGGGATGACGTCACCGTCGTCATGGACGTCGGGACGTCAGAGGGAATCCCGATCCACCCCTAAGCGCTGCCTGGCACTGATTGGCCAGGCTGCGCAGGGGTCGGCGCGGCGGGTAGCGGCGAATCGGCGGGTAGCGGCGGCGATTGCATACCCGTGTAGGAAAAAAAAATATGCAAATCGGCCCAGCGGGGCCTGAGAAATCCTCCTGCGCAGGTTACCCCAAGCTGAGCTCGGGATAACCGGCAAGGAGGTTAAGCTGTAATGTGAATTATGGATATAGCTGTTGTCAGTGAGACAATTGGGCGCCAGCAAAAGACAAAGCCCAAATTACGATAAAAACAGCGTAATTCGGGCAGCTGCTGGAAGCCGAAGTGCATCTTACCTCCACTGTACAGAGCCTTGGAGGGGGGATATTAATGAACACTGCTGGGAAATTCGCCACAGCAGGGTGAGATGTTTTTCAACTTCACCCTGCGCCCAAATTTCCTGGCAGGCTTTTTACATGCATGCGTATATATGACATCCACTGGTAGCCAGAGGGAAGCCCTACCATGCCTGTGGTGTTACCACTAAGCCTATCACCTATGCTAAATCAAATGACTACAAGGCAGCATGATAATGGATAGCACTCTTGCCTTACAGCGCTGCAGGTTCAAATCCCACCAGGGCACTATCTGCACAGAGTTTGTATGTTCTCTCTGTGGTTGTGGGTGTCGCCCTGACACTCCGGTTACCTCCCACATCCCCAAAAATACAGTTAAGTTAATTGGCTTCCCCCTAAATTGGACCTAGATGATAAACATAAGACTATGGTAGGATTAGATTGTGAGATCCTCTGAGGACAGTCAGTGACATGACTATGTACTCTGTAAAGTGCTGCAGAAGATGCTATATAAATCCCCCCCCCCACACACACACACACACACACACACACACACACACACACTCAGCACAAATAAAAATTCCATCATGATTGGTTAGTGCCACATTCGTGCCCATTTGTGCTGCAAAAATGAATATTTGTGCTGCTTTTCGATTTGAACATAGCATGAAACTGGTGTGGATGGGTGGTGCTGGGCATGCGCTCATTTGTGCTGCAAAAATAATCTTTCTATCTTTTATAGTTTTTGAGATAGTCACGTTTTTATAAAGGTCAAAAGTTCACTCAGCTTTTGCGATGTTGTAGGGGGCTGAGTGAACTTTTGACCTTTATAAAAACGTGGCTATCTCAAAAACTGTAAAAGATAGAAAGATTATTTTTGCAGCACAAATGAGCACATGCACAGCACTACCCACCCATACCAGTTTCATGTCTGTAGGTTGTTGTATGGGGGTTGGGTGATGATAAGGGTCGGACTGGGACACTGGGGGCCCACACATCCCATGATTGCGGTGAAAAAAGGGCGTGAGCATGCACCAGAAGGTGGGCGTGGTCATGATGTATTATGGACAGGGCCAAATGTACATGATCTTAGCAGCATTGCAATTCAGAGACACTGCTGCCCAGCAAAACTTTGCATATAGTCCCCTCCTTCAATATAAAGTAATGTCCTACTTTGCAATGGTTGCGACCGCAGAGGCTGCGACTGCATCGGGGCCCTTGGGCCAAAGGGGCCCCGAAGGGCCCTCCCTCAACTACAGTATTGCCTCTCTATTGGTCCTGTGCTCATAATAATCACTTCTATGGATACTTTGAATATTGGTGATCATTAACAAGCTGTTCCCCATCCCCTTCTTGCACCTCTGACACTGTAGTTGCCATTGGCAGGTTTTGGTGCGTCGTATCAATTGTTATGTATAGACAGGGCCGGCCCGCTCATGAGGCGGGGTGAGGCGGGTTCCTCAGGCGGCAGGAAGTGGAGGGGTAGAACCAGATGACGTGGCTGTGATAGCGAGGGGGGGGGAGCCAGAGCCGCGGTGAGGGCAGCCCGACCTCTCCCTCCCTCTCCCCGGGCCGCTCTCCATGCTCCCCCCTCGGACTGTAGGCAGCAAAGTTAGCGCGCAGGGAAGCGCCGCTCCCGCCCTGCTGGTCTCCTCTCTGCCTAGCCGGCTGATACACACGCGGCTGCTTCCTGTGTAAACAGGAAGCAGCCGCGTGTGTATCAGCAGCGGCTACATTGCTACATTGCCCTGCTGGTCTCCTCTCTGCCTAGCCAGCTGATACACACGCGGCTGCTTCCTGTGTAAACAGGAAGCAGCGTGTGTATCAGCAGCGGCTACATTGCAGAGAGGAGACCAGCAGGGCGGGAGCGGCGATCGGATCCAGGGAGGTGAGTAACAGCTGTGTACAGCAGCGCTTCCCTGCGCGCTAACTCTGCTGCCTACAGTCCGAGGGGGGAGCATGGAGAGCGGCCCGGGGAGAGGGAGGGAGAGGTCGGGCTGCCCTCACCGCGGCTCTGGCTCCCCCCTCCACCATTATGAGGGGCACCTACCTACTTAACCTATACTGGGCAAGCTACCTATCTATCCTATACTGGGGGGCACCTACCTAATCTAACCTATACTGGGGGAAGCTACCTAACTATCCTATACTGGGGGGCACCTACCTAATCTAACCTGTACTGGGGGCAGCTACCTATCTATCCTATACTGGGGGGCAATTACCTAATCTAACCTGTACTGGGGGCAGCTACCCATCTATCCTATACTGGGGGGCACCTACCTAATCTAACCTATACTGGGGGCCAGCTACCTATCTATCCTATACTGGGGGGCAGCTACCTATCTAGCCTATACTGGGGGGCAGCTACCTATCTAACCTATACTGGGGGGCAGCTACCTATCTAAGCTATACTGGGGGGCAGCTACCTATCTAACCTATACTGGGGGGCAGCTACCTATCTAACCTATACTGGGGGGCAGCTACCTATCTAACCTATACTGGGGGCAGCTACCTATCTATCCTATACTGGGGGGCACCTACCTAATCTAACCTGTACTGGGGGCAGCTACCTATCTATCCTATACTGGGGGGCACCTACCTAATCTAACCTGTACTGGGGGGCAGCTACCTATCTAACCTATACTGGGGGGCAGCTACCTATCTAACCTATACTGGGGGGCAGCTACCTGTCTAACCTATGCTGGGGGGTAGCTACCTGTCTAACCTATGCTGGGGGCAGCTACCTATCTAATCTATACTGGGGGCACCTACCTAATCTAACCTGTACTGGGGGCACCTACCTAATCTAACGTATACTGAAGGGCAGCGACCTAATCTAACCTATACTGGGGGGAAGCTACCTATCTAACCTATACTGGGGGCACTTATCTAACCTGTATTGGGGGCACCTACCTACCTAGCTAGCCTATACAGGTGGCAACTATACTGGCTACCTATACTGGGGGCACCTACCTAACTAACCTATACTGGGGGTACCTACCTATCTAACCTATGCTGGGGGCAACTATACTGGCTACCTATATTGGAGGCACCTACCTAGCTAACCTGTACTGGGGGCACCTACTTATCTAACTTATACCGGGGCGGGGGGGGGGGTGCCTGCCTATCTAACATATACTGGGGGCAACTATACTGGCTACCTATACTGGAGGCAACTACCTGGCTAACCTATACTGGGGGCGACTTTACTGGCTCACTGATGCCTGGCCACCTATACTCGGGGGGGACCTATAGCTGGCTACCTATACCAGGGGGGGGGGGAGGGCGCAATTTTTACACCCTCGCCCTGGGTGCATTTTAGCCTAGAAACTGCACTGTTGCCGCCGGCCTCCGAGTCCGACGACTCCGAGCTCTGCAGCCTCTCCTGTCTCCTCCAAGGCTGCACGCTGGTGACGCTGCCTAGTGCCTAAGCCTGCTGATTTGATGGCGGCGGCTGCCGCCCGCTCTGCTGCCCTGGCTGCGGCTGATTGTCATGGTCAGTCACTGAGCAGCGAGCGCCGCCGACGTGACCGTGACGATAATGATGATGATGATGGCTGCCGCCGGCCGCCGCTCACTGGCCCAGCGCGAGATCCCTCAGATCCGAGATGGAGCATGCCCGCCGCAGACCGCAGCCGTCTGTCCCATGCCAGTGCAGGATGCATGCTGGATGCGGATGCCCGCCCTTCGCCGCCGCCAGACCCGGAGGGAGACCCAATCCCTGGTGAGTCAGTCACTCACTTTGCTGCGTCACTCAGGCTTTCCTTCACGGACACGGTCGGTTGTGTGGGGAATGTAATGTTATGTAGAAATATTGGGGGGGGGGCGCATTTAGGATCTTTGCCTCAGGCAGCAGAAAGTACAGGACCGGCCCTGTGTATAGAGTGCTTGGGGGGCCCCATTGTAAAACTTGCATCGGGGCCCACAGCTCCTTAGCTACACCACTGCTCTCAGCATGAGTGATTACAGCACTGAGAAGAGAATTTTTGTGCTTCAGGCAGCAATCGGAGCTCTGTCAGACAAGGAGTGGGGGGCCCACCAGAGACCTGGAGGCGGGGCCCACCGAGGGAAAAAACTGTACTACTGTGGCCCAGTCCGACCCTGGTGATGATATTGTTTTGGAAATAATAATTGCTATTATCTTCAAAATGAAAGCAGCGCAAATATTAATTTTTGCAGCACAAATGGGCACAAACGTAGCACTAGCCAATCAGGATGGAATTTTGATTTGTGCTGATTGTAGGGGGTTCAACTTCACGGAGGGGGAGGGGTGCGCGCTCATGCACAATGACATGCTGCGGTGAGAGAGACCTAGAACCTGTTTTTAAACGGGCTTAGGTCTTCTAGTAATAATAATAATAATAATGAAAGACTTCCTACCATCTCCCATAACTACGACAATAAATGGGATTCTCATCAACTGGGGCTCCCAGGTTTATTCTTCACCTCAGTCCCATTGTGCCTAGAACAGGTCCTGTGCATAGTCATAGGAAAGGCCAACTTTATTACATATAATAAGAGTTGAGAGGCGTTTGTCCACTAGATGGCAATCACTGCTTTCCTTCATTTCTGACTAAATAGGTGGGAAATTGATCTGTACTTATGGTACCTGAGGCTTCCTTAAAGAGACACTGAAGCGAAAAAATAATGATATAGTGAATTGGTTGTGTACTATGAATAATTACTAGAAGATTAGCAGCAAAGAAAATATTCTCATACTTTTATTTTCAGGTATATAGTGTTTTTTCTAACATTGCATCATTCTATAATATGTGCAGATTACACAACACTCAGCATTCAAAATGAGTCTTTCAGAGCAGTCTGTGAAGTAATGACCTCTCCTCTAGCAGAGGAAAAGTAAATAGTCCAGGAACAGTTGAGATAATAAAAGTCAGATAACCGCCCTCTCCATGACTAACTTAGTCGTAGAGCTTAATGGCTTGTTTGCATAGAGATAACAACTGGAGTTTCTCAACTCTTCCTATACTGGAAACAATTACACTGATGTATCTGATATTAATGTTTTATTTCTTAGCTGTACTACACATACAAATCATAATATCATCATTTTTTTTCCGCTTCAGTGTCTCTTTAAATATTCCTGTAAAGATACCCAATAGATTATCATCCTAATCCAAATCTTGCCATAAAGAGGAACTGTAGTAAAAATAACGTAATGAATAAAATTTCTTATTTCATTTTTACAATGTTAAGGTGGACCTGAACTCTTGCTCAGGACACAAGGAAAACATAACAAGAAATGCACCCTGTATGTATTTAAAGAGAACCTGTAACAAAAAAAAACTGGATACAGTAGTATTAGGAGGTGCCCTTATTTGCGAGGTATATACTTTATATGTGTGTTGTTTCGGTTTGGAATAGATTCAAGTAAAAATAATAAGATTCTTGCCTACCTTATATAGGAAGACATCCACTCTTAGTTATTTTAAGATATTTATTTTCATAAAGCACAGGATGTTAACAATATGTCGGCTTCCATGAATCAGGAATTGGAAACAGTGAAAATGTATTTTAGGATTTGTATCAGCTGTAAAATGCTTTTTGATTAAAGGTTATTATGCTGTTGCTTATATTTTAGAGCAGAGAGGAAGTTCTGAGTTCAGGTCCACTTTAATTTATAAACTAGTCATTGTTTGCCCAGTGTAAAAATCTTTCCTCATTCTGATTTACATTCTGAAATTGATCACAGGTGGCAACATCTTTAGTCCTGTCAGGTGCAGCTCTGCGGAATGTTTGTTTCTGAGAATTCCGTAGCCAGTGCAAAATATACCTTGTCTCAAGAATGCTCTAGGAAAATTCTGTACAGCTACACAGCCTAGGCTAAACCTCGGAGGGAGGGTGGAGATACATACCAAAATATAGCTGGTGGCCACGTAAAGGACACCCGAAGTGAAAATAAACTAATGAAATAAACAATTGTATCTATCCTTCTTCTCCTAAAAATGACTTTTTAAGATATTCCACAGTTTTATTTTATGTTTAAATCTACTTTTTAAGTTTTTACTGTTTTATTGTTTGTTCAATGACATTCATTGAATTGTGCCAGAGCTAACATCTATGAACTGTTGACCCTTTTTATCTCTTTCCTGCTCTCAGAAGCCATTTTCTGCTAGGAAAGTGTTTTATAGTTGTAATTTCTTATCAGTGAGGGTCACACTGTAGTCTGACCCAGTCCTGACTCAGACAGGAACTGCCACTTACATACCTGATGTTAAACTCTTTCAGGCAGAGAAATAAAAAAAGGAACACAGCCTAGTTATTTGTGTGCTAGGCAATGTACATACCCATGTCTATCTCATGTCACATGTCACTTCCTATATCCTTTAAAAAAACATGGACATGACTGGAGAAATATCAAAGGATCCTGGTGTGCAAGGGCGCATCTATCTGGAACTTTGGGACGCCTTGAAGTTAGAGACTAGTCTTACAGGACCAAACTGAACAGACGCCTAAGCGTGCAGGCTACAATGTATTTTTGAAGGAGCCTATTGGACATGAGCAAGGAGTGACCTAGGGAGGGTGGTGGTGGGGTATGGGTAGCGGTGGGGGTGGAAAGGTAGATTGGGGGGGGGGGGGGGGTTCTTGAAAATAATCGTAATGGAGATAATTTTCCTCCTGAATGTCAACTTTACTTGTATTGTTTAAATGGGTTCTGTGGACTGCTAAAATAAACAAAAACGGACACTTACCTGGGCTTCTATCGGCCCCCTGCAGCTGTCATGCTCTGCGCCGCCCTCCTCCGATGCTCCTTTCCCCCCGCCGGTCCCAGTCTAATATTCGTCTAACAACATACCTCCCAACTTTTTGAGATGAGAAAAAGGGACACGTAAGCCACACCCCTGGTCATGCCCCCACCACGGCCCTAGTCACGCATACCATAAAGATTTCATAAAAAACATATGTTGTTTTATAATTCAAACCACACTGGTCCTTTCTCTCCTGGTTAATTTTCCTTACTTAATATATCAATTTAAAGGATGCGAATAAAGTTTAGAGTCAATCAAACACATTTTTTTAGTAGAGAAATATATATATATTTACATAGAAAGAGGGACAAAATCCTGAAAGAGGGACAAATGAGGAGGAAAGAGGGACAGGGCTCCCAAAGAGGGACTGTCCCTCCGAAAAAGGGACAGTTGGGGGCTATGTCTAATGGCCCATACTCACGGGCTACAATTGTCGCCGCAACACGCGGCGCGCGCGTGTTGCGGCGACAGGGCGCCCGTGAGTATGCGCCGTCGCACGGGCGTGCACCCCGAACTGTTGCCCGTCGCTGATGTCGCCAGGCGATTGAAAGTTTCAATCGCCTGGCGACAGTCGCCGCCGCAACTCCGCCGCAACTGTCGCTAGTCCGCGTGAGTACGCGGACTAGCGACAGCAACCTCCATTGAGGTATACGGAGCTTCCGGCGGGGGGAGGAGGAACGTCGGCGACAGCTTCCGTTGCGCCGCTGGTCCCTCTTCCGCCTGTGTACGCGGAGGGACCTGGCGAGGAGCTGTCGCCCACACACTCACGTGTGCTGGCGACAGGCCACTTTTGCAGCCCGTGAGTATGGGCCATAACAAGACAAATAATGCTCGCTCTCGCACAACCAGACGCAGTCCAAAGTTCTCTTGTACTGCACCTGCGCAGTAAGCTCCCGATGACGCGTGGCTACGGCCGCAGTGTAATTGGTCGCGTGATGAGACCGGCGGCAGGGAACGGAACATCGGAAAAGCACGGAGCAGGACATGACACAGCTGCAGGGGGCCGATAGAAGCCCCAGGTAACTGTCCGGTTTTGTTTATTTTAGCAGTCCACAGAACCTATTTAAAAGTTAAAATTAATACATTATTTTCTTTAAAAAAAGAAATATCAAAGGAGAGGTGAATTTTTTTAATATGAAGGTAGGAAAGAAGGGGGGTGTATGAAATGGGTAATCCCCTGCAGAGGCTGCCAGCTGCCCTCTATAGTGCATCCATCACTGCTAGTGGGGATTGGGGAACACTACTGATGAAGCAGAATTCTATAGTGGGAGGAGCACACACTTTCCCTCTTCCTGTAGTTATGCAGCGCCCATCTGATAAGCGCCCGCCCACCTGCCTGTGACTGACAGCCAGGAGCCCCGCCTCCCCGCAGCAGAGAGAGCGAGTCCCGCTCGCTCAGCATTCTCCACACTGACTGCACGTGACCATACTGCGCGGGACGGGAGAGGGGCGCGCGCACAGCACAGCTCGCACCCCATTGGCTGACAGCGCTCTGCAGCTCTCCCCCCGCCGCCTCCTCACAGTTCAGGGGCGGAGCGACGGCAAGGCGGGAAGATATCCTGAGCGGAGAGAAGCTGGTGATGAGGCGAGGGGAGGAAATGACCTGCCATTTGTTCTAGTCTGTGGAAGTTAGGAGGTATGAGTTGTTTCTAACCTGAGAACCAGCATTGCCTTCTTTGTAACCTAGCAACAACTGTCATCTATCACTCTGTAACATGGCAACACCTGTCACCCATTCCTCTGTAACCTGGCAACAACTGTCATCTATCACTCTGTAACCTGGCAACAACTGTCATCTATCACTCTGTAACATGGCAACACCAGGGTGTCACCCATTCCTCTGTAACCTGGCAACAGCTGTCACCTATTACTCCGTAACATGGCAACAACCGGTACCCGTTCTATATCATGGCAACAACTGTCTCCTATTCCTCTGTAACCAAACCAGGTAACAAGTGTCATCTATTCATCTGTAACCAGACAACAGCTGTCACCCATTCCTCCGTAACCTGGCAACTAGTGTTGTCCGGATCATGAACGATTCGGATCTTTGATCCGAATCTATTTTATGAGTCGATCATCCGAATCATCAAAATGAGTGATTCGGATCGCAAAAGGGGCGGGGCCAGGAGCGACACACCCCCTATCAGCGGGCAGCGGGGTCCTGCAAGCAGAGCTGAGTAGAGATGGGAAGTTCGGATCTTTTCAATGATCCGGATGATTCGAATCGGATCATTGAAGAGATCCGGATCTTTGATCCGAATCTCGGATCATTTTACTACCGAAGCATTCGGGGGTGAAATGAACAGCAGGACAGGTCTGTGGACAGGAGAAGGGGAGGGGGTGGACACACAGAGAAGGGGAGAAGATGGACAGAGGGCAGGGAGTGGACAGGAGAAGGGGAGGGGCAGGACAGAGAAGGGGAGGGAGTGGACACACAGAGAAGGGGAGAAGATGGACAGAGGGCAGGGAGTGGACAGAGATGGGAGGAGGGACGAGCAGAGAGCAGAAATGTTTGCACGTAATACCCACATGCTGAAGTCATATGCTTTACATATATTTCACCTATATGCTCATCTGTACACTTTGAAAGAAAACGTCGCACAGTGAAAGAAAGCATTCCCAGAAGATAAGTGCAGCTGTTTAGGAGGATCATATTGCCTTTCAATCACACTGTCTGCAAAGTTACTGAGCTGTGCTGAGCCAAAAGCTTCCCATGTGTTCACTGTGCAGCACTACGGAACAGCCAGCCTATAATGGGCAGCACGTTACAGCCAGTATGTGTGCTCTACACATATCTGGCAGTGGCACCCATGTCCCCTCTACCTGTCCCTGCAAGGCTGGCTCCCCTGAGTCCCCTCCAACAGAGCGATCCATCTCTGCTCTGCTTCCAGGACCCCGCTGCCCGCTGAGAGGGGGCGTGTCGCTCCTGGCCCCGCCCCCTTTTCGATCCAAATCACTCATTTTGATGATTCGGATGATTCGACTCACAAAATAGATTCGGATCAAAGATCCGAATCGTTCATGATCCGGACAACACTAGAGCTGAGATGGATCGCTCTGTTGGAAGGGAGGCAGCCCTGCAGGGAGACAGGTAGACGAGAGAGAGGGGACATGGGTGCCACTGCCAGATATGTGTAGAGCACACATACTGGCTATAACGTGCTGCCCATTATAGGCTGGCTGTTCCGTAGTTGTGCACAGTGATCACATTGGAAGCTTTTGGCTCAGCACAGCTCAGTAACTTTGCAGGCACTGTGATTGCTTTGCAATATTATCCTCCCAGACTCTGCTCTATACAGCTGCACTTATCTTCGGGGAATGCTTTCTTTCACTGTGCGACGTTTGCATGAGAAAGTACACAGATGAGCATATAGGTGAAATACATGTAAAGCATATGATTGCAGCATGTGGGTATTGTGTGCAAGCAAACACTTCTGCTCGTCCCTTCTCTGTCCACTCCCTGCCCTCTGTCCATCATCTCCCCTTCTCTGTGTGTCCACCCCCCTCCCCTTCTCCTGTCCACAGACCTGTCCTGCTAGTCATTTCAGCCCCGAATGCTTCCCTAGTAAAATGATCCGAGATTCGGATCAAAGATCCGGATCTTTTCAATGATCCGATTCGAATCATCCGGATCATTGAAAAGATCCGAACTTCCCATCTCTACTGGCAACAGCTGTCACCTATTCCTCCGTAACCTGGCAACAGCTGTCACCTATTCCTCTGTAACCTGGCAACAGCTGTCACCTATTCCTCTGTAACCTGGCAACAGTTGTCACCTGTTCCTCTGTAACCTGGCAACAGTGGTCACATTCTTCTGTAAGTTGACAACAGCTGACATCTATTCCTCCGTAACATGGCAACACCTGTCACCCATTCTGTATCATGGCAACAACTGTCTCCTATTCCTCTGTAACCAGGTAACAAGTGTCATCTATTCCTCTGTAACCAGACAACAGCTGTCACCCATTCCTCTGTAACCTGGCAACAGCTGTCACCTATTCTTCCGTAACCTGGCAACAGCTGTCACCTGTTCCTCTGTAACCTGGCAACAGCTGTCACATTCTTCTGTAAGTTGACAACAGCTGTCATCTATTCCTCCGTAACATGGCAACACCTGTCACCCATTCTGTATCATGGCAACAACTGTCACATATTCCTCTGTAACCAGGTAACAAGTGTCATCTATTCCTTTATAACCAGACAACAAGTGTCCCCCATTGCTCTGTAACCTATTCCTCTGTAGCCTGGTAACAGCTGTCACCCATTCATCTGTTACCTGGCAACAACTGTCACCCATTGCAGCTGATTGCTGGACAAGGGAGCAACCCGGGAGTACAGCAGGGAGCCTACGGCCTGCACGGGGCTGGAGGGAGCCCCAGGTAAGTATATTTATGTCTCTTTTCAACGTCCGGGGTACACTTTAATGATACAATCTTGCTTGCAGGCCATGGGCCCCCTGCTATCCTGCCAGGTTGCTCCGTTGTCCCGCGATCATCTGCAGTAAATTGGCCTATCGCGCACATCTTAGGTAGGTTTTTCCTGCGTTTTCTGACACCCACCTGCCCACCTCTTACACCCGCCTTTCCAGCTCTTACACCCACCAGCCCAGCTCTGACACCCACCTGTCCAGCTCTGACTGCCACCTGTCCAGCTCTGACTCCCGCCTGTCCAGCTCTGACACGCGGTGAACCACGAACACATAGCAATTTCGATCTGCCCCCTATACCACATCATTGGGCTAAACTTTGACCCTCTACATCACAGTCAGCAGACACATGGCAGCCAATCAGGCTGCACTCCCTCCTGGACCCCTGCCCCCCCTATAAAAACGCTGCTGTGTCGGCCATCTTCTCACTCTGTCTGCTGCCTGCTTAGGGAGAGACATTGCTGCAGAAATAGGGAAAGCGTTAGTTAGGTCTTGTTAGCTTGCTCCTTGCTGATATTTGTTGCTGAAAAGCACCCCAAAAAGCTCTTTTGAGAGCTAATGTTCTTGTGTTCCTTGTGTGTGCCACTGACACTGACTGCATATACAGTCCTGTCTGTTGCAGCTGGCCCTTGCTATACTGTGCCAGGCCCAACACACTGTATTATACCAGTCAGTGCATACCTTTCACTACATATGTGACTGCATACTGTTTTTTTATACCAGTCAGTGTATACCTTTCACTACATATGTGACTGCATACTGTTTTATATACCAGTCAGTGTATACCTTTCACTACATATGTGACTGCATACTGTATTATACCAGTCCCTGCATACTTTTCACTGCATCTGTGTGACTGCACGCTGTATTATACCAGTCACTGCATACCTTTCACTGCATCTGTGTGACTGCATGCTGTATTATACCAGTCACTGCATACCTTTCACTGCATCTGTGTGACTGCACGCTGTATTATACCAGTCCCACTGCATACGTTTCACTGCATCTGTGTGACTGCACGCTGTATTATACCAGTCAGTGCATACCTTTTACTGCATCTGTGTGACTGCACGCTGTATTATACCAGTCACTGCATTCCTTTCACTGCATCTGTGTGACTGCATGCTGTATTATACCAGTCACTGCATACCTTTCACGGCATCTGTGTGACTGCATGCTGTATTATACCAGTCAGTGCATACCTTTCACGGCATCTGTGTGACTGCATGCTGTATTATACCAGTCAGTGCATACCTTTCACTGCATTTGTGTGACTGCACACTGTATTATACCAGTCAGTGCATACCTTTCACTGCATCTGTGTGACTGCACACTGTATTATACCAGTCACTGCATACCTTTCACGGCATCTGTGTGACTGCACACTGTATTAGTCCAGTCAGTGCATACCTTTCACTCTGTGTGACTGCGCACTGTATTAGTCCAGTCAGTGCATACCTTTCACTGCATCTGTGTGACTGCACACTGCATTAGTCCAGTCAGTGCATACCTTTCACTTCATCTGTGTGACTGCACACTGTATTATACCAGTCAGTGCATACCTTTCACTGCACTCTGTGACTGCACACTGTATTAGTCCAGTCAGTGCATACCTTTCACTTCATCCCCCCTCAATATGAACAAAATAACAGGCAGAACCAGAGGCAGGCCACCCGGCAAGTCTGGTCCAGGTCGTGGTGTCGTAATTTTGTGTGGCCCTCGACCAAAGTACAGTGTTCAGAAGACACGTACCATCAACCCCCAAGATTAGTTGACTATTTAACAAGAACACCTCATTTTCCTCAGCTTCCGCACGGAACCGTGACATATCTTCCTCCTGCTCTACTTCTGGCACCCCACGTAACACTCAGCCGGCAGCCACCACTGCTACTACTACTAGCACCACATCCGCTCCATTTGAGAGTTTGCAGGAGTTATTTGGTGGGGTATTAACTTATTCACAGCCATTATTGTTACAAGATGAAGGCGCTAAGCATGTTACACCATCACCTCATATGTCTGAGTTAGGCATTGTGAAGAAACGCGAAAAAGCTGCCGCATGGACGCAGGATGAGGCGGCTGTTTCCGCGGCTGGCATAGCGGAACGCGGAGAAACCGCCGCGTCTGACACGGCGGTTTGCGCGCACAGGCCTGCTACTGACAGTCTGACCAGGCGCAGGGAGGCCACTGCATGTGCAGATAGCGGTGCGTCTCACCCCGCGCGCAGGCCAGCAGAGACATTGCAAAGCGTGACTGGTGTGGCTGGGACTGATAGTCCACACAGGTTCAGAATGACACGCGCGCACGCTGAGAGGCAGAGTTTATATGACAGCCAGAAGAAGGTCAGCTGACCAAGCTGGTCAGCTGACATTTCCACCACCTTTCATTGGCCCAGCACTTAGGGGAGGCGCTGGAAGCGCTGGTGTATATATACTGGGTGCTGGCCATTCCTCTGGTGTCTGGCGTTGCGATCACTACGTGGTAGCACTCAGGCCTTGTCTGTTTCTGTGTTCTAGCATAGTTTCCAAAGGTGTTGACATCAAGAAGCACACACCTTAGCATTAGGAATATTGAACTGTATTATTTGTTATGACCTTCTGCTTGCCTGACCAATCCTCCTGAACTCTGATTCTGTACCTTGCTATTTCTGATATCCTGTTGCCAAACCCTGCTCGTTCCTGGACTCTGTATTTGCCTCCTGATTCTGTACCTCGCTATTCTGATCCTCCGTTGCCAAACCCTGCCTGTTCATTGGATTCCGTATCTGTCTCTTGAATCTGTACCTTATCTGTCTGTGTGTTAACGACCTGGCTTGCCCGACCTTGAGAACTGGCCTTACTGTTAGAGGCAGTTCCCAGACCTGTTAGTAACACCCTCTCTTTGGTGTTACTCACACTCTGACCTTCCTACTCTCAGCCTAGCTCCTCCCCCGGGAGAGTCTAGGCCAACGGAAGGAACATACTCCTGTGCAGTACTCTAAGTATTGCTGTTGCACTTAACACTCACTTGTTATCTCAGGTGTCCAGAGGTTAGTAGATATATCTGATTGTCGGTGATACTGCAGATCATCAATAATCGGGTATATTCTGTATTCTCGGTGATACTGCAGTTCACCGGTAATCAGACCCTCTCTGTGTTACACCGATCGTTACAGGCGTCAGTATGGACGTAAGGTGTGAGGATTATGAAGTACCTGTTGTTGGTGCAGTTTATGAGGTGCCTGAGGCAAGCAAAGCTGGGCAGGATGATTATGATGATGACGAAGATACGGATGCCACGTGGGTTCCTAGAGACACGATGACCCAGGGGACAGTTCAGAGGGGGAGTCAGAGAGGAGTAGGAGGAGACGAGTTGCTGTAAGAAGCAGGGGGAGCTCGTTGTCAGAAACAGCTGGGGGCAGTGTCCGGCGCCATGTATCGCCACCTATGGACTGCCAGCCAACATGCCCTTCAAGGTCAACTGCTGCCGCCACCATCAAAATGCTATCATCCCAGGGCTCAGCGGTTTGGCCATTTTGTGTGTGTGTGCCTCAGATGACAGCAATGCCATCTGTACTCTCTGCCACCAAAAATTGAGTTGTGGAAAGAGTACGACCCACGTAGGGACAACTGCCTTACGAAGGCACCTGATGAAGTAGCCCAAACAGCAAAGGGATGACCACCTGAGGAAAAGCAGCACACAAACGCAAAGCCACCCTCCACCTCCTCTTCCTCCTTCAGGTGCAGCATCTTCAGCCGCTTTCTCCCTTGCACCTTCACAGCCACCCTCCTCCACTCCGCCTCTCACCTTGAGCGGTTCCTGCTCCTCTGCCCACAGCAGACAGGTGTCCATTAAGGAAATCTTTGAGCGGAAGAAGCCAATGTCTGCCAGTCACCCACTTGCCCAGCGTCTGGCAACTGGCTTAGCGGAACTGTTAGCTTGCCAGCTGTTACCATACCAGCTGGTGGACTTTGAGGCCTTACGAAAATTTGTGGTGATTGGTACACCGCAGTGGAAGATACCAGGCCGCAATTATTTTTCTAAAAAGGCGATACCCAAACTGTAGCGTAATGTTGAAAGGCAAGTGGTGTCATCTCTGGCACACAGCGTTGGGTCAAGGGTCCATCTGACCATGGATGCCTGGTCTGCAGGCAGCTTGACTACCTTCTCCGCCACTACCAACAGGGTCCAGGACTCCAGGTGGATTCCTGAATTTTAAAATCGCTGCTAGCAGCGGCCGCTAACAAAAAGAATAATAATTTTAATTTTTCTGGTGCGTAAACATGCCTGCCTAATTTTTCTGGCTACACTGCGGCTGCAACAACAAAACAAAAGGCATGTACATGTGCCAATTCCCCTTCATGATCGTTACCGTGCCGCGGTGAAGGGGCTTGCGTATCACAATGAAGCAATGACCTATATGAGTGTGTTGTGGGGCACAACCAAGATAATAAGGTTGTTGCTTCATTGTGGACAGACCAAATTCGATCAGCTGGACAGTCACTTTTGTTCTGTCATTGAGCTACCTCAGCCCGACCATATGGGCTTGAAAACTGCCATTGCCTGCACTCTCGCCATCGTGCGCACCAGTCCAGCACGGCCATCACTACACAAACAGCTGTTTGCAGTGCGTTACACAGTGAGTTTGGTCTGTCAGTGTGAAGCAGTACACTACTTACACTACCTGCTGATCCATGTATACACACACAAGATGTTTTCAAGCACTTTATGCCTCCAATTTAGGAATGCAATGTGATTTCTGCCCTTTAGGGATTATAACCCTGCTCTGCGTCAAATCCGTAATTTTCCCGGGGACTTTTGGCATGTATCCCACTCCGCCATGCCCACCTCCAGGTGTTAGACCTCTAGAAACATCTTTTCCATCAATTTTGAAGCCAGAAACAGTGTTTGTAGTTTTTCAAGTTTGCCTGCCCATTGAAGTCTATTGCCGTTCGCCGAGTTCGCGCTTCGCGAACTTAAAATCTGAGGTTCGGCCATCTCTACTATCCAGCTCTGACAACCGCCCCCCCAGCTCTGACACACGCCTGCCCAGCTCTGACACCCTCCTGCCCAAATCTTACACCCGCCTGCCCAGCTCTGACCCCCACCTGCCCAGCTCTGACACCCGCCTGCCCAGCTCTGACACCCGCCTGCCCAGCTTTGACACCAACCTTGCCCAGCTCTGACACCCGCCTGCCCAGCTCTGACGCCCTCCTGCCCAGCTCTGACGCCCTCCTGCCCAGCTGTGACACCCGCCTGCCCAGCTCTGACACCCGCCTGCCCAGCTCTGACACCCGCCTGCCCAGCTCTGACACCCTCCTGCCCAGCTCTGACACCCGCCTGCCCAGCTCTGATACCCGCCTGCCCAGCTCTGACACCCGCCTGCTCAGCTCTGACACCCTCCTGCCCAGGTCTGACACCCGCCTGCCCAGCTCTGACACCCGCCTGCCCAGCTCTGACACCTGCCTGCCCAGCTCTGACACCCGCCTGCTCAGCTCTGACCATCTCCTGCCCAGCTCTGACACCCGCTTGCCCAGCTCTGACACCCGCCTGCCCAGCTCTGACACCCGCCTGCCCAGCTCTGACACCCTCCTGCCCAGCTCTGACACCCGCTTGCCCAGCTCTGACACCCGCCTGCCCAGCTCTGACACCCACCTGCCCAGCTCTGACACCCGCCTGCCCAGCTCTGACACGCGCCTGTCCAGCTCTGACACCCGCCTGTCCATGAACAGACGCGGCATCCATCCCAGTCTCGGGAAACTGCGCACATCGTGGTTTTGAGTTCCGCGTATCGCTCACCTCCAGATCCCCACGGGAGAAGGTAAAGCCTCCTTTGATGAAAATACATCTCCCCTGACATGAATATACATGGCTTCACCATCTAATGCACGGAGCTGAAAACGATAGGAGATTTATAGCTGCCTGCCAGCGTTATTACTGACACCGCAGCGGCCAATCCGCGTCGGCAGCCCGGCTCCAGTCATTTAACCCGGCACGGAATCTGAGTAATTTGTGTCTACACCAAGCCAGCTGTGTCAGCAGCGGCGCATCGATAGCCCCACTTACAGCGAGACGGCTGTAATGAAAATCCAATGAACAAACCGCTGGAAGTAAATAAGTATTCCATTAAAATTAGAAAATCAAATCCCGGACAGCTTATTTTCTCGGCCCTATTGATTTCTTTTATTACGGAAATATTGCTGCTAAATAACATTAGGGCGTGCAATCTTTACATGTTTTCCAGGGCAGAGCATCAATATTTTAATGTCAGCGTAGCGACCCGACGAGAGAGCGAGGAAAAGGGGGAAAAACTCCCTCCGGATTATCGGCATTTATCATTCTTTTTACAGATGGAGGCCGAGGGTTTGTAGCGGGCCCATTCATCAGTTCAGCCGGTTACAAGCTGGTGTGAGAAAACGCTCACATGATGTCCAGTCTTTAAAGAGGCCCTGTAGTGACACATAGTAGAATTCAGTAAATTATTCAGGATAGCCACTTTTATGGTAATTTTCCTGGTTTCAGCATCAGAAACACTTCCTAAATCTATATATTACTGTGTATGTAGTCCCGCCCTGTTTAGCTATGTGGAAATTTCCATCCAGAGCATTCTGGGAGGCTAGGTATTATTTGTACTGGCTTCAGAATTCTCAAAAACAAACAGAGGTGCACCTGACATGACTAAAGACACGATTAAAAATGTTGCTGTGATAAATTTCAGAAGGTAAATCAGGGATATTTCTGATCAATTTTTATGAAAGTTGAATGCTGGTAGGGTAGATTCTCAATTTCTTAAAGGACAACTGAAACGAGAGGGATATGGAGGCTGCCAAATATATCTCCTTATAAGCAATACCAGTTGCCTGGCTGTCCTGCTGATCCTCTGCCTCTAATACATTTAGACCTAGACCCTGAACAAGCATGCAGCAGATCAGATGTTTCTGACATTATTGTCAGATCTGACAAGATTAGCTGCATGCTTGTTGCTGGTGTGATTCACACACTACTGCAGCCAAATAGATCAGCAGTACTGCCAGGAAACTGGTATTGTTTAACAGGAAATAAATATGGCAGCCTCCATACTCTTCTCACTTCAGTTGTCCTTCAATATATACGCCCAAGCAATTTTCTTAGAATGTTTCAGTCGTTTTTTTTTCCATAATTGGGGAAAAATTGAACACATATGTATGTGGTACATTGGTCAGATTTTTCAAATGTTACAGTTAATCAGAAAAATGGATTGTAATCCTTGAATTGAAAAGAAATGACCACCTACATGCAGAGCAATGCAGGTACATGTTCAGCTTGAGTGTAGAGCAACTCAATAATGTGCCTGGACCCTACGGGTAAAACGGATATCGTTCCTGGGCCTGCCAGTTCAGATGCCCCATCGAAAGCACCAGGTGACTGATGGAGCAGCTTCTGGTGGGAGGGATAAGGAGGGGAACAATGCCCTTGGGGGTCGCTGTCATATAAAGATACAGTGTGCCGGATCTTTAAATGAGCCCGCCTTTACCAAGATAAATATTTATATTTACTTCATGTGGATGGCCGGGTGCGCGTGTGTTGTGTCTCTCTGTTAATGTGCTGATATAAAACTGATCCATGTTTCCCAATGACATATGTAAATGGCTGTTTCATTCAGGCAGGTCATGGAAGCAGTGATGAGGTTGCGGGGCGGCCATGAAGACCAGCGATACCGACAAGCGGGGGGAGGGAAGCGCCAGCTGAAGAGGTGAGTACTGTTACTGGCACACGTCACACACAGGCATGCATTGCAGGGGGGCATTTCACAGTTGCCAGCGCTTCAGGATCTCAGGAAAGGGGGGATGCTTTCGGTTTGGCATCCTCAGCAGTCGCCAGGTTTGCCTGTCCCTAGAAACAGCCCTGGTCTCAGTGGAGCATTCACACCCTTCCACTTCTCAGCAGGGACAGAGATGGTGCTGGGAACACTGTCTATGTGCAGTGGAGAAGAGGCTGGACCTCTGTCAGGTTATATGGCCCTTCTATTCTGTCCTGGTGACACCCTGACCTCGCAGAAAGGTGACCTCATACACTTGTACATATTTGGCATCGATATCCTAGTCTCCATCCGTCAGGAAATATCCAATCTTCAATCTTCACCTCCCACCTGCTCACAACCTACTCCTTCTCCACCCTATCCTCCCCTCACCTCCTTCACTCCTACTACCACTGAGGAGGTCAACCACCTACTGCAGACTTCCCATACCACTACCTCCCCCCTTGACCCTATCCCTTCTGATCTACTTCAGCCTCACTTCACGGATCTGGCCCCAGTCCTCACTACCATGTTTAACCTCTCCCTATCCACAGGCACCTTCCCCTCAGACTTCAAGCAGGCCACTGTACTGCCTCTGCTCAAGAAACCCTCCCTCGACCCCTCGCTACCCTCCAACTACCGCCCGATCTCCCTCCTCCCCTTCGCCTCAAAACTCCTTGAGCGTCTGGTTCACAAACGCCTGACCCAGTACCTCAATGCCAACTCACTACTAGACCCACTGCAATCGGATTTCGGCCTGCCCACTCAACCGAAACGGCTCTCACCAAAGTGGTCAATGACCTTGCCTTAGCTAAAGCTGAAGGTAAATACACCATTCTCCTCCTCCTTGACCCTTCAGCAGCTTTTGATACAGTAGATCATCCCCTACTCCTCCAGTCCCTCCAATCCATGGGCATTCACGATCTCTCCCTGACCTGGCTTTCATCCTACCTCTCCAACCGCTCCTTCACGACCTCCTTCAATGAGTCCTCGTCCACCCCCAACCACCTCTCAGTGGGAGTCCCCCAAGGCTCGGTCCTTGGCCCCCTACTGTTCTACCTATACACATCCTCCATTGGCAAGGTTATCTCCTCCATGGGTTTTAACTATCATCTGTATGCAGATGACACCCAAATCTATCTCCACACCCCTGACATATCCACCACTACCATGGACAAGGTCTCCTCCTGCCTATCTGCCATCTCCTCCTGGATGTCCGCTAGGTTCCTAAAACTAAATCTAGACAAAACGGAATTTATGATCTTCCCACCCCGGTCATCCCTGGACCTCCCAGATGTGCAGGTCACTGTTAACCACACTACTATTCACCCTACCTCTCAAGCCCGCTGTCTGGGTGTCACCCTGGACTCCGCACTCTCCTTCACTCCCCACATCCAAAACCTCACAAAGTCCTGCAACTTCCACCTTCGTAACATCTGTAAGATTCGCCCTTTCCTGACCCCTGCCACCACCAAACTCCTCATCCATGCCCTCATAATTTCCCGCCTCGACTACTGCAATGCCCTTCTGTCTGGACTCCCTAAGACCCGAATAGCCCCACTGCAGTCCATCATGAATGCGGCTGCCAGAATTATCCACTCCTCCCATCGCTCCACCAGGGCAGCTCCCCTCCGTGAATCCCTCCACTGGCTTCCTATCCAGTCCAGAATCAGATTCAAGATATTGTGTCTGACCTACAAATCTGTCCACAAAACCTGTCCTGTCATATTGCTGTATGTCACCCCTAAATATTGTCTGTAACCTAAATTAATGTCCAGCGCTGCGTAATATGTTGGCGCTTTATAAATACAACAAATAAATAAATAAATATTTACCAGCAAGAAATTCATGCACAAATGATTCCTAATTGACCGAAAATGTGCCAGATGTAAAATTTTTGATTGATTGGCGTTGTATTGGAATCGCCTCGCTAGTGGCGTTCCAATTCAGGATGAAGCTTCTGTCACCTGTCCACTGCGCAGTTTTACCCTCCATTCTACCCGCTGGGTTCTCCTTCCGGTCTCTCCACTCGCGAGTCCCGGTCTGCCTGTGAAATAGTGATGGGTCCTTCGCGAACGAGCCGGCTCTAAGAGCCGGCTCTTTGAAGTGAATCAGAGGAGCCGATGCTCACTCTGAGAAGAGCCGATGCCTCAGCCGCCCCTTTTAGCTCTGTTTTGCTCCGTAATAGAGGGCGCTGAGGCATGCTGGGAGATGTAGTCCTCCTCTTGCAGCTTGTAGGAGTGTATGGGGCGGAGCAGAGCAATAGCAGGAGGGATTGCCCCAGTCAGAGAAGCAGTCTGGAGTTGACATGGAGACGGGGGCGGGGCTTTTACTCCGATTCTGAGTGGTGTCCAGTGATATTTAATGAAGAGCCGATTCAGAAGAGCCGATTCTCTGAGAAGAGCCGGAATTCCCATCACTACGTGTGAAATGTAACTAATGCTAAAGAGCACAAATACTGGAGGCCCCTAGTGGTCATGTAAGGTACATGTCAGGCCTCTTGCACACTACATGCGATTCCGATTTTTTTATCTGATCCGATTTTGGATTCCGTTTAAAAAACGTACTGCATGCTGCTACGTCTTTTAATACAAATAAAAAATCGGAATCACATGTAGTGTGCAAGAGGCCTCACAGTGCTTCTAGTGCTTGCCCTCAATATCATTTTCTACATCGCACAAGTGCCCCGGGACTCGGGAGGGAAGAGACAGGAAGCAGCAGCCGGCGGGGAGAGAAGACGTGGGAACCGAGGACAGGTGAAAGTAAGTTCCCCCTGTACTATGCATGGCCTGTGGGCAATAATAATCCAAGACAGATCTATCAGATGCTCACATCAACCAGTGTATGGCCACTTTAAGGGCCCATTTCCACTATCGCAAATTCGCATGAGTTTTTCGCATGCAAATTCGCATAGCAATAAAAGTGAATGGGACTGTTTCCACTTGTCAGGATTCCTTTGCATTTTTCTGGGCAGAAAAAATTCGCACGGCAGAGCCATCAGAATTCGCATATCGCATACCGCTATGCGAATCGCATACAATGTATTTAATAGGGAATTCGCATGAGGTTTGGGTATGCGAATTTGCATGCGAATTTGCATGAAAATTCTCATAAAAACAATGGAAAAGCACACCAGCACTGCCATGGTTAAATTCGCATACATCGTCATCCATGCAAATTTTCATGCGAATTTTTACCGCGGCGATTTGCACCGCACAAGTGGAAATGCAGGCTTAGGGCCCTTTTCCACCAGCGCGTTTGCGCTGGCTGAATCGCAAAAACGCAAACCGCTAGCGATTTTACAATCGGTTTGCTTTTTAACATAGGAATCGCGGTAGGTCATTTCCACTACCGCGATTCGTTTTTGACAGGAACGCGAACGCGCGGCGGAGCGATATTTGCCGCGATTTTGCTATGCAGTGCATAGCATAGCAAAATCGCGGCGGCGAACGCCGGGGAATCGCCGGTAATTGCGATTCAGCAATCGCTAGCGTTCAGCGTGAACGCTAGCGATTGCAAGTGAAAAAGGGCCCTTAGAGTTTATAACACTTGGGCCATATGCAATTATTTATTTCTCCCAGGAGATAATTTTCATCTTCTCTTTAAAATAACTTTTAAGCATTTTACAACTGAAAAAGTACTTGAAAGTTGGTGAAAAGTACTATCAATTTTATTTTGAGTATTTGTTTACTTGCTGGTGGTTTAAAGGGCGTTTTATTGACAATTTTGAAAATATCACCTGGGAGAAATCTGAGAAAAAGTTGGGCCGCTATGCAGATAACTTTTTCTCCCGAGTTTTCTCCTAGGTGCTATTATCACAATTTGTCAATAAAATGCCTTTTTAGTCACCAGCAAGCAAGAAAATACTGAGAATTATTTTTGATAGTACTTTTTTCATCTACTTTTAGGTACTTTTTCACTTGCAAATTGGTGAAAAGTTATTTTAAAAAGAAGATAAAAATGTATCTCCTAGAAGAAAACTCAGGAGTTAAAAGTTTAAATCAGGAGAAAAGTTGTGTTCAGCGGTGTCTGCAAGGGAAAAGAGGTATTGAAACATTGGCCATGCCTCCTGCTGCTCCCCCGCCTCCCTGCCTGCTGTGAGAGACACACAGGCTCTCAGTGCAGAGTCATTAGTGAAATTGGGCCATTGCAGCCCACGGGAGCCGTGGTTTTTGCGGCTACCTGATCCGCTCAGCTCCATGGATCATGTAGCCTACTTTTCGTTTTACACTTTTTTAGCATATACTGGAGCTGAATGACTTCACAGACCAGTAATGGGCGACGCCCACATGACCACTCAGAGGTCGCCGTTGTGGATTTCTGTCAGGATTGCTCCATACTGGATTGCATAATGTTAGTATTTTTGCTGTTGCCTTCACATACAGCTTCTACACAATTCAGACTTCTTAAAGAGACTCAGAGATGAAAATAGTAGCAAAATCGATACTTACCCAGGGCTTCCTCCCGCCCCATAAACACGTGTCAGTCCCCCGCCGTCCTCCATTGCGATCAGCCCCGGTAACTGGCTCAGTCGGGGCCAGTCTGGGTCTTCTGCACATGCAGAAGACCATGACTGACACTGTACCATGCACAGAAGACCACGACTGACACTGTCCCGCGCATGCACAGAAGACCACGAGTGCTGCGACTGAGCAAGTTACCGGTGCTGATCGCAGCTGAACGGGAGACCACAGGAGGACAGCGAGGGACTCACACGTGTTTATGGGGCGGGATGGACCTCCATCTTCCAGCGTAGTTAGGTGAGTTTTCAGCCTAAGGCCTGGAAGCCACTAGAGCGATTTTTTTGAGCATTTAGGAAGAGCTTTAAATCACTAGCGATTTCCCTGAACGCTCTGCCAATGTAAATAAATGTAACAAATTCCACAGTAGCGATTGCTATTAGCAAAATCGCAATCGCAGGACGTGCAGCATTTTGGGAGCGTTTACACTTCAATGTAAAGTATTGACGCGCTGGCAGAAAGCTCATGAATCACTACACTTAGATTTTAAATTACTGCAAACTGTAAAAAAATATATAATAAATTGAAATCAGTCAATCAGAATTAAAATCGCAAATCACAATCACTGGCAAGAAGCTCACACTTTTTAAAATTGCTCCCAAAATCGCCAGAAAATGCTCAAAAAATCGTTTACAAAACGCTAATTAAAAATGCAAGCGATTTGTAGTGGATTCCAGGCCTCACTGATTGGTGGCAGTTACCCTATTGTGTCTGCACATGCCTTGTGGCAGTGAGATACAGAGACAGCTGCTCCCCCCTCCATGGTGATGGACATGGTTTGGTCAGGGAGTCGTGCTAATTGGTATAGGCCAGACATGAAAGGCAATGAGAGGAGAACATGTAGAAGCAAGGGACAGAACAAACAGGTCACCCCCCTGCTTCCTGAGGCATGTCATCCATCATGGAACCTGAGCTGCCATTGTGTGTCCTGTCAGTGGGGAGAGCAGCTCACACTCCAGCCGCCTGCACAGCTGTGAGGAAACACAACCGCTCTGCCATTATTGGGGCTTACTGCGTTTGTATCTTCTTGTGCGTTTTTCGTGTAAGAAAACTCACTGTGGCTGTTACCCCATGGCAAGCTGAAATTCCCGACTAGTGAGGTAAATTACTGAGTGGCTGGATGGTGTAATGGCCCATACTCACGAGGGACTTTTGTCGCCTCAACACGCGGCGCGCGCGTGTTGTGGCAACAGGTCGCCCGTGAGTATGGGCCGTTGCACGAGCACGCACCCCGAACTGTCGCCCGTCGCTCTTGTCGCCATGCGATTGAAAGTTTCAATCACATGGCAACAGTCGCCGCCGCACCTCCGCCGCAACTGTCGCTAGTCCGCGTGAGTACGCGGACTAGCGACAGCAACCTCCATAGAGGTAAATGGAGCTTCCGGCGGGGGGAGGAGGAACGTCGGCGACAGCTTCCGTCTCGCCGCTGGTCCCTCTTCCGCGTGTGTACGCGGAGGGACCTGGAGAGAAGCTGTCGCCGGCCTGTCGCTAGCACGCTCACGTGTGCTGGTGACAGGCCACTTCTGCAGCCCGTGAGTACGGGCCATAATGGTTAAGGGCTCTGCCTCTGACACAGGAGACCAGGGTTCGAATCTCGGCTCTGCCTGTTCAGTAAGCCAGCACTAATTCAGTAGGAGACCTTTGGCAAGTCTCCCTAACACTGCTACTGCCTATAGAGCGCCCCCTAGTGGCTGCTGCTCTGGCGCTTTGAGTCCGCCAGGAGAAAAGCGCGATATAAATGTTATTTGTCTTGTCTTGAGTAATGTAAATACGTCATAAATGTCAGTTCACAGTGGCGGCAATTCATGGTGGCAGTGCAGCATAGTAGCTAGTGTTCTCGCAATGCAACGCTGGGTCCCAGCCAGGGCACTATCTGCATGAAGTTTGTACGTTCTCGCTGTGTCTCTGGGTTTCCTCTGGACACTGGTTTCCTCCCACATCCCAAAAACATACAGATAAGTTAATTGACTTACCAGATATTACCCATAGAATGCTAGACATATGACTATAATAGGCATTAGATTGTGGGTCCCTCTAAGGGACAGTTAAAGAGGAACTCCAGTGAAAATAATGTAATAAAAAAGTGCTTCATTTTTACAATAATTATGTATGAATGATTTAGTCAGTGTTTGCCCATTGTAAAATCTTTTAAACCCCTGATTTACATTCTGACATTTATTACATGGTGACATTTTTACTGCTGGCAGGTGATGTAGCTGCTGCATGCTTTTTTTGGCAATTGGAAACAGCTGTAAACAGCTATTTCCCACAATGCAACAAGGTTCCCAGACAGGAAACTGCCAAGAGTACGTACTCAGAATTTCTTTGTGGGAGGGGTTTCACCACAATATCAGTCATACAGCGCCCCCTGATGGTCTGTTTGTAAAAAAGGAATAGATTTCTCATGTAAAAAGGGGGTATCAGCTACTGAT